>NC_069087.1:3789439-4102772 GCF_947172395.1 Bicyclus anynana | reverse complement strand
AATATGACTGACTATGACTATAATATGACTATAATATAATATGGTATGATATATTTAATGATGACTACAAACGAGAATCTTAGGAAAGTTAACCAAAAATAGGTTCGTATCTAAAGTAAAAAAATCCCAATTTAATTAATAAATACACAAATTCTTAGATCTAGTAGACAGACCAGGTTTATTCCCACCCGATAGACTATTGTCGTTTTTGGTCTTTTGACCCCCAAGCGCAAACTTTTCGTTCAGTTGCAAAGGAAAGAGGAATTACGAGTATATTGGTAATGCTTAAATAATCTATCTCTCTTGTGTGTTTTGGATGCCTCTGTCTCGGGCTTCTGACATGATTATTTAAAAAAAAACGACCAAATTTTTTCTTTTTAAAATTTAAAAATAACTACTTACGACTCCATTTTCTGGCGGATCGCCGTTTCCGAAAGTCGACGTCACCACCAATAAAAGCGCCTCGTGCTCAATGGACGTGATGTCATAATCCATCATGCAATGGACCTGCGAAGTATAACGACTATATACTGCAGAAATTCTAAAGATCTCAACGGGAACTCTTGAAAAGTTTATTTTAAATATTACCATAAATCCAACGAGAGCGCTCAAATTAAAATTCCTTTTTTCCTCACTTTGAATTAACACACTTTATTTTAACTTCTAACGTGAAGCTTTTTACTTCTGTATTTAAATTTGAATTAAGAATCAGGAATACATTACGAAAATCGAGGAAAGAAAATTACTAAGGAATGTAACATGTAAATTATGTCGTATATATTACATATTATAACAAAGTTACCATCGGTTGTCTATAATTTAAATAAAATTACTAACTAACAAATAGCAACACCAAACAATTTTTAAACACTTTTTTATTCTAAAACTTTCAGAAACTATTTAACGTACTTTCACGTGGTTTTCAGCATGTAGATTGACCGAAGTTTGAAGCCAATTTTGATAAGACAATTCAAAATATAGTTTCGTCAAAAACAAAAAGTAACGTGGTTAAAAGTACCTACAAATTCTTATTAATACCTTAATAAGAATTTGTAGGTACTAATAAAACTGTTAAGTTCCCAAAAATAATCTATTTATATTTTCAGAAATGTGATTGCGAAATTATTTTCGTACAAGTTATCTTTAGAAATAATAAAACGCTAATAGTTATAATAAATTGTAATGAAAAATAAATGCAGGCCTACCATATTATTGTAAGCCTGACATTATTTTACACATTAACAATCTATACAGCCTTTCTTGGTGTGTATTGTTTACCAACAAAGAAATTAGAAATGAAGGTAGAAAATACATGTCATTTCATAACTTATTTATTTTAGATGATGTATACATTTTATAAACAAACCATTGTTTATAAAATGTTATATAAAATATAATAACCATATATTTTAAGTTCTAAGCTTATTAATCAAATTTATTTTCATTAATTTAAGAACAAGTTAATTATAATTATTATTAGGTGTGAAATGACTAGTGATTTATACTCTCACTAGCTAACGCCGCGCGGTTTCACCCGCGTGATTCCCGTTCCCATAGGAATACAGGGATAATATACAGCCTATAGCCTTCCTCGATAAATTTGCTATCTATCGCTGAAAGAATTTTACAAATCGGACCTGTAGTTCCAGAGATTAGCGCGTTCAATCAAACAAACAAACTCTTCAGCTTTATAATATTAGTATAGATTTTTAATTCGTTTGTTGGTAAACAGTATTTATCAAGAAAGGTTGTAGTATAGCTTTACTCGTATCTAAATTAGCGTCGATAGAAAATATAAAGTAGTTAATATTGTAATAATCTCAATAATCATACTGGAAAAATTTTTAAAACGCAAATTTTGTATAAATAAGCGTAGTTATGACTATTTTGACTAATTGAGTTTATAAAATGTGAAAACAGATTTCGTTTTGGAAAAAGAGAAATATGAAAATGCGTATTATTTTCACGCTATACGTTATTCATTCGGTAAAAACTTTTGCAACATTTAATTCCCTCACCAAATAATGCGAGCAATTCTGTACTAAAGCACTCAGGTTGTGCCTCACAAATACCTGAGCATTGAACGCGTGTCCAAATATAACTCCTAATTCCTTCGCATACTGTTCAGACTTGCCGGTCTCGGTTGCATACAGAACGGTTGCTTTAATCCTCTTAGAGAGTGCTCGACCAAAGAGTTTGGATGTAAATTTCACCGCGCGCGCAATCTGCTTGAAGTGGAACTTTCTATTTATAGGCCTCTTGCCTGTGATCGGCTTTGACTTCTGCCATTGATGGGTCTTCCACGCTGGTTCCTGGGAAAAAATGTCACTGCAACTACTTGGCATTTTGTGAAATAACGTTAGAATAGTAAGTAGATAACAGTGGCGAAGGATGAAATTTGAGGCAAGCCGTCCTAAAGAAATTCATACCGTTTGATACAAAATCCGGTTTCTCGTACATCCATATATATTCATTACAACAATGAATAAGTATGAATGGATTTTTAAAAAGGTAGGTAATATACAGCCAGTTTTTGAGTATTTAAATGGGTTAGTTTCATGTTTGCGTAATTATTCTTGTATATGTAAAGTAAAATAGTAAAAACTTAAATTATATTTATTGATTTATTGAATGTTATCAAAAATTGGGAGAATACGTTAAAAGAAGAATAAAAAGGACAATAAATCTTTTTAAAATAATTCTCTAAATCATTACTCAGATATGTTAAGCTTGGACGTTACATATCGATGTAGGGTATTTTAGGGAAAAATAGGTATTCTAAAGTAATATTACCTGATATTCATACGCGGGCCTTAAGTAGTATAGCGCCATTTCTTGATGAAAAACTGGCGTGATAGACGAAGACATCGGTGGCACAATCCATATCCAATCCGCTGGGCAACCGGATCTAAGAGTACAAAATTTTATTATCATCTAGCGGACGCCCGCGACTTCGTCCGCGTGAAACTCGATGTAAACTTTCAATTACCCCTACCCTACCACTACCCTAATCTACCCCTACTCTACCCTACCATACCCCTACCCTACCCCTACCCTACCCCTACCCTAGCCCTACCCTACCCCTACCCTACCCCTACCCTACCCTACCCTACCCCTACCCTACCCCTACACTACCCCTACCCTACCCCTACCCTACCTCTACCCTACCCCTACCCTACCCCTACCCTATCCCCACCCTACCCCTACCCGACTCCTACCCTACTCCTACCCTACTATATAATAAAGTATCAAATTGTCATCCATACGTCATTACATATCTGTCATTATTCGTCAATTACATAGCTTTCATTTGCGTTTTGCGTTTCATGTCAAGTCACACGGGAATGCTGTCGAACGGGATAAAAAGTATCCTATGTCCTCTCCTGGCTCTAAACTACCTCCCTGCTAATTTTGAGCTAAATGGGTTTAGCCGTTCTTGAGTTATAAGTGGAGTAACTAAGACGACTTTCTTTTATATATATATATAGATAGTCCATCCACTTTTGATTTTTTTTATTATAACTCGTGTGCTAGCTATTACAAACGAATATTCCCGAATGTCGCCCATAGATATTGTATTAATACACACACTTAATACATTATTATACTACTTTAAAATCTTTATGAAAATTGAGACTTTTATTTTGTTGTGTAAAAAATTGCTACAGTTTTTACAATCATCATCATTATCAACCCATATTCGGTTCACTGCTGAGCTCGAGTCTCCTCTCAGAATGACTGGGGTTAGGCCAATAATCCATCACGCTGGCCCAATGCGGATTTCAGACTTCACACACGCAGAGAATTGTATAAATCTCAAATCTCTCTGGTATGCAGCTTTCCTCACGATGTTTTTCCTTTACAGTTGAGACACGTGATATTAAATTTCTTAAAATGAACACAACTTTTTTTTTCATTTATAGTTTTTACAATACACCTTTATATTTTTAGCCTTTGTACAGTCCACAATTCACAATTCAGTAAATAATATCCCCTACAATCATTATTTGCAAATTGTTATTATGACTCGCTATCACGAGTCGAAAGCCTCGTCAAAGGCAGCATTATGATACGAAACGTTCATTTCACAGTTCCATAATCTGGTAATAATGTGGGAACATTGCTTTATCACTCTGAATATTTGCATTAAAACACTAATTAATTAACACATCTCTCTGTTATCATATACAATGAAAATAATTCGTAGCATATGATGTGAATAATAATTATCTTCTCTTAATGGTTCATTGTAATATTTTGATTATATCAGAGAATTGCTTATTGTTCATATTAGTATGAATATTTGATAAAATAATTTATAATTGCCCGTAAGAGATTGATTGTAGCAATAAGTTCTCCTTTATGTGTTTACATTTTATTGTTTGTTTGTTATCACACTTCACATAAATATTGTAAAGGCGAAAGTTTGTGTGTAAGTATGTTTGTTCCTCTTTTACGCTGCGGCTACTGAAGCGATTTGGCTGGTAATGAAATTAGATTTTACTCTGGATTAACACATAGGCTACTTTTTATCCCGGAAAAATCCATGGTTCCCGCGGGATTCGTGCAAAACTGAATTCCACTCGGACGCGGGCGTCCGCTAGTTTTGTAGAAACGTGTACCATGGTATTATATTATTTGTTTTTAAGATTCTTTCTCCTTTTCTCTGGTATACTATTGATGTTAAGTTTAGGTAAAAATGATGAATGTATTAATTTTATTTATTCTTTCCTTAGTGAGTTATGATCAAATCATAACCCACTAAGAAAAGACAAAACTAAACGAAAGAACCGAGACATCGAGTAATGGACATTCATTTAAATACTTCAATCGAGTTTGCTGAATTCAAATAGAATAGTTCAGAAATCTTTCGAGAGAATAAGTTAAGTCCATTGAATTTTTACCAAGCGCTTTAGAATGTCACTAGTGTTTCTAGTCTTGGTTCCGATTCAAAATCCAATAACCTACTAAGACAAACCAACAAAGAAAAAAGGTGTATTCTGTAGCCCTGCATCTAGAGGGGTGACATTTTCCCAGGCAGTAGTATCAGAGAGAGCTAAAATTTTGATATTTTTAAAATAATACGTAGTATTTAAGAAGGGTTACTCTAAACCATGATCAGAGTTTCACAGAAGACTATCCCTAGGGCCAATGGAGTGCACTTCATAAATGCAGAATGGCACTGCCTACCCTGAAACCATGATAGCCCAGTGGATATGACCTCTGACTTCGATTCGGAGGGCGTAGGTTCTAACCCGATCCGGGGCATGCACCTTTAACTTTTCAGTTATGTGCGTTTTAAGAAATTAAATATTAAGTGTCTCAAACGGTCAAGGAAAACAACGTGAGGAAACCTGCATACATCAGAATTTTCTTGATATTACTACTTGTGTGAAGTCTGCCAACCGCATTGGGCCAGCGTGGTGTACCTACTATTAAACTAAGCCATCTCATTCTAAAAGGAGACCCGTGGTCAACAATGAGCCGACAAGTTGATAATGAAGAAGAAAGATCACCTACCCTTAGACTAAGGACTCATTACGAACCTGTATCGGAGACGGAATTTCCCATTTTGTATAATTTGTATTTATAGTGCCTACCCTATATGAAAATCTTGGCTTAAAAAATCTCTCGCTTCGTAAATTAAAAAAATGTATGGAAATTACATTCTCTAACTATCGACAGATCACGTGAACAAGTTGTCGATCGGGTCTGTCAATCCCACACATTGTAGAAAGAGGATCTACGTGCCACACTGCTAAGGCCCCCTTGTTACTGCTGTCCAAATCCCTCAATGACAGCCTTCAGTAAATACTTCATCAGAAAAACAAAACATGTGCTTCGGTTTGAAAAAATCGTAGATCCGGAGCTGTTATTTGTGATCGCAATAACAATCTACGAGACACAAACAGTCGCACGGATTGTTTGCCCACATGTGTGGTGTGACGTGGGCAAGGATGCGGCGATGATAGTCTTATGTCTGGATGCATGTAATTAATTAATCACTAATGTATAGTATCGAGTACTTTGTTTTTGTTCAATATTTTGATTACGTAGCTACTTAATGAGAAATATATATCTTAGCGAAGTTATAAAGGATAACACCAACTTCATAATTATCAACGCATAATCGGCTTATCTGAGCACGAGTGTACTCTCAGAATAAGAGGGGTTAGGCTAATAGTCCACCACGCTGGCCCAATTCGGATTGGTAGACTTCACACACAGAAAAATAAGAAAATTTCACTTCATTACTTCGTCGTTTTAAAAACAATTTTTTTCTTTTTTCTGACCAGGATTCGATTCAGCGACCTACCAAGTAGAGAATTAAGAAAATTCTCAGGAATGCAGGATTCCTCACGATGTTTTTCCTTCACCGTTTGAGACACCGTTTGAAGCATGCTGGCGGCTCGTGATCGTTGTGCTTCGAGGTCCATGCAAGAGGCCTATGTCCAGCAGTGGACGTCTATCGCTTGGTAAGGTGAAGTCTGCCAATCCGCATTGGGCTAGCATGGCTTAATCCCTCTAATTCTAAGAAGAGACTGGTGCACAACAGTGAGCCGAATATGGGTTGATAGTGATGATGATGATACAAACAGCCGAACTTAGGACCCTCACAAGTTTAGAAGTAAACAATTAGTTACCGTAATCTGTTTTCGTTGTCCAAATGCTTGATGAAGCTCTCGGAAGCGGTGTGGTGGTCCACGATGGTGGCGTTGTGCTGCTGGAAGCTGTGCAGCACCGCCACGTTGACCTCCACCAGCGCCTTGTCCTTCCACAGGTTCACCGGGGTGCGCGTGTCTAAGCCCATTTTGGCTGCTACTTTCTGTTTTTGAACAAAAAAGGTGGTATATTTATAAAGTTTTGGGAGAAAAAAGGTCTTTTTACCCAATTTTAAAAAAGGAGGAGGTCGCACAAGCACGCTTTTCGACGCGTATGTTTTAATTTTGGCCGCATGGCGTGACATCGTGCGGGAAAAAGTCGTGAATGTGTGATAGGGGTCACGACCCTCAGTAATGAGGAACACGACGCGGAGAGAGAGAGAGATTTATTTTTTACTTCATTACTTCGTCATTTATTAAAAAAAACGGTTTATTATTGTTATGTAGACCGAACAGTCGCCTTCCCGATAACCTGGATAAAGTAATAGTGGTGGGCAAGCTGGAAGGGAAACGACCACGCGGCCGATCACCTACCCGCTGGTCTGACCAGTCACTCACTGGACTCCCTGTAACAACAGCCATTTGAAAAGCTGAGGACCGGACTGTGTGGAGGGGAATCGTTAACAACGCATCGAAGGGACTGCAGTGCGGACACGACCTTCAGCAATGAGGAATGCGACCAAGAAGAGAAGAGAGGGACCGAACAGCACCATCATTAACACTATTACAACACGGTATATTGGGCCAAGCCCTGCCAGGTTTTCTAGGAGGATATGGGAGAGGATACGGAGCTTAGAACCACGCTACTTCAATAAGGGTGCATTTAATAATATTTCCAAGGCACGGAGGTGTAAGTGAGCCGTGATAGCCCAGTGGATATAACCTCTGCCTCCGATTCTAGAGGGTGTGGGTTCGAATCCAGTCCGCGGCATGCACCTCCAACTTTTCAGTTGTGTGCATTTTAAGAAATTAAATATCACGTGTCTCAAACGGTGAAAGAAAAAACATCGTGAGGAAACCTGCATACTAGAGAATTTTCATAATTCTCTGGCGTGTGAAGTCTGCCAATCCGCACTGGGCCAGCGTGGTGGACTATTGGCCTAACCTGAAGATTTTCATTCTGAGAGGAGACTCGAGCTCAGCAGTGCAACTTCTCAACTCCATCCATCATTTAACTGATTTTTTTTTAGAAAAAAGAAAAACTTCGTATCCCATACCCCGACCCAGGATTCGAAATTCGTTATCCGAAACCAGATAGGCTAAACGTGACCATCGGACCAATGATATGGATATTACTTACCTCAAGCATATTCAACCGATTAGTGTCACAGAAGTTCCGGCAGCCGATCTCCGTGCTCATGTACCAGCCGTTGAAGGCGTTGGCTGTGAACTCTATCCCTCCGCAGTCGAAGCGCATGCTGGACACGGCTGGCAGAGCATACCAGCGCAGCTGCAACTCCTCGAACCAGTCATGTCTAGAGAGGAAATAATATAGGTATTAAATTCAAACACCCAACCTAGTAACCCAACCCAGTTTTTGACGGCCTCCGTGGCGCAGTGGTATGCGCGGTGGATTTATAAGACGGAGATCCTGGTTTCGATCCCCGGCTGGGCCGATTGAGATTTTCTTAATTGGTCCAGGTCTGGCTGGTGGGAGGTTTCCGCCGTGGCTAGTTACCACACTACCAGCAAAGAGGTACCGCCAAGCGATTTAGCGTTCCGGTACGATGCCGTGTAGAAACCGAAAGGGGTGTGAATTTTCATCCTCCTCCTAACAAGTTAGAAAAAAAAATGGCCCAGATGTTGTCTACTAGCAGACGCCATGTGTTTTACTTGCATATTTCCCGTTCTCACGTAAATACGGGGATAAAATATAGATGTAGCGTTCTATTAGATCTAAAAGATCCAGAGAAAGGTTCAGTAGATCCAGAGATTACCCCCTAAAACCTCACAATCTTTACCTCACATGAAACACGGTATCGAGAATAAGTACAATCTCCTTTTCTATGAGACCGTATTCAATCACAACTTATCACACCACTTACAACCTGTTAACATTATCAATACCGAAACATTATTGAATGAGGTGGATTTATCGCCTATAAAAGCAGATTGGAGATCACTGGACCACACTTTTACGATAAGCAATCTGCTCTGTATGGGCGGTGGACGCCAATTTGCGGGCCTTTACAAAGCACAATATGCATTCTCTGACTTTTATGTCGGCATAAATGTGAGATGAAAAACGATAGGATGTGTTACACGTCACAGTAAGTAGCTGTATTATAAAAGGATCTACTATTAAAAGGTTCAATTGATTAATTTATTTGAATCGTAATGGGGATGATTACTGTTTTTTAAATTGTATATAAATTAGGAGTATGCTAATAGTAAAGCAATTTTGTAAAAGTAACAAGGTATCTGCGATCATTACTTTCGGAGCTACAGGGATTTAAAGGGTCAGATTTGTGGCGCTGCCGCGGATCCCTGAAAAACGCCCCATACAAAATGGTACGAACTAATGACGTCGTAGGCACTTAATGATCGTTAGATTTGTATGTGCGTTTAAACAAAATTACTAATATCTTTGTTATTTCTGCGTTTATGTTTATAGTTCAAATATTAAAAAATGTCACGTTTAATGTAAGGAAGCTAAAACTATATGATTTTTCATCTAATTACGATAAAAAAAATTTAATAGATTTTGAAATTTTATAATCTTATTTATTTTGCAAATATCCAGTCAATATTTTCTTTTTATATATAAATTAGTTAACATTGACCTTATTTACCTGAATTTATTATAAAAATCAATATATTGAAACCTAGTCATCATCCCCATTGTATATAAATTACACAGATTAATCAATAATAGGCAAAAGGAGCGTACGGAACACAACGGTGTTGTATTCGTCACAAATACAAAATGCAAAAACTCGCATCAGTAATTTTCAATATTATTCAAGAAAAATGGCGTCTTATGTTTTTGTAAATGTTTTAAAAACTGTTCTCAAAAACTAAACAAATAAGATGTAGTAGTTTGTAGTAGAAGTGTTACATTTTGAAATACAAATTTTGAAAAAAGTTGGTAATTTTGTTTAAGCAGAGGTCAAGGAGACGCCCGACTTTTGTTTTTTTTTTTTGTATGGGTTTCATAATCTTATTTATTTTACGAACATTTCGGGTCTTTGTTTTTTTATGCAATAATTAGTTAATATTCATAAAAAATCAATATCAATATTATATTCAAATTTAGTCACTATCCCCATTGTGCGAGACTAAATACATATGTGTGTGGTGAAATACACAATAACTTTGTAAAATATAAATTAGATATTATTTATACTTAAAAATATTATAAAAAAGTAAAGTTTGATCTCTGGATCTACCGACCATCTATCTATTATCTATATGTACCATCCATATATACCATCTATCTACTAACTATCGATGTACTGAAAATACTTTTACCACTAGAAAGCTACGTTATTTGTTATCGTCATAGACTAGAAAATAACTAGGGGATAAAATATATTTTATCCCCGTATTTTCACAGGAACGGGAACTACGCGGGTGAAAACGCGTCGGCTTGTGGTTCATATATTTTTTTGTTGATATACTTACGTGGGGTGAGTCATATGGATCTCCATCACAAGCTCCCGAGGGATCTCGAAGTAGTCGGGATCCTTGCCGTTAGCTGACAGCACGAGCGGCAGTATATCCCACGCGGTACGTGGCGGCTTCCAGCCCAGCTTCAGACAGAGCTGCAGTGGAATACAATGATTATATGTATATCTTTGTCTAGGTAATACCTAGTACGTAAGCAGATTTCTTGTCTTTCTTCTATCGATCGATATCAACCCATATACGGCTCACTGCTGAGCTCGAGTCTCCTCTCAGTATGAGAGGGGTAAGGCCAATAGTCCACCACGCTGGCCCAATGCGGATTGGCAGACTTCACACACGCAGAGAATTAAGAAATTCTCTGGTGTACAGGTTTCCTCACGATGTTTTTCTTCACCGATTGAGACACGTGATATTTAATTTTTTTTTTTTTTTTTGTCCGATTTGAAAAATTCTTTCAGTGTTAGATAGCCCAATTATCGAAGAAGGTTATAGGCTATATAATATCCCCACACTTTTACGGGAACGAGAACCACGCGGGTGAAACCGCGCGGCGTCAGCTATTTTAAAATAAAGACTGGTACGCAGGTAATTTTACCATAACGATCTTGTTAATGTTTATGAATATTTTCAAAAGAAAAGTTTTGATATTTTGTCCTTACCACGTACTTGTACCATGTACCACATACCATTTACAATAGCAATTAAGATTATTAGAATACATTAACTTACACCTAAGGTACAGTATACCTAAGGGCACAAAGATTTTCGGGATAACGTCAGGCCATTTTTTTTACATTGTTTTTTGGCTTGGCTGCAACCATATCTGATGGTAAGCAGCAACCTATGATGGAAAGCGCTTGACTATAATATGCCTAAACTCTCAAAACCCTACTTTGTGTGCATTTTGCAATTTTTTTTTTTTGTTTATCCAAACTAAGCAATATGACTGGACTTTCTCCAGATATTATAGACTTTAGGGGAAATTGGAAGGCGTAAAGAGCAAAACAAAAAATAAATTACCAAATAAAAACACTTGAGCCAGTATTGATCGAATCCAGATATCAGTAACTAAACAATACATACACAGTTGCACCAGAGAACAAGGTTTGTCATCTTATAAGAAAAAGCAAACTATTTTTTTATCATTCTTAGTTCGAGTTTTTGACGACCTCCGTGGCGCAGTGGTATACGCGGTGGATTGCAAGACGGAGGTCCTGGGTTCGATCCCCGGCTGGGCCGATTAAGGTTTTCTTAATTGGTCCAGGTCTGGCTGGTGTTAGGCTTCGGCCGTGGCTAGTTACCACCCTACCGACAAAGACGTACCGCCAAGCGATTTAGCATTCCGGTACGATGTCGTGTAGAAACCGAAAGGATTTTCATCCTCCTCCTAACAAGTTAGCCCGCATCCATCTTAGATTGCATCATCACTTACCATCAGGTGAGATTGCAGTCAAGGGCTAACTTCTAAAGAATTAAAAAAAAAAAAGAAATAGTTAAAACTTAATGTAACTCTTATACGACGGAAATTTAATTCTCAATTAATAAAAAATAATAATACTAATCCTATTACGACCAAATAGTTATAATATGAACAAGAAATCCACAGATAATAAAATACATAAATCAAATAAGAGCCATTCAATATCTAAAAACATCAAAGTTAATCCTAAACTAAAACCAGGAACTGCGATGGGACAATATTGAGGGATTTTATTCCCAGTTCCAATTATAGTAGACACTTGGTAACAATGAGATTAAAGTTAACTACAGTCTCCAAATTCCAGTCAGAAGCTGTGTCTACTGACAAACATTGTGTGCTAATTGTTAATCAGCGAGATCTGAGATACTTGTAGTAGTCTCATTGTTATGGTAGGCGTCCACTGACCGCATCGTACGCATTAGTACGAGATCCGGTATAAGGAATATATACCCTCATCTGTTATTTGTTTGGTATCTGAAATAAATGTTAGAAAATATTCACAGTGACACATTGCAAATAGGTTGACTAGTAAAATTTCATACAAAATATAGGAAAACATGAACTAGATCAAAGGCAATTTAATACAGTTAAATTATACATAAAATAAGTTATCATTTGACATATTACGCTGCTAAATAACTGATAATGGTATTTATATGACATTAGTTAACTTTTTATATCTGGCAACCCCACAATTGTAGTGTGAAAGCAGGCAACCTTTACGTTTTCAATTCTGTTGGGTATATTAATTTATCTAGTGTACGATTTTTTTTATTAACCAATAAAAGTAGATTTAAAAAAACTTTTAATACTATCCGGCTGCCATTGTACTAAGCATCCTATTTGCTGTGTCAATGTAAAGAAATAAATGATATTTCCTATCATTTATCTTTCATCCCAAATAAATAACACGTATGTGTACTAGATGAGGGTATATATTTCTTATGCCGGATCTCGAACTATATCTAATGGATTTTCAACAGTTGGATTATAAGATACAAACATCTGATAATCCAACCATGTCTTAATTGTTTTAAAGGTGAGTATGACAACACAGTCTAAAATTAAAGTATACCTACATACCTCAGTAAACTCTGCGTGCATAGGATCTCCTAGAATAGTCCCATCAGGTTGCTTGTAGCCAGCGTAGCTGATCAACTGGCTGTTCCATATCCTGTAGTCGTGCATGCAGTCTGTGCGTTGAGGGAACACGGTGATAGCTGACCTGCGGATTTATACATTTTCGTTAATGAAGTTCATGGTGATTTCGTGGGGGTTCAGATCAACCGAATGTGAACAACAAAACATAGATGAAGCGCTTAAGCGATCTATCTTACGAGTATATCTGAGGTTGATGTTCAATTGATTTGTATCTAAATACAAATAAATCAAACTACTTAACATTTTTGATCAAATTCTTATTGGCGAAATATTCTTCCGACATCCGCGTTTCTTGTCACGTGTGATGTGAGAACCTTCAAAGTAAGAGTGAATAATAAATGTTTTTGGCATTGCATAATATCGCCAAACGTTTTATACAAGTCTACTGGATGTTAACAACAAAAGGATGCGAATGTTTTAGCGTCTCAATGTTCTTAGGGTCAATAGAGAATCTTGGTATTTTACCCTTTAAATTTAATTAGTCCAGCCATGAAATTTGACTGCCAACATATTGTATGTACTACAAATCACAACGTACCTGATGTTTCCCTTATTTGTGCTGTACTTGATATGATTGCAGAGGGCTTCGAACATTCCACTTGTTGTGGTCACTTGTCGGCAATCGAAAACCTGGCAATCAAAAAAAGCTAATTAAATCACAATAACCTTGCATTAATTAATTAGCATATTTTTGTGTATACTAATTATGCATTTGGAAATGTACAATAATATTTTAATGTCCAAAATGATACGAAAGATTATTGGGAATTATGGTCTGTTTGTTACGGCATCAGTTACATTAAAATTTTATGAAGACGTTTAATGGAGCTTAGAATGATCAAAAGTTCGTAATTTCCATCAAGCCTACGAATTTTTAAAAGATATGGCAAATATTCTTTAAAAATATATCTTCTTTAGCTTTTTCTGTCTACTGCTAGCTATTTATCAGACAGAAAGACGTAACACAAATTCGAAACTCACAGTGTCAAGTTACAAAAACCTCGTTCCAGATTCCAAGCCCTATTCCCATCTATACTAATATTATAAAGCTGAAGAGTTTCTTTGTTTCTTTTGAATGAACGCGCTAACCTCAGGAACTACTGATCCGATTTGAAAAACTCTTACAGTGTTAGATAGCCCATTTATCGAGGAAGGCTAAAGGCTATATATTATCCCCGTATTCCAACGGGAACGGGAACCACGCGGGTAAAATCACGCGGCGTTAGTTAGTGTTAGATAAAACCGACACTTTAGACTTACTTGTCGTATTATGTTTAGAAGTAGGTACTATCTCTGTTGTATCCAGTACACCAACTACTTAACATGCAACTGCAGTTGCTCAAATATTTGAACCAATTTCCGATTGGTAACCTACTTATTCTGTTAGATACATGTTAAATAGATATTTCTAAACATACCAAAGATATCTCTTGCTTATTTAATTACTTTACAAGATTATACAAAATCATTGGACTTGCGTGTCTCATGCAGGGTTTGAATCACGCAAAAGGTGCCGAGACGAATCACTAATGCCGATGATTTGTTAGAGATATTGACATTAATTTATCTTAACAAAGATACGGAGATATCAAACAACGATTAAAAGTATAATGTATTGTGTTAACTTCCCTGACTCGTTAGCCCATAAGTATATAGGTAAGTGGTTACCCTACAAGACTTCGTAACACAAGGTGCTGGTGATCGAATCCTTGGTCGGGTTGTCAAATATTAAGTATTCCTTTTCTTCGAGAAATTATCATCCAGAGTTGATAAATTGATAGTGAACCCCGTTCATGCAAGTATGCGTTGGTTCGGGTCATTATTGAATATTGTAACCGAAGCTCGTCAACCCGCTTTGTACCAGCATTGTGGGTCTAAGTTCCATAACGACTCTCCTAAAGTAGAGACGCCAGACTATGTAGTGAGCCGTTTTTAATATAAGCACTATTAACTTTATGTAGTGGATAGAAGAAGGCGTTACTTTGCGGAAGTTCATCATGATTATATAATGATTTATTTATTTTGCTATCATCCACGAAAATTCGGCGAACCCATGCGACAACGTCACCCAGGTCCGACAAAATACTCTCTACGTACGTTTCACCCCGAAACCGGAGCATCCTCAGAAGATGTTGACTCTACAACGTGCAATTGCAAAGTCACTTTGCAATTGCACGTTGTAGAGTCAACAACGTTGCAAAGTCACTTTGCATATAACTTTATGTAGAGCAATCCGCTACAACACTTATTATGTATATTAAGTTCTATATACCTATGAACCTATCCCTTATTCCTAGAAGACAACAAACCAGTCCCCGGTCAATGAATACCAAATAATTAACTACTGTTAGGCTGGTCACGTATTCAGATCTAGATGTGACAGCAATATCTATTGAATGTGTGAATAGTGTGGAGAGACTAGCAAATCAAGTTTCAGATCTACCAGTGACTTTAGTCATAGTTAGACGAAGCATGTAAAATCTGTATATAAACATGTATCACAAGAAAAGCCATTAGACTTTAATATTGAAGACCAATAGTTATGCAGCCGACAGAGCCGTGACAGCCCAGTGGATATGATCTTTGCCTCCGATTCCGGAGGGTGTGGGTTTGAATCCGGTCCGGGGCATGCTCCTCCAACTTTTGAGTTGTGTGCATTTTAAGAAATTAAAATATTACGTGTCTCAAGCGGTGAAGGAAAACATCGTGAGGAAACCTGCATACCAGAGAATTTTCTTAATTCTCTGCGTGTGTGAAGTCTGCCAATCCGCATTGGGCCAGCGTGGTGGACTATTGACCTAACCCCTGTCATTCTGAGAGGAGACTCGAACTCAACAGTGATTGATACCGATGAGTTATGCAGGCTATAAAACTTAAGCATAATGAGAGAGAATGTTACTATTATTATTAAACTATACTGTATTCTATCTGTTGACGAAAATAGCAAATAAAAAAATTAGATATTAAAGACTACGCACCCTTACGTACCATATCTTACAAATATTAGTAGAAGAGCAACATTGTTTCTTACAATGTTAAATAGATTATAGATAGCAAACAAATTATTTTTAAAAAGCATCCTACCCTTCCATCCATTCCAACCCTTCCATGATTTGTGTAAACATTACCATTGATGAACGGATTAACCCAAACAATCAATTCAACCGAATTTAATTACTAAAATGTGTTCGACTTAAAACGGCTTCTAATATCGAGTCCCATCTAACTAAAAGGAGCAATCCCATTATGTGGTAGACAGAATCAATAACAATAACAATATACAAACACTCAGTTAAGAGCCGTGATAGCCCAGTGGATATGAACTGTGCCTCCGATTCGGGTGTGGGTTCGAATCCGGTCCGGGGCATGCACCTCCAACTTTTCAGTTGTGTGCATTTAAAAAAAAATATATCACGGTGAAAGAAAAACATCGTGAGGAAACCTGCACACCAGAGAATTTCTTAATTATCTGCGTGTGTGAAGTCTGCCAATCCGTATTGGGCCAGCGTGGTGGACTATTGGCCTAACCCCTCTCATTCTGAGAGGAGACTCGAGCTCAGCAGTGAGCCATATATGGGTTGATTATGACGACGAAACACTCAGTGAAGCTGAATTGTTAGCCGGTGGTTTGGAAAACTTAGACAATAAGGCTCTACCGCTATACTGGTTTATAAATTAAACTAGTGGACGTTTGCGACTTCGTCCGCGTAGAATTCAGTTTTTCACAAATCCCGCGGGAACCATGGATTTTTCCGAGATATATTTTCATTTCAAATTACAGCCAGATCGCCGCAAAATTGACAAAGTTTCATACAAACTTTCATACCCTTAGGTGTAGAATTGATCAAAATCATAAACCTGCACGCCAAATTTCAGCCCGATCAGTCCAGTGGTTTCGGCTGTGCGTTGATAGATGATCACTATGTCAGTTTTATATATTTAGATAGAGTTTTGAGAATGAAGTCATACGATTAACTAATTTAGATTTAGAGAGTGGTTCTTTTTTAGGTGGATCTTTTGGACTAAGAACTTATGGCCGGGCTATTTTTCATTTTGTAAAAGCTTAAAGTTTTTCAGCTTAAGCTCTAATGGTCTAAGATCCGGCATTAGAAATGTATACCCTCACCTGTCAATTAATTAGTGATAAGAAATAATTGATAGATAATATCCACAGTGACACATTGCAAATAGGTTACCTAGTTAAATTGCGGTAGGATAATATAAAATGATTAATTTTTTTATTAAATTTATTTAATTTACTAACATCGATTCAGATTAATTCTACGACTCCTAAGTTTTTAGTTTTATATTTTTTTAATACAGTTGAAAGTAGTAGATATTATTGTTTTGGTTAGTATTAGTAATTATAAATACATGTACTATTTTTATTACTTTATTGTAACTATTTTTGTAATTTATTAATAAAACAAGTCTCTTAAGAAAAATTATCTTCTTAAATTAATCAATGAGGGATCATTGATTAATTTTAAAAAAAAAGTGTGTGTCAGCTCCGACGCACGAATGAAGTTTACTCTTTCAGATCGACTGTCTAAATAGTTGTGGGTGTATTTTGCCACGCAGCATACACTACGTACGTCTCAATACCTACGCCTGAAAAGTGAAAGGTGGGCAGAATAGGTTGCGCACAAAAAACGTAACGCTGTCATTCGTTCATCGAATTTTACTGCCCATATTTTTTTCATACCGGCTATATATGAAAAATCGATTCATAAGGACTAAACTCCAAAAAAAAAATCTTATCCCAAATAAATAACAGATGAAGGTATATATTTCTTATGCCGGTTCTTATACTATGAAGGCAATTATGACGTTTGAACCGTGGTGGTTTTGGGAGGTAGAATCCAGACATTAATATTACTCATCAGGAATTACCCATCAGGTTGGAACTCCTGACCTTGTCAACACACCCCGTTAAGCTTAACCTAAGCAATCGTCACTTATACACTTAGATTAAGTTTATGTAATTAATTAATATACCACAATGCATATTAACTAATTAGTGGAACTTAATCTAAGTGGCTTATTCCGGACTGGCATTCCAATGCCACAAATTTAATTTACTAAGCATTTTCCGCAAAAACCAGATTAATCTGTGTGATGTACATATCTGAATGGAATGAAACAAATTAATTTATATATTAAATTAATTTAAAATACGTATTAAAATTAGTATGAAATGCATTGAGCGTTTTTAATTTTCCGCGTAAAAGCGGAGTGTTAAAGTGAAATGAACGAAATAAAATAATTAATTTAATGTTATTAAATCAAAAAGATCAAAATTTCAAAAATTTTTGACAATAATAGTAATTGATAATGATCTTAACATAGTTTTAAGCAAAGTGTTTTCCCGCGCTTGTTGGTGTGTTTAATTTATATTTTAATCCACGCAATAAATAAAAATTATTGCTGTTTTCAGCAATTTATAGAGTAACTGAATTAGAAGTTTTGTACGTATACTTAACTTATTAAATAGTCGTGATTCAGGGTTTCCACGCAGACGAATTCACAGACTTACGCTAGTTGAGAATAAATTGATAATAATAATCTATAGTGGTATGGGGATATTGAATCCAAGGGCTATTAATAGTAGATTGTTATACAAGGGGCTAAAAAAAACACATTTTAAACGAGGTATTTTTAGGGCTCGAGCCGAAGGCGAGGTCCGCCTAAATAGAAACCGAGTTTATAATGCGCGTGTTACACAATTATTTCACTACGATTGCGAGAAAATAAAATAAGACGGTGGAACACGCGGGGCTAAACCCATTATAAACTCGGTTTCTATTTAGCGGCCCTTGCCTTACGGCTCGTGCCCTAAAAATACCTCGTATATAATAGGTTTTTTTAGCTCCTTGAATAACAATCTACTATAATAAAAATAATTATCACGTTGATGTTGATTACCAATTTAAGTTACTTGGCAAAAAAAGTCCAAGTGGATAATTCTTATAATAAACTGAATGCATTCAGTCAAATTAAAATTTCAATGCTAGCGTTTTCCTGAAAAAAAAAATAAGAAAACGTTCCGCTAACTGGCTGCCAACCAGGCTTTAAGCAGATTAACTCGAGCAATCTATTTAAGCAACGTTATTACGAAATGAACTCGCAAACATCAGAAGGACTTAAAACTCCGTCTAGTAATTCCGATGTAAAACCCCGGAGGCGGCGAATGAGGCAAATGAATAAATTACTCGCAACATAACGACGTTGGCGACTCAATCAGGAGAGCTAATTAATTAATTATAATTAACAAAAGAGCTGCACTGCGTGGTCTCTTAGTGACTTTCATTTGTTTATTGTCAACGACTTTTTAATCTTAGGGATACTCGAGCGCACTAGCGTATCAACACTGAGGTGGACAAAATGTGTATAATTGTCTTAATTAAGCGCTTATTAAACAACGAAAGTTTTGTAAACACATATTAGGCAGGTACCTTAATATTGTCTACAATGTCAAGTTGTGTGTTTAGGAAGTAAAAGCTATATAAAGTAAGTACACACAAAATTGTGCATGTGTGCGATTAGCGGAGTTGTGCATGTGTGGTTGCACAAAGGTTCTATCCAGATCCTAGTATATAACGTATTTTTTTTTTAATTTTCAAGGGATATTTTAGAAAACGAGTAGAATGCAACGACATACTCCTACATTGTACCTACGGTACATTTTGCAGACTTTTAGTAGGCCTTGATGTCACTATGTGCTATCACCCTGTAACGTATGTCGTAACATTTACGGGACACCCTGTATTTTAGGTCTCTGATAGAATATCCAACGAGTGCTCTTTTTGAAGTTGCATATTCAATTATCACGTCTCATAATTCATCAAGAGACGTGATAGCCCAGTGGATATGACCTCTGCCTTCGATTCGGAGGGAGTAGGTTCGAATCCGGTCAGGGGCATGCACCTCAAACCATTCAGATATGTGCATTCTAAGAAATTAAATATCACGTGTCTTAAACGGTGCAGGAAAACATCGTGAGGAAACCTGCATTCCAGAGAATTATCTTAATTCTTTGCGTGTGTGGAGTCTGCCAATCCGCAATTGATCAGCATGGTGGACAAAGGCCTAACCCCTCTCATTCTGAGAGGAGACTCGTGCTCAACAGTGAGCCAAATATGGGTTGTCAATGATGATGGTGATATTCAATTAGTATCCTATATATCGGCTTGTTTTATTACCAGTTGTGTCAGAACTAAGTTAGAGGAGAAAGGGAAAATCATGGATGAAATTATATCGTAAATCAATCACTGACAAAACGAATTAATAGCAATATACGGTATATCAGATATTTCTCACGCGCCGTATTATTGTCATTACAGTAAATGATAAGTAAGACAAAACAGTAGACAGTTTGATGGATTAACGCATACAGAATGTTGAGTGTATAAAGTCATTTTAATCATAAACCTTCCTTTTTTGCATTTTTACTTTATTAACTTGATAATTATATTGATTGATTTTTTATTTTAATGATTTTAAACTTATTTCGTGGTTGTTCATTATGAATGACGGGACTGAAGTTGCGAGATATTTATTTTAAGTTTTCGACTAATATTATCACCATTATTTTATAATCCTATTGACTAAGTCTTATAGAAATAAATGAATATTGACTATTGACTTTGCATTACATTTTTATATTAAGTAGGAATATAAACTATTGATCCAAATGTTAAAGTGAAAATTAAATAAATTTAACCGCGTTTTAAATAACAAACATCAAAATAAATCACGCTATTAATACAATATATTGGTGAAAGTTTGTTGATAAGTTTGTATGTTAGATAGGTAGGTACCTACATACTCCTTCACACCGTAAGAAAATTTAACATACCTAGGCTACTTCCTGGAAAATAAAGGCCACTTTTTTCTTATATTCCATGGTTCTCGCGGGGTTTATGAAAAATAGAATATTGTTACGAAGAACCCTATTATTAGAGAAATAAGGTTCATAATCACTCGCCTATATCGTCTTGTTTACATTTTGATTTGCTTACAATCTTTTGTTATTGTTTTTTTTTCGAATTTCGTGGAATAAACAACACGCGTGAAGTTTCTAGAATCATTCACAAGGGTATAAATACGCGACGACGACGATGCTCGGGGCAGTTAACTTCGGAACGAAGTGGAGTTACATCAAGTGAAACCACCGATACACGTAAGCAAAATTAAACTCGGCTACGATATTGGACAACAACTTTCCTACGTTGGAAAGTGTGTATCGATACTCAAATTAAGTAGTGGAATAAAGTCTCATATGAGTTACCAGGCGTTTCATTCCAAATATTCAAAATATATTTACACTCGTAATATTTTCATAAAGAAAACACTCTGCAGTCAACTTCGAAAATAATATCAAAAAAGTTAGAAGTGACCTTGGTCTTGACTCTTACAACTGACTAACTTAACCTATCCAAAAAGAATAGTATAACCGATATAAAAGTTTTGATTATGGTCATAACGAAAAGAATGAAGTGTTCCTAATGGTGTACGTAATTTAAGTTTTGGGAAAGTAATTTGGAATATGAGTTTTATTATGTCAACTTCGTTTAAACTAAAAGAATCAAAGTGACTTTTGATCTTTTGTATGTTAAGTTTCTTTTTAATTTAATAACAGGCTTTATAACAAAGATTTTATATCAAAAAGTGTTCATTTACACGAGTGGCGCTGCTATCGACGACTGCAGTCTGCATCGTCTCGGCGGCAGACGACGGCGGTCGCCGACTGCAGTCAGCGGCGTCTCGGTGGCAGCCAACGGCAGTCGACTGCAGTCGGCGATCGCCCTCGACCGCCGCCGAGGGTTGACAGCAGTCGGCGACGCCGTCGCCTGCCGCCGAGACGACGCCGAATGCAGTCGAGTCGCGAACGAGTTGCAGCACGTGTAAGTGAACCCTAATGTTTCAAAACTAATGCGGACGAAAGTGGTGAGTCGTAATTTCATTTGGTCGCATTGTAAACTACGAAAGTCTGCAATGTCAAAAAATTGTGTGTTCAGGCACTGTAAAAGCTATATATGTATATAAAAAATATATATATTTATTAATCAAACAGTAACAAATTTCTAATACAATAATAGAGTAGATCCCTGGCTCCCAAACTAGCTGTAACTGTATCTTGGGAGCCAATGGATGCCCATTAGTGTTACTTATTAAAATTAAGATAATTGCATTCGTAAAACAAGATCAAACACAAATAAATAAATTTTTGTGTGGTTGTGTGTTTGTGTGTATGTAAGTGTGTGTTTAATTAAGTATGAACGCTCTCATGTGTTCGAGTTTAAAGAATGTGTTGAACGATTATATACATGTGTAATAAAAGTGAACACAAAATTGTGCACTTGTGCGCTCAGTGGTGTAGCTAAATTCGGATCACTTTTTGCTTTGATTTTGTAGGCATGTAACATATCTATAGTTTAAAATAATCGTTGCTGTATAATAGAGAACAGGCTTTGTGGCTGCGCTTGTGTCCATCAACCTCGAACGACCGTGTAAAGTTTTCACTATCAGCCCATTTTAACGGTCCATTACAGAATCGGAGCCTGTAGGAAAGTAACACATCAATTCCTTTTCTACAAACGCTAACGAAAATGGAAACTTAATAAATGAATAGGAATGACAGATCCGATCGATAACTTGATCACGTGACCTGTCGATAACAAAATGATGTCTATGCATTTTTAATTTTCGAAGAGCCCTAGGCTTATAGTCATGTAGCACCTCGATTCTCTTTCTATAATCGCAAGATTATAGAAAGAGAATCGAGGTACTACATGACTATAAGCCTAGGGCTCTTTCCTATATAGGAGAGGGGATATGGAGCTTAAACCGACACAGCTAAAATGCAGGTTATCGGGCTTAGGGTGTTAATGATAATGACCGGGCTCGAGCTTAACGTGCTCTTCGAGTCACGGGGCTGTAACACTACCAACTTCCCTACATTTAGAAGAAAGAACTTAACTCAGTATGAAATCCAGGACCTCGTGATCGGAAACCACATAGGCTAGCCACTGGACCGACAAGGCAGTTATAGCCTTTATGTTCGTGGTTAGTATAATTATATCAGTAATCATACGTTTCAAACTCTTCAAACTGAAACAACAGTATACTTCTTGGTATAAAATATATGTAATTTTTTACTTGTCTATCTCTGTCGCAGTTTGCCTACCTTCTTACTCTTTCATATAATATTTGAATAATTATTGAGTTGTAACTAAATAGTACTATATTATATTACACTAATAATATATGGCAAAAGTAAAGTTTCTACGCAATATTTATATATTATGTTCCATCAAAGAACATGTAAAAGACGTAAAAGCCCAAAAAAGGTGTGCAAAACTATAAAAACCTAACAAATAATAGTTAACATTGCAAACGTATTATATGATTTAAGCTTCCACGTGGATTTCAAATTCTCGTTTGCGGATACATACATATAAACACATTGTGTTCCTGTAGGCATGTTTCATTAACTTAACTAATCCTTTCATTTAGAAAACATTTACGCACTCTGATCCGTATTTCATATGGTATACGAATGAAAATTGTATGTATTTTGAAAACGTAACTGTTATCGTTCCAAAACGTCATTTATTACACGGTGACATACATAATATTAGTATGTAACGTTGTGGTCTAAGAGCTGGCATTATAAATATATACCCTCATCTGTTATTTATTAATGATAAGAAATGAATTATATACAATATTCACAGTAACGCATTGCAAGGAGTATAGTTAATTTAAGCAACAAAAAATATACTAATGAGGGTATATACTCTTAAATTACATTTACTCACCGCACAGTTGCAGTAGTGAAAGCAGTGTTTAAATTCTGTTGGGTATATACTTATAACTAGTGCACTAGTAGATTTTTTAAATTAACCAATAAGGTAAGTAGTTTAAATAATTTAAATGAAAAATTCAGTCATTTAATATTATCCGGCCGCAATTTAACTAAAGAACTATTTGCAATGCGTAATGTGAATATTTTCTATGATTTATTTTTTATCACAAATCATTGACCTCTGGAGATCGATGTCCCAAATAAATAACAGATGAGGGTATATATTTCTTATGTTAGCTCTCGTACTATTTGGACAAACGTACGTATATACCTTGACTAATTAGTTCATATTTTATACGTTCCCTTGTAATTTATAGTAAACATTGTAAGATTACTTAGTTTCAAATTGTTATGTCGATCCGTGCTCTACATTGCACATGTTAAAACATACATAAACCGTATGTACTCGTATCTCCTTCCTATGACAACGTGGGAAATAAACATTGCAGCAGAATAAGGCAATATTATGATGATTTGAATAAATTAATTTAGGTAAATTTTGAATATACATAAAGTGATTTCATTAAAAAAATATACATGCATTCATAATTATTATGATAACGCTTCATTGTTACAGGATAGGGGTGGGCAGAAATAATGTATTTCCAATTGCTACGATCTTTGCATATTTGCCTTACTTTTTCCATTCTCCTCAACCCTTATAAACGAATTTGTCGGTTTATGATATTCTAGATCTGGCCTTTATTAATAATCATTATTACCAACTCATAGGTTGGTAATGAGGACGAGAGACGTTAGGCTAATAGTCCACCACGCTTCACTTACGTAGAGAATTAAGAAAATTCTCAGGTAAGCAGGTTTCTCACGATGCTTTTTTTAGAATATCATGTTTCAAAAGATATGAGAATGTTACATACAAACGTATACATTATACACACATACATGCACCATATTTATTAATACAACGACCGCGTGGCGCAGTGGGTAGTGGTTTTTGCAACCATGGCCGTGGGTTCAATTCCCAAAACTAGTAAGTATTTGTTTGATGAGCAGGGGTGTTTTCAATTATGGGTTTATACATTATATAAGTATTTATACATTATAGGTACATATAAAGTGTGTAAACATTTACACACTTTATATGTACCTATAATGTACTTATAATATTATGCATTTATAGCATAATAAGAGACATTTAATTTAACTCGTCTGCTGTATAAAACCAAGAAGATTTTTATCATATAGGCAGTTTAGATGCCTAGAAACTCTAATCACATTTTTATTTGTGAAAATATTCTCGTAATTGTAATATTTTTATAAAATCACAATGATACTGTTATCTCTATGAATGATGTCACTCGCTAATGTGTTGTGTTTCGGCGGCAAAAATTTCACGTAGATATTTTTTCATTTATATTAAATTTTATAGTGATTATTATTGGACAAAATAAAATATAGCATTCCCATAATTCAGTTTAAACACTGTTTACAAACGAGGCAAGTAGCTTATTAATCTAAAACAAAAATGTCATTGAACTTTCAACCTAAAAGCTCATTGCTTATTTGAAGCTCTTTACAAGTAGGTATAAGGAGGGGCAAGTACAAAGTTCTAAGTCTAAAGGGTCGAAGAGTAGAAGGCGGGTAATGCACATGATGGATAGATACTATAACTCTTGTAAGAGCAATTTGCTGTTGTTTCTTACGGAGTTTTTTCCTCGTGACGACTATAGATGATTTTAAATTGATATTCCTTATAAAATGAGTTACATTTCCATTCTAAATGATAGGTAACAATCATCACCATTATCAACCCATATTCGGCTCACTGCTGAGCTCGAGTCTCCTCTTAGAATGAAAGGGGTTAGGCTAAAAGTCCACCGCGCTGGCCCAATGTGGATTGGCAGACTTCACACACGCAGAGAATTAAGAAAATTCTCTGGTATACAGGTTTCCTCACTATGTTTTTCCTTCACCGTTTGAGGCACGTGATATTTAATTTCTTAAAAATGCACACAACTGAAAAGTTGGAGGTGCATGCCCCGGACCGGATTCGAACCCACACCCTCCGGATTTTGAGGCAGAGGTCATATCCACTGGGCTGTGATAGGTACTAGTGGACGCCCGCGATTTCAGCCACGTGAAAATAAAATTACAAACAAGCTTTTATCTGTCTTTTTGTCCAGGCTAAGTCTGGAAAATAGAGTATATTACTAAACAAAACAAAGGTTACTTTTTATGCCGTACAATCCATGGTTCCCGGGATTTGTGAAAAACATAATTTCAGACAGACGGAGTCATGGATAAGCCTGCGCTAATCAAAAAAAATTAAAAACCTATATGTAGGATTTAACAAAAAATAAAAAAGCTCGTTCGCGCAGATATTAAATAACAAAGTGCATGCCAAAATTTACCTAATAACCGTATGTTAAGTAAATTAATGCCCTCTTAAAGTAACTTTTCTGACTTCCAACTTAAGGAACTCCTAAAAGAATGCACGCTTAAATTGACTTTCGCACTCCGAACATTGACGGAGTGATGGAGTGGGAGGAAAGCTTCGAACATTTTTTCGTTGGATATCTGACATAGTTCCGCTCTCCAAAACAAGCAGGTAATTGCCTGTGTTTTTGTTGTCGACGGGAAAACGGAACTTTCTCTATTCGTGCCAGCAAATTAATTTAGTTCCACCAATTTTCACATGGGATATAGCGCCGAACAAAAATCAACGTCGTTTAGACAGTTCTGAATTGTTGTATTCGTTAATTTCATTATTGTTGTCAACCTTTTATTAACTGTGTTGTCAACAATCATTTATTTCTTACGTTTTATCTGTTCTGTGATTGACAATAATATTATGTTGTGTAAGATTATTATCTAAGGTCTTCACAAAATACATAGACTCCTCGCCACGAAAGAAGTCTCGCGGCTAAAACCTGAACTAAAATTGACAGCGCCTTTAAACCGCTTTTCAATGACATTATTTACTACAGATGAGGCACTAACACATCAAAACTGAGGCGGACAAATGTGGAAAACAGACTTAATTTCATTTAGTCGCTTATTAAAAAACGAACGTTATTTAAACAAATGATACCTAAATATCGTCTACAATGTCGAGTTGTGTGTTCAGGAAGTGTAAAAACTATTTATACTAAAATATATAATGGAAAAAAAACACAAAATTGTGCATATGTGCGCTTAGTTAATATTAAGATATCTACTCGTATGTCGTCTATACGGATTCCCCTAGACAAAAAAACTCAACAAAAAAAAGAATAAGAAACTTTAAGTTAGCTTGTTTTGTAAATTATTAATGGTTAACTTCGTAGGTGCCCTCGTAATTACAATTGCTATTGGCAACAAAGCCGGACAAATAAAATTAACCAATGGGGACCAAACAATGTTTGCGGAGGATTAGCAAGAGCTTACGACCTCACTACTAATTCCTCGCATAACTCGGTCGTAACTTTCGTGTACATAAATATCTTTTCGCCGTCAGATTTGAACAAGTTTCTAAGCCTACAAACATTGTACGAGTATATTAAATCACATAAACAATGTTTATACATTATAATAGTGGCTTCTCACACACACACGAGCATTAAACTAAAAGGATTGCGCGAACTTTGACTAAAACTGTAACAGTCTACGGTCTATCTAGATGACTTAATACACTGTGCCTATAAATGTCAAATCGTTTATAAGTATTGCTGGTTTTTTTTTTTATAATTTAGTTGTTTTATTATTTGTTTGTTGTGGCGATAAAAAATCTAAATCTTTTTCATATAATACAGGCGACAATGAGAAAAGACCGCGACAAGTGTCTTGTACAGTTTTAACAATAAAGTTTTTTCAAATGTTTTTTATTGAAACTTCGATAAAATAAAACAATACAGTTAAAACCAACGATGTTTTATACTAGAGATAGGGCACTAGCGCTTCAATACTGAGGCGGACAAATGTGTATAATTGTCTTAGTTTCATTTAGTTGCTTATTAAATACAAATAAAGTTTAAAAACTATAACCCGATTACATAAAAAGGGGTCTAAAAAGAACGAAACAAGAAAATATTTCAGATTGCACTCAATTCAAGTAGCCGCATTTGCAAATTTGACCTTAAACTCAAACCTTGAATTTACTCTGAATTTGGGATTTTATTGAATATTGGGCTATATTTAAAGGCCTTTTAACATACTTTTCTTTACCAATAATTCTAAAACTGTCACAGCAGAATTGGCCAGATTTTAAGTGAAATTTTATACATGTGCGTCCTTTTGTTATAAGAGGTCGAAGTGTTGAGTTAAAGGAAATTACCCATTTTCACTAGGCGACATGTCGTAGATACTTATCGCTCGACATTCACGTAGTTGTCACTGCAAAAGTTGTGAAACAATGTCCCGCTACATATGACTCGTTTACATTGGCCAGACCACACAAACGAAAGAGTTCGCCACAATACAGTGAAGCGTCACCTTAATATAAGATAAAGCATCATGAGCCGCACTGGCTGTGAATGTAATGTGCTTAATGTTTACTCACACAACACTCAATGTAACTACTATAGTTTGTAATTTGTCCCCGTTGTTTGCGCCGCGAATTGATTGTTTCAACTATGTCTCAACTGTTAAATCTTTGTCATATATGTTTTCTTATGTTAGCGGCGAATTACTTTGTTTGTTTTAGTGTAATCAGTCTGATAAAACAATGGGCTTAAAGTACTCGTCTAGTTTAGATGAGATATGTTTATATATATTAAGTTACGATTTCGTTTCATAATAAACTTTAATTAATTAAATTTTTTTTTCACGAACAAAGTTTACTAATACAAAAGCTCAAATTAGATGTGTTTCTCTAGTTTGGTGTAAGCGATACTTTGATTATCTTCGGCAATCATCTAAATTAAAAAAAATCAACATTTTTTTTGGGTTTTGAACCGAAGTTGCCATGGTAACGAACGATATCAAGGCGCAGTAACTTGACAGAATGCAGGAGATGTTCGGCGTGTCGCAATTTTAGATTTGACTACAATAGTCATATATGCCACTTTCATGTAATGGGGGCAACTGAAGCATGAGTGCTACAATCGCTAATTACGTACAGTGACTTACAATCATTTTTCTAGAACCGTGATAAAAGAAATTAAAGAATTAACAAAACTTGGTAAATAATATAATATGATTGGCGTTGGGCATGGCCTTGGGACTACAACGCCCATCGGCTCTTCGAACCCAAGGCCCCAAGGTGTTGGAATGGCGATCCCACACCGGAAAGCGCAGTGTTGGTCGACCCCCCACTAGGTCGACCGAGGACATCAAGCAGATTGCAGGAAGCAGCTGGATGCTGGCGGCTCGAGATCGTTATGCTTGGAGGTCCAAGCATGTCCAGCAGTGGACGTCCATCAGCTGAAATGATGATGATGATGGGCATGGCCTCCTCGATTTTCGTATCTGCGTGGCCTCCTAGATTTGTTTCTAACTTGGAAGCCTGAATTTTAGCAACCAAGTACATGGAACTATTTACAAATTTAAAAAAAGCGGTCTACCCGTGTGATAATGAATATTACCAAACGCCCTGTAGGATTGAATAGGTTTGTGATAAGATTTGAGGTTTTATATTGAGTAGATTTGGAACTCTGAGTACAAAAAGTATATTATTTAGTTTTCATCGTCGATATAAACAAAATGCACTGACCTGTAGCTTCGACCACTGTATCCTGCCAATGCAGCGGCTTGCATTCCTCCAGGCCAGCTTGGCTCCGAACACCAGCTCGGTGGTGGTAAGCTGGTAGGTGCCACTCTTTACCACCTCCTCTTGAACCGCCTTCCAGCGAGCTTCATGAGCTACCGTGTTGGCCCTGTACAACAAAAACGTAACGTCATTATCATCATTAAGGTTAAAGGCAGTTGTTGGTTAGCCTCGGTATAAGCCAATCTTAAACAATTTTCTGATTTGGATGTTGTGGATTGCCAAGCCAGGAAAGCCTTTAGCATTGATTGACCACGTCTTGTCAAACAACTGTGAAAAGTTGTCAGTTTGTCGGTGTGTTAAAAGATATAATATTTCAATGTGTGTCATCAGTAACTATATCCTTCGCTTTTCTTCCACAGTACTGCAAGGCACCGGGGTTTTTGATCCCATAGTCATTAGAACTCATACAATCTTATTTTTTCTAACGCACGGCTAGGGTTTGGATTATCCTTCCTAAATCTGTGTTTCCTGCTTCTTATAACTTGGGTATCTTTACAACTAGAGTGAATAGATATCTTCTAGTTAAGCATGCCCCATTTTAGACCAAATCTACACTTAATATAGTAAGTGTAATTTCCAAAATCCTACTAATATTATAAAGGCGAAAGTTTGGATGGATGTTTGTTTGGATATTAGTTACTCTTCGCAACTACTGAACCGATTTGGCTAAAACAAATACCCTGGATTAACACACAAACTACTTTTCATCCCGGAAAAATCCATGGTTCCCGAGGAGTTTGTGAACAACTGACTTCCACACGAACGAAGTCGCCGGCGTCGTAAGTAAATATTTTTTTTAAATTTTTGGATGCCTCAGTGTTTACCTTCGGATAGATGCAAAGTATTGTCCGAGGAAGTCTTTGGCATCGCTGAGGACTTCTTCTGGACTCCGTGGCACGTCTCCGCGGCCAGGTATCGCCATGACGCTTCCCAAACATGACTTCTCGTTGCATAGCGTAGGCTGCGGACAAACAATAAATGGTTAAATCCTTAATAACCCATGTAATATTAACTACACGTCACCATTGATCGTTAACTACCTATAAACGACGAGCATTTGCTTAGCTTTTATAAACTTATAGAGTTATTACTAACAACCTTTTCCAAAAACGACCCTCGTTTACACCCTCCACAGTAATTTCTCTTTATCTTTGATAGTTTGACATTTGGTGCAGCTAGCGCGACTATCGCTGTCAGTTGCTATATACTGTATCATCTATGGTCAGTTGACTTTCACCTTTTGCTTCATAAATTGGAAAAAAACTGCGCGCACGCAACTTTTGTAAATGTCTTCAAACTATTTGAAATCATATATTTTTTTTAATTGGATAGATGTGTGCAAGTGTTTGTGTAACGAGCACAAGCCTAAAAAATCAAAACAGTCAAATGAAAATATTGCTAAAAATCAAAACTTATAAGCAAAATCGAGGTCAGTGCTTCTATGCCTTCCCTCTAGAATCTCCAAGAATCTGATCTAATCACAGCTCAACTCTGGACTACAGACAGTACAATCTGTTTGTTACATTCAATGTAACAAACAGATCCGTTAACCTTATCTACTTGGGTATTTGGTTATAATTTTGTTGACCATACCTCGATTTTTATTCTGTTCCCGAAATCCCAACTGGTGTTAGCATTATAGATAATAATAGGACAATTCCAAATTCCATTTGTACTTTGTTACAATTTACATTTTATTAGGAACATGAATGAACAGAAAGACTTATTGAATTTACCCTTTTTAGAGGGTAGATTTGAACGTCTTTTTCTTATTACATAGGTATCTACCTAAATATAATACGACACCTGGTACATTTCTTATTGAATGTATTTTAGAACTACCATCCTGAAACACGAAACAAAATCTTCTCAACTTCATTTAAAGCTGTTTTAAAAAAATAATTATCAGTCACTTTTTTATCAAAACATTGAATTGAAACTATTTCTATGAACTATCAGGCATGTACTTATTTAAAGTTTCAAAATTACACCACTTGCAGGTACATAAAAGAAATTCCCACCAAGAAGTTAGTAGCTATTTTTTTTTTGTCTAGCACAAAACAGAGAGAAATAGCGATGTTATTGAAACTCACACTATCGAGTTATTTAAAAACATCGTTACAAATTAGCGCTAGCGCATACATGTTTTAATTTTTTTTTTAATATACAATTTATACGTTCGTAAATATATAAAACTTAACAAAATGAGAAGTTTATAAAACAATCAATGTCGTATCAAGGACTCTACTGGGTTTATTAAGAATGATACTGAAATTCGTCAATTTTCGTGGAGCACATCTTTCAATCGTTTTACGATGGCCATAAAGAAAATTGTCCATAAAAGTAAATAATGTTCCTTATATGGAAGCTCTGATTGTGCTGTAGGAATACAGAACACGATTTCGGCTAAGTAATTAAATTTACTAGTTCCCAGTTCTACAAATGCCTACGGAAAAGACGTTTTCTACATAATTCATTAATTTTGTTTACAATTTACATAATTAGATATCGTTAGATTTGTCTTAATAACCCAAGTGGTCTTAGATAGGTAAAAATTAAAAAAAAAACAAACACGACGCCATTGAGTCACGGTAAATAAAAAAAAATTGCTTTCTACAATATGCTACTCGCCTGCGGTATAAAAATCTAAGAAGATTTTTTGCATATAGGCAATTTAGATGCCTAGAAACAAATAATCTCGTAATTGTAATATTTTTTTAAAACAAAATTGTATTTTTATCAAGTCACCGCAAACGCAAATCATAAACTGTGACGTCATTCGCTACAAGGCATCAGTTTGTGATTGGCGCTTGCGGTGACGTGATATATCACATCACTGCAAACGCCAATCACGCTGTTATCTCTATGAATGACGTCACTTGCTAATGTGTTGTGTTTATATATAATAAAATATAGCTTATAATACTTCCATAATTCAGTTTAAACACTGTTTACAAAAAAGGCAAGTAGCCTATTATTCTGGACTGGGCTTGTTTTTTTTTCTTTTCAGTTTTTATATTTTATGCAGTCGGGTTATTTAATTTTTTAAGTATTTTATTTATTTCTTCTATATAATTAATTTAATCTTTCGCGTCAATGAAATTACAATGTGTATTTTATTACATAAGTGTATTCTTAAAAGAAGTTTTATTATTTAAAATTTGCTGTTTGCAGTGTATCTATAACCCAAGTTTTAGGTATGAGTATACTTTTTTAGTCCGAACATTTTTTGATATTTTAATAGTCTTGTATGGCCAAAGTTCAGGTCCCATTTTCCGGTCCGGACATTTTCGACTTTTATGTAGGCACTCCCGAAAGTCATAAATAATGTTTACGTCTTCCGGCCAACGTTTAAAATAAAAATGTGGATAAACATGATTAAAGTGAAGGCTTTTTGAAATCCTTGTATAATACAATATTATTCTGGACATTAATAAGTATACGAAGTTATACTAGAAAACTGATTTAATTATGCTTCTTGCGTGCGATATGAATTTTTTAGTATTTTTTTATTCTTGTATTATTATACACTGTAATTTATTATGTAATTTTTAAGTTGCCTTATTTTTATGTTTAACTAGCTGACGCCGCGCGGTTTCACCCGCGTGGTTCCCGTTCCCGTAGGAATACAGGGATAATATATAGCCTATAGCCTTCCTCAATAAATGGGCTATCTAACACTGAAAGATTTTTTCAAATTGGACCAGTAGTTCCTGAGATTAGCGCGTTCAATTAAACAAACTCTTTAGCTTTATAATATTAGTATAGATTATAATTTGCAAACTATTTCGTAATTTTGTTATACTTAACGCTGTTGGTTATAATAAATAAATAAAATAAAACGTTGTGATGTTTAAATAAATAAGTAATAAACCAGGACGTAAGACATCAATTTAGGAACCGCATCAACATTGCTCAACCAGTTAAACTGAATGTCGACGATCGCAACTAAAACAAACAATAAACTTTCGAAATTTCCTATCAGCTATTACACTATACAATACAATATTGAGAAACATAGTCAGGAAGACTAGAACAAGATAAAATAACGCGAAACTACATTTCTGCCTCTTTGAGAAGTTTCTGAACAACTTTGTCAGTTATTCTGACAAGACTGCGAGCGAAAGATCTATAACTATTCTTATAATAAAACTGGTCAAATTCTATACATTACTTCGCAATTTGAGATCTTACTTATACCTCCTTCATTTTTTGGGCTATAGTTTTAAAAATTTGTTCGTATATCATAAAAAAATACGAAATGTGTAAATATGTGATTCAAAATTTTTTAAAATTCAATCCTGTTTATGATCACACTTCTTGATAAATGAAAGTCTGTAATTATTGTTTTAAGCTAACTTTGAGGACCTACAGTGTTTTCAATTCATACACCTGGCTAGGTTCCATGTGGAGTCGTGTCGTACTGGTACGTTAAGATAGATAGGTATGATACGATATGATAATATGATACGATCCTGCCATCGGTTGATTTTGTCTATTTCTATCTTCACAAGACTATCTCGTTGGTCGGATGTTAGCGCCACTGGTTCAATGGAGTTTATTTTTTTATTTTTTACAAGTTAGCCCTTGATTGCAATCTTGCCTGATGGTAAGTGACGATGCAATCTAAGATGGAAGCGGGCTAACTTGTTAAGAGGAGGATGAAAATCCACACCCCTTTCGGTTTCTACACGACATCGACGAACGCTAAATCGCTTGGCGGTACGACTTTGTCGGTAGAGTGGTAATAGCCACGGCCGAAATCTCCCATCAGCAAGACCTGGACCAATTAAGAAAACCTCAATCGGCCCAGCCAGGGATCGAACCCAGGACCTCCGTCTTATAAATCCATCGCACTTACCACTGCGCCACGGAGGGCGTCAAAAACAATTATACAAATATAGGTAAGAACAGTTTCCACGGTAGCTTGGGGACCATTTTAGAATCGAGTCTTATCTTCTAATTACGCTCAATAAATTCGGAGATATGGAGCATAAAATGAATTTTATGTTCCAAAATGTTATCTCTGGTACCACATAAATGAAGGCGCAAAATCAATTGGACATACTCGTACAAACAGGGACCAATCCGCACACATGCAGTAAAGTAATCACTAATTGTTTATCTTATTGCATTTTAGGTCTCTCTTTATTCTACTATATGATGTAGGTATAGACAAAATATCTGCCTTATGTGAATGTTTGGCCAAATTAAATTGCCATACAACGTGGCAATACTGCCAGCCTTCTGGGCACTTTACTATAATGATCGTCGATTCGGATGAATTCTACGACGCCTGAGCCTTTATATATAATTTAAATTTAGTATATTTCCTTTTTAATTTTTATAATATGTAGTTATAGATATGTAGGTACGTAGTTTTAATATTATTGTAAAACTTCAAAATTTTAGTTGAAAATAAATTCATATTCATTTAAAACAATTAAATTAACTTTAATACGAGTCCGATCCCTTTGATACGTGTGCTATGGCTATAATAACCCTTCATAACTTAATATGACGTGCTAGTTTTTTGCTCTAGTTTTTTTGTTAGAACAACATGCAAGGTGGCCTTGACCTGCCGCGCTCGAATGAATTCAAAAAATCAGGCTCCCCTACCATAAACATAAAAATATTCTGTTGAATTGTCCCTAGATTTCATATTGGATAGAAACAGGCGTTACTTTGCGGAAGTTCATCATGATTATATAATGATTTATTTATTTTGCTATCATCCGCGAAAAGTCGACGAATCTATGCGTCCAAAGTCCAAAGAACTTTGACTTTGCAATTGAACGTTGTAGAGTCAACATCTCCTGAGGATGCTCCGGTTTAGGGGTAAAACGTAGGTACGTATTTTGTCGGACCTGGGTGACGTTGTCGCTTGGATTCGTTCGATTGATAGCAAAATAAATAAATCATAATAAAAAATTTAATAAAAAAAATACAACCGACTTCAAAACCTAAAAACGTACCCGCTAAACTAAAAAGTGAAAAATAACATCATAATATAGTTCTACCTGCTGATCAGTATGAAGGCGGTGCTAAGCCGGTGATGTATTAATTCAAGCCATGTGAGAATATCTTATAGATTTAGATTTTGCAGACAGTGTTGTTTCATGTGGTCCTGTCAGAAATGGCTTTAATTAAGACAACACCGGCTAAGCACCGCCTTCATACTGATCAGCAGGTAAAACATATTATGATGTTATTTTTCACTTTTTAGTTTAGCGGGTACGTTTTTAGGTTTTGAAGTCGGTTGTATTTTTTTTATTAAAATTTTTATTATTTTTCCATTTTTAGTGTAAAATTTCATCTCAGACGAATACATCAGACCCCTAATGACAGTCACAACCCATCTTGGTACAAAATTCTCAGCAATACAAATTAATCAAGCCCAAGCACATGGTAGCTACCGTAAACCGTTAAGGAGTTCCCTTAATTGACCTTGGTCTTCATCATCAGACCCCTAATAACAGACACAACTCATATAGGTAGAAAGTTCTCAGCAATACGAATTAATCAAGGCCAAACACAAGGTAGTTACTGTAAGCTGTTAAGGAGTTCCCTTAATTGTCCTTGGTCTTCATCACCAAACCCCTAAATGACAGTCACAACCTATCTATGTGGAAAGTTCTCATTAATACAAATTAATCAAGCCCAAACACAAGGTAACTGCTGTGAATCGCCGAGGAGTTCCCTCGTCTGTTTTATGGCTCCATCATCAGATCGACTTTAAACCTTCATGAAATTATAGAGCTTAAAAGTACTAAATGGAAAAGTATACGAACACACTAGACACCCATATAATTTTCGAAAGTTCCCCTCAATTTCTCCAGGATTCCACCATCAGATCTTGACATGATGGCAATGGGACCAAATGGGGGCTATACCGTTTCAAACAAAAAAAGAATTTTTGAAATCGGTCCAGGCGTCTTTGAGTAATCGGTGTACATACATAAAAAAAAAAAAAAAAAAAAAAATACCGACCGAATTGAGAACCTCCTCCTTTTTGAAGTCGGTTAATTATATAACCTAGATTTCATATTCCAAAATTAAGGCAAAATGGTGTTCGCTTATCAGTTTAGTTGAGTATTTAAATTGTGCCCCACGTTAGTTTTGAATGCGCGAAAGTGGAATTTTAATTTCAAAATATGCTTGTACGTGACCATAACGAATTTTAATATTCTTGTATATCTAGTTTCGAAATGCATAATGGACGCCACAGCTCAATTAAAGGAGAGAAGAAATTTATTTAATAATAATATGGTCAGTAAAAAATATAAAATAAGTAGATATAATTATATTTTTGTTTATCACCATCATCATCGTCATATCAGCCGATGGAGGTCCACTGCAGGACATTGGCCTTTTGTAGAGACTTCCAAACATCACGATACTGAGCCGCCTGCATCCAGCGAATCCCTGCAACTCGCTTGATGTTGTCAGTCCACCTGGTGGGGGGGCGACCAACACTGCGCTTTCTAGTGCGGGTATTTTTGTTTATATGTAGTTGGTTTTCGTATCTGTCTCTGCATAGGCAGACCACCAAGTTTTGATATTTCAAATTAAAGGTTAAAAAATGTAGCCCATGCCCTAATTTGCAAGTTGTTGGTCACGTTTTTAACCTATTTGCCTCTGATCATGAGGTCCTAGACTAATAACTATTTTTTTTAAATAATATTTGCCATATCTTTATATAATATAATATGACCAAAATTCCCATTCCCCTCAAAAAACACTGTGCTAGGAGTGGGTACGACAATAGCCCAAGGGCGCGGGGATCGAACCACCATCCTTCGGTGATGAGTCCAACCGCTCTTACCGTTGAGCTATTGAGGCTTTTTTATATGTACGCTATTGACATTTAACACGTTTACTTAAGCACCTCTCACACTACGCGGCCACAACTACGACCAGTTGACCAATTAACTAATTTGTTCTTTATTAACAAGCTATTAAAATAAACATTAAATCAACAGATAAATGTCATCCTACTGTATGATATCCACGAAGGGTTGTCAGTAGGCACCGGACGACATTTGTTACATAGAATCTCAATTTCGTATACGTCAAGTATCATACGTCAAAGTTAGTGAATTAGTTTGCAGGCTCACTGAATAAATAATAATGAACATCGCGCACTTGACCGCCGACTGCGCCTACTCTAAGACTGAATTTTAGAGTTTTATTGCATAAAGTAGTATGCATTTTATTCATTATAGTTTTATACGTGAACAAGTGAAGTGAAGGTTAACCAAGAGTTAAACTTTTATGTGATTTATTAAACTGATAGACAATGACGAACGATGTATAATATATTTGACCATTTTTGGCACTAAATAGGGAACGCGAAAGTTTGTATGGATGTTTATTTGGATGTTTGTTTGGATGTTTGTTACTCTTTAACGCAACTGCTGAACCGATTGGGCTGAAATGGAAATCAATTTTACTCTGGATTTACACATAGACTAATCTTTATCTGCTTTTCATCCTGTTTTTCTGAAAAACTAAATTTCATGCGGACCAAATCGCGGGCGTCCACTAGTTATTTTATAAAAAAAAATTATTTAAAGACTGGCTCTTGCAAATCGTGCGAAGGCATAAATAGGAAATAAGTAAATATCAATTCGAAGAACTCGACAGTTGGCCACTATATTACCGGTCGAGTTAGTGGACGTCTAATGTGTGAGGTGCCTTAAAGCTGGGTTTGCATTGACCGAGCAAACAATACAGATCTTTAAATAATTCCAATACGCAATATTGAGATGATCTAATACTCACAACTATATAAAAGTATTTAGAACATACAATAATGAAAATTTAATATACTACACAACTTAGTATTAGTTTTTTGATATAGCTGTTTGTACTTTTGGTATACATTTGGTAATTACTTATTGAAATTGGAAATATGTAATGCAATTAACGACCAAGTATTATTGGAAAAGCAAGGAGTCAAACAAGGTTTTTTTTAACATAACGATTAATAATACTAATATTAGTAACGATAGCTTTATAAAATGTTTTATAACTAAAAACATAAATAAAGTGGAAAATAATAATACCTAATTGGAAATGTTCATAAAAAATCGGGCTTTATATATTTTGTTTCTATATGAAATTGTACATGTTATTTTGATTTTCCACAATAAAGTTTTCTCCGTGGAAAAAGTAAACAAATGAAAAGTTATATTTTAGCAACTATTATTTAATTAAATTCCTTAATTAAAATTATTTATCAATGTAACTACTACAATTTATTTCAAATTTTATTAATTCATAGACGATGTCAAGTAAAATTATTTATATAGATATAATGCAAAAGATCTTTAAAAGAATAAGCTTTAATAATATTTTTTACTCGATTTTACTCCTGGCTTTTACTGGCTTTCTCAAACTTTTAAATATATCTATACTAATATACAAAGCTAAAGAGTTTGTTTGTATTGTTTGATTGTGTTGTTTGATTGAACGCGCTAATCTCAGCACCTACTGGTCCGATTTGAAAAATTCTTTCAGTGTTAGATAGCCCATTTATCGAGGAAGGCTATAGGCTATTTATTTATTATATTTATATATATTATCTCCGTACTCTTACGGGAATTAGAACCACGCGGGTGAAAGCGCGAAGCGTCAGCTAGTTTAGTAATAAACCCCCACTCACCACCCTCGGACATGTCGTATCATAAAGCCGATCGTACAAATAATTCCTCGACTCGATATTCTTTAACACTTTCGGTCTGGTCACTTTACGCGGCTGCCTTCTATCCAGCTTCGTTATTTGTATCTTGGCCACATCTTTGCCGTTCACGCCATTTTGTTCAATAACTTCGGCACCAAGATGGTCGATAGGGCATGTTTTAACGTTGACTATCTCGGTAATGAGCGCCTCATCGTGCGCTATTGCCTCTAATGTATTATTTATGACCGTGTCTGAATTTTTAATGACGCCGGGTGCCATTTTATCTGGCCAACGTATCGCTCACTGTTCGTAACTTAAGTTACAACACAGGATAGCATTCGCGACGCACTAATTGTAAGTAGGTGTTACCGTTGTATTTATAACAGTTTTATCGTCTTTGGCGAGTACAGTACAAATACTTTGATTTTAATGGAGTGTACACACAGAACTTGACGTCCGAATCGAAGGTAGCACATGTTAGAAAAGTCGTTTGAGTAAAGAGGTTTGACAGCACAAGTAACGACCAGCCGTTTGAATCTGCCGGGTTGTGTGCTCACAGGTTTTGTGTATACACTCCGTAATATTTACAAACAAATGTTATCTAGATAGTTAACATTCGTAGACGAAAGCTTATCGCGTGATTCACTAAAACTGTGTCACTTGATTAACTGTTTGTCTATAAATAATTAATCAATAACAATGTAATGCTTGACTAATATCTTACTTTATGCATTCTTAGACAGTATTCACTTAGTCGTATTCATTCAGATGGTATGATTGTCTACATCTATGATTATAAAATTTGTATGTAATTATGTATGAATGTATGACTGCGTGTATTTGTTTGTGTGTGTGAGTGTGTTTGTGAGTGCGTGTCAATGTGTGTGTGTGTGTGTGTCTCGTGTCTCAGCGTAACTGTTAAAGTCACTTCATAATTAGAAGTAGTTCTTCAACCTTTTCATAATTTAATTTCTTAAGCCACGCGGTCACGGTTCTTTAAACCTATCATAAAAGCTTACTTCCTGATCCATTGATATAGGCCTATTTTAATATTCCACTAACAATATGGAGGCTTTGATTGAAGTAACCAGTTCTAATGCAGTAGGTACTTTGTGTAACTACTGCATTGAAACTCCAAGCATGAAATAAAAACATAACTTTTACTAATCCATTCTGTAATAAATTGCTTTTGTAAATTATCGAGTGAAATATAAAAAAGTAATAAAAGAATCGCTGTAATAAATCCTTCAAAAATATTTAGTAGGTACGCCACAAAACTGTGTAACGTAATTCCGCAAAAAGAACGCAAAAGAAACAATTTGTATCGAAGAAAATGAAACGTTTCGTCCGACTCACTTTAGGAAATGAAAATAACGACGTTTTTATGTTTGGTCCCGCGCCAAAGCAAGGGTCGGCTTTGACTATTATCTCATAATATTATCGTTCGTAAAGCGATTGTTTCGTATAGTCATAACACATCACAGAGATTGATTGATTCCACTGTAATAGTTTTACGGTACAAAGGTAGTCGCACACTAACCTACGATACTCGGTACGTTTAATATACAGAACCATTTACTTGTAGATAGCGGTCGCTTCACCCGTCTAGTTCCAATTATCCTAGAAATATAAGGGTACATTATAGCTGTCTCAAACGGCGAAGGAAAACGTCGTGAGGAAACCTGCATACCAGAGAATTTTCTTAATACTCTGCGTGTGTGAAGTCTGCCAATCCGCATTGGGCTCGCGTGGTAGACTATTGGCGTAACCCCCCTTATTCTGAGAGGAGACTCGAGCTCAGCAGTGAGCCGAATATGGGATCATAATGATATAATTTATAACATTAGAGTATGACTGTTAACCAAATACGTTACTTATGTAGGTAATAACAATTATTATTAATGACAGTACTCGTTTATTAAGCTCCGCCATAATTATAATCAAATTATCAAATTAATAGAAACAGTAATTACTGATAGTTCATTAAAGATATTAACTAATTGATTTATTTTTCTATTCTTCACAAATAAACTAGCAAATTCAAGCAGATAAGCCGTATTTAATCGTCATAAACCCTTCACTTCGAAACCAAACCCTTTTAATGGTTGTTGTTGGGGATGTTGACTTTTTAAAAAAAAAAAACGGATATTTGCAATATATTTTACAATGTGACCCATTCCCATTCCCCTCCAACTAGTCGGGAAAGACTGTGCTAGGAGTGGGTACGACAATAGACCAACGGGGTGAGGATTGAACCACCACCCCTCGGAGATGAGTCCAACCGCTCTTACCATTGAGCTATTGAGGCTTACTACAATAGTCAACTTTAAAAATCGCTGCAACTGTTTGCATAACGTCGCTTTTTTCGGTTTTTTTGCAAAGAAAAATAATTCCATTATTCATTGGTCAAGCTTATACAACACTATAACAATAATTATTATCTCAGTATTAGTCTTTACAAACTGGAAGCCGGTGCAAACCACAAAAAAAAAAAAAACAAAAGTCCCGCGTCTCCTTGACATCTTCCTGCATATACAAACTTTTTTCATAATGTGTATTTCAAAATTTAACACTAACAACAATTACGTAAATTAATATAATAATCAATAATAACCAATAAAAAAACTCCATCTTATTTATTTAGTTTTTGAGAACAGTTTTTAAAATATTTAAAAACATAAGACGCCATTTTTCCTGATTAAAAATTACTGATGCGACGGTTCGTATCGTACTGAAAAGAGAACGTATTCAAAAGTCAAAGTCAAAGTCAAAATTCATTTATTTCAAGTAGGCTTAGTTTACAAGCTCTTTCGAAACGTCATTCGTTTTTGAATTTCGTATTCGTGACGGGCATGACACCGTCATGTTCCCTACGCTACATATGTGTGTGATTAATCTGTGAGTGTTAAATAACTCTTTAGTAACGTACTGCAAAGTGATAGAACCAGCGCAAAGCTTTGTTCCTGGCCATTGAGTATTAATAAAAAAGTTAATCGTGCGTACAATCGCTCAGTAAGCCGTAGTGTGAACCATAGACGACAAACGTTCATAGTTGTCTACCAATAAATCAGTTAATTTAAAAGATTCTTTTATGTAAAGTTATTTTATTAAGTTTTTTACTTTTTCTCTGATTTATTCACTTATTTAAATACTCAAAGAATAATTAAACAAAAGGAAAATATTAGACTAAAAAACATAACTGCGTTAAAATATACTTGCAATAATTTATTTTTTACATACTTTTTACACGCTTTAAATTAGCTTCACTTGTAACTATGTATGTAAGAAAATCCTGGAATCTTAATTCGACCCACTTCCCGGTTTTCGATAAGGATGAAATTTTGCACACGCTCTGAGTTCTGATGACAATACATGACTAACTAAGAAACATCATTACAAATCCAATATGGCGGCAATTGGGGACAATCACTTTATCGATGTACGAAAGACAAATCTTGGAATCTAAGACCCACTTCCCAGTCTTCGTGCAGGATGAAATTTATGGATATCAAATGAAAGGGTTTGCTATCAGGAATACGAAAAAAATAATCACGCGACTTAAATCCAATATTTGTAATTTTTAGTGCGAGCTTAAAGCGTGCATTTTTTTAGTTTTTAAGCTATTTCAAGTTATTTAAGACTCTTTTCATGCATTAAACAGGTGAAGGTCTTTTCCGATTTGGATATTAGACTGTTACAAATTGGATAGGCTGAGAGAAAAAAGAATAAGGTTCTATTTTAGTAGTATGAGAAATTAGTTTAATAGTTTTTGAGTACGCAATTCTAACAAACCCTATTTTTATTTATTTATTTGGTCCACTAGTGATTGTTACATAATTACAATCTAAAAACTACAAATATCAGGCTCTGTACAATCAAATTATAGTAGACAAGGCATCTTTATTTCCGAATATTAAAATAAATTAAAATCAGTTTACATGAAAAAAATGCATTTTACAGTTAACAAAAAAAAGAAACATTTTACAAATACTATTTGAGTGTTATATAATACAAAAAATAAAATGAAATTGGTATAAACAAAATGTTACATTTTGAATAAGAAAAATTGGTTTAGTAAATCTAGCAAAACTAACTTGCGATATGTCCCTGGTGAGTCTATAAAAAGCTTATGTCTCTAAATAAAACCGTATCCCATAAAAGTCTACCTGATGTACATTTTTTATAAACTGTAGGTAAGTATCTGTTTCGCATCCAATCGGCAAACATCTAGGATGTGCAAATGTTAATAAAATATGAATAGGTAGATCTCGAGCGTTAAAGGGCCGTGTCGCAACAAATATTGCCGGCTTTCAATCTCTATGTTTTAACTATAAAGACCTTTATTGTAAAAATATATTTATTTTATTAATGAAGATAATACTTAAATAGGCTAAACTTATTATAAAAATAAAATATAAGGAAATATTATTATAATTACAACTACAAAATTAAAATTAATTAAAATTAAAACTAATAACTAAAAATACTTATCAAAATTCGCCGCCCTTGGTAGGGTGCCCATCACACAGGCAGCATTCCCGCGTTGAATTGCGATTGAAATTCTTTGCGCGAGAAAGCTGCCCGCCCGAGGGTCGCCTGTTGCCTCTCTGAGGCGTTTGCTGATCTCCTTGTGGAGTGTCTCTGGCACTAGTGTCTCGACGCCAAACGGGACGAATTCATATTGGGCGCCGATTGTTATTTTATTTATTGTTATTTTATTTAAGATGTTATAATCCTAAACGATATAGCTTTATTACTTTATTTAGGTACTAGCGAACGCCGGCGTCTTCGTCCGCGTGTAATTTAGTTTTTCATAAATCCCTCGGGAACCATGGATTTTTTCGGGATAAAAAGTAGCCTATGTGTTAATCCAGTGTAAAATCTATTTCTATTCCAAATTTTAACCAAATCGCTTCAGTCGTCGCAATGTAAACGAGGAACAAACATGCTTACACACCCACACAAACTTTCGCCTTTATAATATTAGTGTGATAGTGTGATCGATCCAGGCTCTGTAATCGAAAAATGTTCCGATATTAATTTTCTAAATATATTTTTCAATTATTTTATCTAACCTAACCAATTAAAGTTAAGTTAAGTTAAAAGATGGGGTGCCAAAGTGCTGGAATGGCGACCCCGCACTAGTAAGCGCAGTGTTGGTCGACCCCCCCACCAGGTGGGCTGATGACATCAAGCGAGTCGCAGGGATTCGCTGGATGCAGGTGGCTCAGTATCGTAATGTTTGGAAGTCCCTACAAAAGGCCTATGTCCTGCAGTGAACGTTCATCGGCTGATATGATGATGATGATGATGAACCAAATAAAAATAACTTTATTAATATAAAAATTATGTATCTATGACTTTGCCAAATGACCTAATCCTAATTAAAAAATACATAATCGCAATGCAGCTGAAGCCACTTTAATCCATATCTTAAGTTCTACAAGTGGCTGCCTGAAGTGTATAGTTAATATTGCATGGTTATTTCAGAAACAGCCCACATCCGATGTAAATATTCATTAGGTGTCGCCCTCCTAAGTTATACCAGAATAGCTACATGTTTATTATGCATTTGGTCGCTCTAGTATATAACCAGCTCTATGGATCGCGTAATAAACACTCATAAAGTCTGTCATATTTAAGGGCATAGCAGAAATCTTTGTGTGTAGTATATTTTGAACCCCGAGAAAGAACTATCTTTAAATCCTTCAATTTTATCATTAAATCGGCTTTAGTTATGGAAGTATACTCTTTCAAACAAAAAAAGGAATTTTTAAAATTACGAAGTTTACGAAAACGAAGTTATGCGGTAACAATCATAAAAAAAACGCCTAGAATTGAGAACCTCCTCCTTTTTTTAAAGTCGATTAAAATTACATTAAATAACTACAAAATACAAATTACAATATGATGCCACTCGAAATTGTAGACGAATACATATATATATACCTAGGACAAATGATCCAGTTAGGTAGTAGGTCCAATTTCGAGAAAGAGGTGAACCACCGAATCTGAATCCAACAAGCATGTGTAATAGTAGCTTTACCCTTTCAGATCGACTGTCTAAATAGGTGTATGTTGCCATACACTATGTACGTCTCAATACTTACGCCTGAAAAGTGAAAGGTGCGCAGAAAAGTTGCGCACAAAAAACGTAAGTCTTGTCATTCGTTCAACGAATTTTACTGCCCATATTTTTTTATACCGGGAGCTATATTATATGAAAAATCGATTCGTAAACTCCAAAAAAAAAACGAATAATGAGTGCACCACATATTGACAAAAGTAATCATTTGCACAGACCATTCGGATATAATCACGTGAAGTAACGAGTACATACTGTTATTGTTCTTGGCCAAATATTTGCAGTGGCATTATCAATATCAAGAGGTATCACAAACATCGCGGCAAACGCCATGTGATTTGATCAAATAAACAATTAAAATGTAACGTGCACTATGGGCCTCATAAGAAGGCTCAGAGTCACACAGCAGGCGATGGAACGAGCTATGTTAGGAGCTGCGTGATCGAATCAGAAATGAGGAGATCCGCAGAAGAACCAAAGTCAACGACATAGCTCAACGAGTCGCGAAGCTGAAGTGGCAATGGGCAGGGCACATAGTTTGAAGATCCGATGGACGTTGGGGTCCCAATGTGCAAGAATGGCTGGTGGGGAGGTGGACTGACGACATCTAGCGAGTCACAGGGATTTGCTGGATGCAGGTGGCTCAGTATCGAGATGTTTGGAAGTCCCTACAAAAGGCCTATGTCCTGCAGTGAACGTCCATCGGCTGATATAAATAATGATGATAATGACGTACACGTGAGTTGAATGAACTGCGTGAATATGAAGACGGTGGAAGCCTCTCAAACCTGCATACCAGAGAATTTTCTTAATTCTCTGCGTATGTGAAGTCTGCTAATCCGCATTGGGCCAGCGTGGTGGACCCCTCTCATTCTGAGAGGAGACTCGAGCTCAGCAGTGAGCCGAATATGGGTTGATAATGATAGAAGCCACTCAGTACCCGTGATATTTGAATTAAAAATATATATTATTAAAAGAAATTGAAGTTTTCTTAATTGGTCCAGGTCTGGCTGGTGTGAGGCTTCGGCCGTGGCTAATTACCACTCTAACGGCGAAGACGTACCTACCTCCAAGCACTTTAGCGTTCCAGTACGATGTCGTGTAAAAACCGAAAGGGGTGTGGATTTTCATCCTACTCCTAACAAGTTAGCCCGCTTCCATCTCAGAATCCATCATCACTTACCATCAGGTGAGATTTTAATCAAGGGTTAACTTGTAAAGAATATAAAAAAAGATAACGAAGAAGATTTAAAATATCATTGGTTAAAAGATGTGTCACAAAAAAGCAGAATTACGCAGCCTAAAATTGCCCTCGGCTAAACTAGGCGACTTAAGGTCCACGATATTTAACCCATTTCAAAGAAAGTTTGCGAAAATACGTGAAAGTACGAAAAAGGGTAAAAAAAGCTCGACCTTTCCGAAGTAATCCTTACGTCTTGTGTGTTTTATTGCCTTACTTTTATGAAATATTTTCGCTACTTATTCATTTAGCCCATTACCTAAATTGATGAACCATTCATCATCATCATTATTATCAACCCATATTCGGCTCACTGCTGAGCTTGAGGCTCCTCTCAGAATGAGAGGGGTTAGACTAATAGTCTACCACGCTGACTTCACACACGCAGAGAATTCTTTAATATGCAGGTTTCCTCACGATGTTTTTCCTTCACCGTTTGAGACACTTGATATTTAATTTCTTAAAATGCACACAACTGAAAAGTTGGAGGTGCATGCGCCGGACCGGATTTGAACCCACACCCTCCAGAATCGGTCTTATCCACTAGGCTATTACGGCTATTGAACCATTCGCTATAAGCTAATCCTTATAAACGTCAGGTGTTTCTATATTTACTTTTACATCTAACACTCATGTTTTATGGCTATCTTATTTTTTTTTTAGACACAAAATCTAGCGAACAGTCACTGGATGCAAACGGTCTCAAGACCGTAGTGTGTGGAAAAGACTAAGCCCTAAATCATACGGTGGACGTCCAGCGGCAGATCTTCTAGGTAAGCGCACTTAACTTAGACCGCATTAGACTTGCAGCTTTTAGGGGCTCATTCACGTACTCCGCCACTAAATGCTGGAATAATATCCCTCCGCCTATAAAGAACCTTAAGAGTAAGTTTACATTTAAGAAGAAATTAAAAAGATATTTGCTTAGCAAACAGGAGGAATTACAGGATTATGTGGCGGAGTTTTCACTTCTTTAGTGAATGAAATTTCCTAGTAATCTTCATAGATTTCGTTATTTAGGTACATACTACAGTAGTTTTGTAAACTAGTTAATGCAAAAAAATATTTTCTTTTTGTTTTTATTTTTATTTTATTTCCTCATTTCATGTTTCAATTATTATACTCGTAGATTGTTAGATATAAGGCTTATCATTATTGTGTATGTGTGTGTGTGTTTTATTTATACCTTTTAATTTTATATTGTTGCTTAATTTGTTGAAACACTTTTATTTGTTTAGCGTAATCCTATTATTTAGCATATTAATTCAAGGTTGTTTGTTTTTAATTAAAAGGTAATATAGCATATTGTCACTGTGGCTATGTATATCCGTGGTGTCACCTGGATCGAGGTAGCAGCTGAAAATCAACGCCGCTTGGCCAAGTACTTTGCTTGGTTTATGCGGCACAATGCTGAGCTGTTACCTTTTTTCAAGGTTGTGCCAAACATAACGAAGTGGTTTTTGATGCTTCAACTACTTTAGTTTTGATTTTCAATTGATCAGGTGGTTGAAGCATCAGACACAACAATAGTGCTTAATTAGGCATTGTGGTGTGTGGCACAATTTTTTTAAATAAATGTTTTTTCTTTCTTTCTTCTTTCATTAATGCTTTCCATCACGCTTAATTGTAGTTAAGCGCAAGCCTATATTGCATAAAAAAAAGATATACCTACTGATACTATTCTGTGCTCGTTAAAATGAGGTATGCAGAAGGTATGGGACATGAGATCCGTGTAATTTCACCATCAACCTTACTGACTGAAACATTGTAATGCTACTTGGCGGACGACAGGACCGATTTTAAAAGACTTTAATAGGACAAGAAGATTAGTTATCGACATCATTAACGACCCATATTCGGTATATTCGGACCCATAACTCACTATTGAGCACAAATTTTTTCTCAGAATGACAGGGGTAAGGCTAACGGCCCAACAACAAAAAATTAAGAAAATTCTCAGGTTTCCGCACGATGTTTGTCCTTCACCGTTTAAGACCCGTGATGTTTAATTTCTTTAAAACTGAAAAGTTGGAGGTGCATGCTTCGAACCGGAATCGAATCTACGCCCTTCGAATCGGAGGCAGAGGTTATGTCCACTGGGCTATCATGGCTCACAACATGTAGCCAGGAAAAACCCATCCAGTTCCCGCGGAATTTGTAAAGACCTGAATTTTACGCGTACGAAATCTCAGTCGTACGTCAATAAACACAAATATTAAGTAGGTGCTTAATTAATAATATCTACCGAATAAATACTTCGATGTTCTTGTTTATGATATGTTGTTAATGTTCAAGTACTTACGTATGTATTTCATCAACAAAGTACGCAAACATAGCCGCGCGTAGTATCTAGTATCAAGTATTTAGTATTTGAAGGCAACCCTAACGTTGTTTGAATAGATGTAATAAAGATTAGAGCTGTTGGTAAATAAAACGGCATGCTAAAAATTTTGTTCGAACTGAATTGTGTCGTATTGTGTCATAGCGAGAGTCGCTATTTATTTTAATGACGTCGCGGGATGACATTTCTGTACTTGTACATAATTATGTATTCTGTGGCGGTAGTAATATTCATAGATGTTCAATTAATACCTACATGCACATTATGAACGTACGTCGAACGAACCAGACGCCTGAGGTTCGACGTTCGACCATCCGCCTAATAAAATTTATCGAGTAAATAAATTCAAGTCCTATTATCGGCTCGACCCTCTCAAATATAACCAGTAGTAGCGTTGTTCGATTAATAAGCAATTTCGGTCCCCGAGGATGGCAGATAAGTCACGCGTTGGACAAAAAAATTATGCTTTTTTATAATCGCCTATTACTGATTACGTATCACTTAGAAAGTATGCAACTTTTTTACAAGATACGAACTCATACAGCTCATTTTAATGGGTAAAGTTGCTGCAGAAGAGGCGTTGGTCACAGAAAGAAGACTTGGTTGGGTCACATCCAAGACAAGGAGGAGAGTTGAATGTGAATTATGATGTGAACTTAATTGAATGCGAATTGCGGCCAACTTTTGGCCAACATTAAGGTTCACTAGTCAGACAGGCACTCGAAGAAGAATAAGAACTATAATGGTTCATAAGATATCAGTCTGGACAGCGGAGTTTTAGTAATATGGTCCCGTTTTACCTTTTGAGTACAGAATCCTAAAAACGATTAAGAAACATTTTTTTGATGTTGATGTATAAGTAGGTCTATACAGGACATAGACTTTTAGTAAAGTACAATACAATTATGAGACAGTATTTAGTCTTAAATTCCTGAACTTTTAGGCAAGTAAATGCATTTATAGTAAAAAACTTTGCGTTGACGTTTCTGATGCAAATAGTACAAAGTTCGAATAGTTGATTGACTAAAGGTGCTGGGATGGCGCCCCAACTCTAGGCTTTTATAAAAAAATATATACGTTATATTTCAGGTAGGTACTAGCATAAATATTGAGTAGATAGGTAAACTATTTAGGTACTCTATTAATAACACCTTAATCAAATAAGACAAGTGTTTTTCAATCGAAGGGAAGCACGGCAAACATGAATGCACCGTTAAGTAAGTCAATGACCTGATACGGCACTTATTACTTTGATAATAACATAGAAGCAAACAAAGAGACAAATAAATTCACCGTAGTGCTAATTTATATCGGCTTTATCATTATTGTCTATTAGATATTTGCAGGAAATTAGATCGCACAAGTGTATTACGTAAGTAATGTTTGGTATGTTATGTTATTGTCGAGACGTCTATACATATTAAAGAAAGTATCTGTAATGGTCAGACCTTCGTTAATTTACAAAAGCTTTAAAGGAGATGTCCGAAATTGAGCCCGCGATACAAATATAAAAAATGTACTAAAAATATTGTAAATTACTGGATTACGTCGTTTCAAAACGTTTGGGAGGTAGCAAAAGCTCAAAGGTCCAGACCATCAACCGACCAATTAAAGAACGAAATTTATTGGGATGAACAATACATGGCAATTATTAGAAATACACCGATGACTAAACATTAAACCACATATGTATAAACTTGGATCAACATTTCAATCTCAATTTTCTTCAACAGAAAGTGGACCTTATAATTGCTGTTTTTAGTTTATTTTATTTTGAAGAAACCCTATTAAACCCTATTAAACCCTAACCTATGTTTTATTAATAAGGCCGTAAGTATCTCCATCGAGTGGTAACCACGAAGCTAAGTATCTGACGAATGCTATCATGACTTCTTATACTACGCAGATAAAATATGATAATGCATTAAATTCTTTTTCGGTCGTTGACAGTCGGTTTTATTTTTTATCCGATTGTTGGTATTTATATACACGATCTTAACTTATTGAGGCTGTGTAAATTTCAAGTAAGCTTACGAAGTGTTAACGTAATTCTGAAGCTAATTGCTCGTATGAATATTCCATCTGCGACAGAGGAATATACTCTAAGTCGACCTCAGGCGTTTCGTAAAATAATTACACTGGTGACGAGAATATTACCCAACGATTAAGTAACCTTACCTAGTTACCTATTGCCTTGTTGAACTGAGATTTGCCTATGTGACTTCGGATCACACGGTAAAATAAACTTGGAAGAAAAACGCCCCACCAAAAAAAGTCCGGGGAGCATTTTTACAATGGACACTTTTTTTTAAATGGTCTTAAATTTATCATTATCGTTCTACTATACTAGATTAAAAAGAATTATCATATTTTTTTGAGACGTGATTTTAATTTTTAAATATTTGTTTGATAATACGAGTCAAAACGCTGTCAGCCATGATGGTCTATATTTCAACTGTTTCGTGACGTCACGTTAACCATTCCGTTACCAAACGGAGCGTTTGACACAACAATTAGTTTGACGTTTAGTACACAGAAAATGGACGACAGTGTTTCAGACGTTTGGAAAATTTGAAAATTAACATGATTTTTAAATTTTGTTTTGATTAATTAATATCATTATATTTTGGGCCCTTACTCCATGTACTATGCGAAAGTCTTGTTTATATTAAATTTTATATGAGTCAACTACCCTATCGATTAATATTAAGTTAATTATTCGTGAGTAGCTTCATCTTGATGAGACGCTTAACTTTTATATATATACGAAATTTCTTGATTACTAGGGTTACTAATTATAATAGGTAATCATTGTAAAAATGCTTTCCGGATATATATATGGACTATATGGTTCGCAACGTTCATAATTATCCGATTCGCCTTAATGCACAAAGTTTGAGTAGTATGATCATGAATAAATATTTTATTTGTAGGCTTAAGAACTTAATCTAAGTTTACACAGTTCCTTGTCAAACGATCGTCGATTAAACAACGATTAGCGTTAAACTACATTGACATGTTGCGCCGATTGATCTCAAATGTGCCGCAAAACGATTACATGGGCGATGTGCAATCTAAGGGACAGATTGGCAAATTGATTGAATGCAACGGATCAAAGCTTCAAACTCCAGCCAATTACATACCGTATACGTTGAGTGCTGTATTTGCGGCGACGCTTTTTGGACATGCAAGCTGCTCATCTCACGTAATTATGTTAAAAACGTTATCGTTAGTTGCACTCCCGATGGTACGCGCGGGCCGGGAGGGGGGTAACGGGTAGCGGCTTACGGCCTTCAAAGTGATTAGAAGGTAGCACATGCGATGTTGCTTTTCGCTTTTTTTATTTTTGTAATTTTGAAGTAGGTTTATTTTTTTTAATGTGTCCTAGCCTAGTGAAATATAGCGCCACAGTACAGGAAATTTGGTTATTTTCATTTAAACACAGAATTACTAAACCGGTTTTCATGAAAATTAAATAGCATTTTCAAAATCGGTTAAGAAATGACGACGTTATGAGGTTACAAACATAAAAAACATACGCGTCGAACTGAGAAGCTCCTCTTTTTTTGAAGTCGATTAAAAATGGGAGCAGAAAAATAATTTTTCTACTCCTATTTCATAATGTAGCGTTGTAGGTACAGTATTTTTTTCAATTTATCCCCTGCCACTAGCAAAGATTTGTGAATATACGGCCTACTCAGTGATACTAAATTTTTAAGTACACAATCACTTTACTTTTCGTACTTCGGTTACGTCACGTGGGAACTTAAAAAAATGTACTTATAGCGTACCAGTGTTTTATGTTCTGTGGTACTTATATTTCGATTGTTTCTGATAACTAAAGAAACAGACCAGACAGACACATGGGACCATGATAGACCAGTGGATATGACCTCTGCCTCCGATTCCAGAGGGTGTGGGTTCGAATCCGGTCCGGGGCATGCACCTCCAACTTTTCAGTAGTGTGCATTTTAAGAAATTAAATATCACGTGTCTCAACGGTGAAGGAAAAACACCGTAAGGAAACCTGCATACCAGAGAGTTTTCTTAATTATCTGCGTGTGTGAAGTTTGTCAATCGCATTAGGCCAGCGTGGCCTAACTCGGAGGAGACTCGAGCTCAGCAGTGAGCCGAATATAGGTTGATAATGATGAAAGAAACAGATAAAGGCACAACATTACCAAGCCATGGTTTCTTGCTATTAACAGCTCACCTCATGATACTCGTAATCCTTAATGGGAAATTAGGTGCTTACTCTTATCACTACTCTGCACAAACATCCCTAATGAGAGTAAACGCAATCGCGGATTATAAAAGCCCCCGCATTGTGTAAAGTTACAGTGCTGTGACATTCCATGGAAACTTCGTTGTTAGAGACATTTTATTTTTGATCCCATAGAAATAAAGTTTTAATTCAAATAAAACTTGTTATAGGCGAATATTACATCGTCAAGTTTAAAATAGCGGAATCACCCCTGACAATTTTATTAGTATGAGATGAGATAAATGTTACTTATGCGTATCTGTTACGATTTCATGCAAAAAGATCTTGAAATAGAGATAAATGATATATGGGGTACAATTTATGCGGACAAATTCAACGGCATCCGCTAGCAGAGGTCATATCCACTGGGCTATCACGGGAACGGTGAAGGAAAATATCGTGAGGAAACCTGCACACCAGAGAATTTTCTTAATTCTCTGCGTGTGTGAAGTCTGCCAATTCGCATTGGGCCAGCGTGATGAACTATTGGCCTAACCCCTCTCATTCTGAGAGGAGACTCGAGTTCAGCAGTGAGCCGAATATGGGTTGATAATGATGATGATGATGACTCATGCTAAATAAGTATTTATGCTTTCTAGTAGTAATAGTCTCTACGGTAAACCGCGGATAGAATGATGGACAGACAGGCGGACATGGCGAAACTTTAAGGGTTCCTGTGGACGACGGAAGCCTTAAAAATATTGAAGTAAAAAGTATCAAAATAGGTTTGTTAAATATTATACACATGTACACGTCATTTTAGACGAACCGCAATACAATTACTCAGGTGACATGCAATCAAAGACGTAGATTGCAAACTAATTGAATGCAGACGTTTAAGACCTCTAATCGGTGGTTAATTATCATAATTATCTAAGCATAATTTAATAACCTAGTTCTTAGTTTATTAAAATGGAAAAGGTGCAATTTATTTTATTAAAATAGGCATAAATTGACTAAAACGATAATCTTCGTAAACGTCATCAACCCATATTCGGCTCACTGCTGAGGTCGAGTTTCCTATCAGAATGAGAGGGGTTAGGCCAATAGTCCACCATGCTGACCCAATGCGGATTGGCAGACTTCACACACGCAGAGAATTAAGATAATTCTCTGGTATGCAGGTTTCCTCACGATGTTTTCATTCACCGATTGAGACACGTGATATTTAATTTCTTAAAATGCACACAACTGAAAAGTTGGAGGTGCATGCCCTAGACCGGATTCGAACCCACACCCTCCGGAATCAGAGTCAGAGGTCATATCCATTGGGCTGTCACGGCTCTCACGTTTCACACGGTCACGGTCACGGTTCACGACTGTCACATTCTCCACGTAGATAGACTAAATCGATAAAATTATTTCAGACTGAAGTCATGTAATGAGACTATCATCCCAAAATTGTTAGTACAGTATATAATAAGTAAGTATGTGATAGTTAAGGAAAATGTTGTAATATAATAACCGATAGATATACGCTGACCGTAATAAAATTATATTTTATTGGAGTTTTATTATCTTCCATGTATACGACTTTTAGTGATGACAGGAATTGCTTGCGTTAGTACACCAAAATCCCATACCCCGAAGTCAGGACATAGAAAATTCAAACAGAGAAACTACACAATTTGTAAATATTGATTTGACTAGCTGACGATGCGCGGTTCCACCCGCGTGGTTCGCGTTCCAGTAGAAATACGGGGATAATACGGGAAGGGGGGCTTCCTCGATAAATGGGCTATCTAACACTGAAAGAATTTTTGAAATCGGCCCAGTAGTTCCTGAGCTTAGCGCGTTCAATCAATCAAACAAACAAACAAACTTTTCAGATTTATAATATTAGTATAGATAATAATGGGATAAAATACTTATCTAAGATCCCATCTAATCCGCAAGAAGATCTTTTTAGTTAATTTTATCTTGAGTCAATAAATACGTCTTAGCATCGGCGCCGTAGTAATCGACAACTAAGCCGATTATTGTTCTTAATTAACTTGGTATTATTGTGGCAGTAGTTCTAATCAGTCGGGTGTTTATTTATTCATTCACCAAACGACGTTCGCTAATTCTTCCGCGTGGAAATCGATGTCAACTTTCAACTCGTTTCACCCCCTTCTTATTTGATTATCACGGCAAAAAGTCTCAAATCGTGCCAAATTTCATTTGAATTCATTCAGTAGTTTCAGCGTCAACAAAAAACAAGGATAGAAAAAGAAAAAAAAAACATACATTTTTGGCTTTATTATCGATTATAATATAATGCCCGCCAACAAAAAAATATCAAGATATCTTCAATTAGTAATATTTTATTTATTCCTTTCTAGTTAGCCCTTGCAACTTTCCAAATTAAATAGCTCAATAGTAAAGGGGGCGGATTCATCACCGAGAGGTTGTGGTTCAATTTCAATCCCTCCCTGACTATTTGCGTTGCAAAAACCAGCTCATGACTAACGTTTGGGTTCAAAACTAGTCGGGCATACCCCAACGTTGTATCACAAGAGACACACCCGATAATAACAAATATATGAACTTCCCATATGGAATCATGGTTACATGGTTAAACCACAACATAACACAATAAGTAATGACCATAATGAAACTAAACAGATAAGCAAATATTGTTTTCTCATTATTTATCCAATTCATCAATATTAAATTACATTAATCAAACTATCTTTTAATCAATTACACTACCTACCGAACTGCGGAACCCTTAGTCATATTCAAAGGATATGGAAAATATTCTACTATAAAAAATTGGTGACTTGAAAGAGTAACAAATAAGAAAAACACATGAATACTCATTAATAATAGCATTTGAGTAATTTTTATTTGAGCCGAACCACAACGCCACCACAAAATAAATAATAACTATAATGAAATTTAACCGATAAGCAAACATTGTTTATCCAATTCATCAATATTACATTACATTAATCAAACTATCTTTTAATCGATTACATCGTTCACCGAACTGCGGACTGTCCTTAAGCCCTTATTCGCACGAGAGTATTTTTAACGGACGTTAAATGAACGTTCAAATATAGTATGGAGTTAAATGATTGTCTATGTCCAACGCCCAAAATTGAAAATGCAACACTGCTCGAAAAAAAAGCGTGTGTCAGCTCCGACGCACAAATGGAGTTTTCTCTTTCAGATCGACTGTCTAAATAGGTGTATGTTGCCTCGCAGCATACACTATGTACGTCTCAATAAGTACGCCTGAAAAGTGACAGAACACGGTGAAAGGTGCGCACAAAAACGTAACGCTGTCATTCGTTCATCGAATACTACCCATATTTTCTTCATACCGGGGCTATATATGTAAAATCGATTCTTTAGCAGTAAACTCCAAAAGTGTCGTGTTTTAAAAACGCTGCCGCGTGAACATATAATTGGGAATGCATTTGTTGTATTTTAACGCTTTTTTAACGTCCGTTATAAAATCTCTCGTGCGAATGAGGGCTAAGCTGTCATCGAACATCGAATGTTGTTCCCAACTTAGTGGCAAGTAGCAACTCCGACAGTTACTCGAACATTAACTAACTTACTTATTTGTTTGCTCTTTTGCTCTGCTAAGTATTGTAACTATTAATTATGTTTTATCTGAATACTCATTTCAGAACTTGCCTGAATGATCAGACGAGCAGACTAGACATTTGTGTAAAAGTATAGAATATGTAGCTATCCTATCCTATTAATATTATAAACGCGAAAGTTTGTATGGATGTTTGGATGTTTGTTACTCTTTAACGTCGATTCTACTAAAGCGATTTGGCTGAAATTTGTAATGGAAATAGATTACTCTGGATAAACACATAGGCTACTTTGTATTCCGAATAAATCCGTAATAAAAAGACAGCCAAGATAGCCCAGTGGACATAACCTCAGCATCCGATTCCAAAGGGCGTAAATTCGAATACGGTCTGGACCATGCACTTCCAACTTTTCAGTTAGGTGCCTTTTTAGTAATTAAATATCACGTGACGGTGAAGGAAAAACATCGTGAGGAGAACAACCTGCATACATGAGAATTTTCTTAAATCTCTACGTGTGTGAAATTTGCCAATCCGCATTTGGCCTATGTGGTAGAGTAAGACCTAACCCTGTAATTCTGAGAGAAAACTCGTGCTCAACAGTGAGCCGAATATTGGTTGTTAATGACAGTTAACCACTGTGCCAAGGAGATCGTTGAGCACAAATTATGATACGTTTTAGCTCAATCGATGCGTAAGTCACTGGTGACCCAAATCACATTATACGTGCAAGCAATGGCCCGTGATGCCCCTATCATCGATTTTAGCACCTCCCGACTAAATTAATAAACGTGTAGCCTAAAATTAGTCGTCTGACAAATTTGGGTCAAGTTTAAAAAGTAACTTATTATTAATTAATTACAGTTTTTGGTCAATTGCTTTTTTCATTTAGTGATTTTGGGTAATAGTAAAGCTCGACTGAAGAAGTATTTACTCGTACATTATTATTTTGATGCCAAGTTATTGCTTTTTATCCGACTTCAAAAAGGAGGAGGTTCTCAATCAGATCGGTATTTTTTTTATGTATGTACACCGATTGCTCGAAGCTTTTTATTTACTATTTTATTTTGCGGAAAACATGAAACAGCACTGTATGCAAAATCTAAATCTTTATGATATTCTTACATGGCTTGGAATTAATAGATCACTGCCTTAGCACCGCCTTCATGCTGATCAGCAGGTAGAACATATTCATATTATGATGTTATTTTTCGCTTGTATTTTTTTTATTCGGTCTAAGTTACTTACTGGCGTTTACAGGAACAATATAAAATAACAATAATAAAATACAAAAATAAAGTTCAAAAAGAAAATAATTTTGATTCAGGACCAATGTAGTAAAAAAAACCGTGTTTATCATTTTATACAACTACGTTTGTACTTAGAAAATACACGGAAAAAATATTGAAAAAAAAACAAATTTAACTAAAAACGACATACAAATTCATAAAATAACATTCGAGAAATCCACCAAACAAGTTTCATGGGAAAAACATTATGTTATTGCTTCAATAATGAACGTTTTCGTTACAAAAACCTAACAGCTAGGGTAAATAAACCAAGTTGCATTCAAATCACAACGAGATTTAAACATAATAAACGTTCTGACAGCTTACACAGCGTTTTCTCTGCCAGAATAAATAGTTGCATTTCATTCCAGTAAAGTAAACTCCACCGAGTTAGAGCGAGATAGAATATTTGCAATTGCCTTCGTAGCACGTGCTACATCTCCCATCGCATAGCTTTTTGCAATGTTGCAACTCTTATAGTAGGGGAGCCGAAGAAGGGATTTTTGCAGTTACTCGAGCGCGGCAGATGAACATAAGGGAGTATACCGTTGTTGATTACCTCCACCAAGTATTAGCCCTTAATATTGATGAGTACGCTTAGGGCAACCAAAAAAACAAATTTCATAAATACTCAACCAGCACGTCAGATTAAGATAAGGTAGGTGAGTTGATAACTAAAAGGTGTGCATTTCCAAAATCTGACGTTTTGAGCGTAACTTAAAGGAATGGGAGGGTTCTAAAGTTACAAAATAAAACCCCTATATTTTTATTATCGAGCCACGCGCGGTGAATTTTTTACTTATTTTGAAAGAATTTATCTTAGAATATTGAATGTCGCTCATATTTTCTGATGATTTCAGTAAGCCGAAGTAATAAAAATTGTCTTTTTAAGACGGTAGTTTTTTTCCGCACCGCTGAAAGCGAAAAAAGTATATATAACCTTTTATTCTTCCTCACATCTAATCTACCAAATACAATCGATTCCAATGACGCTTTAGTAACTGCAGATTTAGTATCCCAGGCTCGCCTACTATTATGTTTTTAAACACCATTTACTTACACTGCCGTTTTGGTCCAGAGATTTAAAATAATCGGGTACATATCATAAGGTTCTGAATAGGATTTTTCGAATAAAGGGTTTGACCAAATATTATTAGGGTTTCTTCTAACAATTTTTGAATAGCAGCTTTAGCCTCACCAAGTACTCGTAAGAGCAAGACAGAATAATCACAATTGTCTTCGTAGCACGTGCTATGGCTTGGCAAGTTCGTTAATGACACTCCCATGATATGCGGGCGACGTGGGGAAAGGACTGCGCGGTTGTGAAGTCGTGCGCGCAGGGCAGAGGAAAGGACTGCGCGGATATGTAGTCGTGCGCGCAGAGCATCGCTAAAACCGCCCCCCCCCCCCCCGGCCCGCGTACACCATCGGGAGTGTTACGAACGAATTTGCCAAGCTATACACCTCCCATCGTTATAGCTTATTCCAACGTTTTTGCCCCTTAGGCTCAGAGATATTACAAGGGTCCTAGATTTGAATATTGGGTTGAGCTATGAAATATTCGAGTTTTCTTTCAACAATTTTTAAATGACAGCTTAAAACCCACCAAGTAAGGGCGAGATGTAATATTTGAAATGGGATTCGTAGCACTGCTACATCTTCTATCGCTAAACGCAATGTTGTAACTCTTATATGTTTAAACTTAATTTATTTACAGTACACCTTTGGTCCACATAATAACATATTATACAGGTACAGATCAGGAGGCCCAAGCTTTGAGTTTACAATTTATTTTGGTTCAGATACTAACATATTATACAGCTACAGATTAGGAGGCCCAAGCTTTGAGTTAACAATTTATTTTGGTTCAGATATTAACACGTGCTACGAGATCGCATTAAAGCTTTTTACAATGTTGCTACTCTAGATTCACCAGAGTCTAACCTAACCTAACATACATAGTTTAAGCTTTCAAGGTGTTTTCGAAGTGTTGCCACGAAACTAAGTGTTCAGCGGCAGGGGACATGGGTTATATTTCGCCGAAAAATACATACAAAATTGACACTATATAAGTAGGTACTTGGACGAATGAGGTACCATTTAATTATTCAACGACATACACTTAATAGCTCAGACTCCATAGTTGCTTACTGTATTGTATTTTCCTATGGTTGGAGAATGGTTTGACGAACATTCCGCTTTTATAAAATGTCGAAGGTCTGGCAATTACAGGCTCTTAAACCACTCGAGATTTATATCTGACATAGTTTACAATCGCTCAATACTGTACACACACGGAGCGAGTTTCTATCGTACACGTCGCGGTAGATCAAAATTATTTTATACATTTAATTTATTAAAGAATCATCATTATCAGCCTATATAGATTTCCATGTTCTTCCATGCGGATTGGCAAGCTTAGGGTGATGTTTGACTCTGTAACAATCGATATTTTATTATATTGATGAGAATAACAAGCACCAAAAGCCTAACGTGCTCTCCAAAAAATGTGGGTTTAACACTAGTAACTTCGAAAAAAAAAGGAAAACTCAATTTTTCTTGGGCAGATCCAGGGCTTGAACCTAGGACGTCATGGTCTGAAAGACGGTGTTGGGTATAACAAACGCCTGAAGATCGAAAACTCAGTGTTGAGTATGGCCCCTTATATTTGGAGCCATCAAAATTTCAATGTTTGAAAAATGTGATTTTGTATTGTCTGTAAATAACCACGTCATTATGGAGGTTTACTCGAGAACAATTTATAAATCAGTAACGATATCAACCGCGGCGAGTACGGTCGAAGATTGGTCCGTGGATTTTCACCACTAGTCTTGTTTACTTAGTAAAGTCTTGAAGAAATATTGCATTTCTTGCTATTGTTAGTCTTGCTGTGACACACCCGTTGTCCGATTAACACAATTCTACAAAGCTTAGCTTGTAGAGATAAAATGTTGTGTTTGTTGAAACAACAATCTATTATACAAAACAGGGTTAAATCTCACAGATTATAACAAACCTTATTTACCTTACAAACCAGATTCAGTCCCTGCATTCTGCAAAATTGCAGCGATGTGACATCGCTCATTTCCATGGCAACTTTGTTGTTAGTGACATTTTATTTTTGGCATTCCATAAATAAAGTTCAAATTCTAGTAAAACTTGATACAGGCTAATATTAATTTTATTTAACCCGCTTAACTACATTAGAGTAGCGTGTTTGTTCTGAGCTCCATTTTTCCTCTCCAATAAATATAAAGGCCTTTTTAGCGGCCTCCGTGGCGCAGTGATTTACAACCCGGGGGTCCTAAGTACGATTCTCGGCTGGACCGATTGAGGTTTTCTTAGTTGGTCCAGATCTGGCCGATGGGAGGCTTCGGCCGTGGCTAGTTACCACCCTACTAGCAAACATGTAACGCTAAGCGATTTGGTGTTTCAGTACGATGTCGTAGAAACCGAAAGGGGTGTGGATTTTCGTCCTACTCCTAACAAATTAGCTCGCTTCCATTCAAGATTATATCATCACTCACCATCAGGTGAAATTGTTGTCAAGAAATAACTTGTAAAAAAAAATAGAGACCTGGCCCAGTGTGGCCATTGAAATAAATTCTTATTGATGAATGTTTACCTGAATATGTGTGCGTGCAATTATAATAATTATGGATGTACCTACGCTTGAACGAAAACAATTGAAAGGAAACATCGTGAGGAAACCTGCACGCCAGAGAATTTTTTAATTCTCTGCGTGTGTGAAGTCTGCCAATCCGCATTGGGCCAGCGTGGTGGACTGTTGGCCTAACCGCTCTCATTCTGAGAGGAGACTCGAGCTCAGCAGTGAGCCGTATATGGGTTGATAATGAACGAACTACACTTGATACGAAAATAAATATCAAACTAAAAAAACGTTTTATCTTGTTGTCATAATGCAAGTTAATCTAAAAATAAAATCATCCCGAGTATCTGAGTGATATTTATCCACAGCTTGGAGAATTTTAATTATTCACCTCAGGCTTTTGAGACAGCGGCTTTCCTTAATCTCCGGATGCTGAAAATACTCGGGAGATAATTATTTAAAACGTCAAAATTTGTCATTTTTGGTTTTGATTTTAAAATATTGTTCTTTTCACGATTATTTAGGCCGTACCTTGTATATATTTTTAAATTTAATTACAGAAAACGCCTCACTGCGTTCTCATCTTAAGCGATGCTTATGTTATGTTTATAACCCTAAATCCTTTTCTTCCTTTTAGTTTTTTACGTTTTTCAATAAACGTGTAAAAATGCGTCTTAGTTCAGATGTTTTATCATTAATATTACAAAGAGGGATTTTGTTAGTCTATGAAGTTTTATGTCGAAATCTCTGGAGTTACTGAAACGATTTTGAAAAATATTTTACCTATAGAACGCCACGTTATTATGCGAGTGTCATAAATCGTATCGCCGCCTACAGTTCGTTTCATGTACGATGGTGTGGGTGACAGTTCGTTTCACTCTTGAAAATTCCCGCGATTCACAGTAATAGTACGTATTATGAACGTCATACAGGCGACTGTCACCGTACCCATGCTATCTGAAATACATTTGAGAAGTCGCACTTCAAAACATACATTACAGATGAGTAATAGAAATCTGTATTCAATATCGAGAGCTAGATTCGTTACGTCTCAGAAAGTACGTCGCAAAGTTGCGCTTTTCCAATTACTCGCACGTTCAGCTCACAGAAACTTCGGCTGACAGTCTCCGTTCTTAGAACTTTAACATTCTTATGTAAATTCCGAGACTTTGTACCTGCGAAAATATGGCTTACGGCGAATAGTTTTGTATTCTACAAAGCTGTATACTAGTTAACCAATGAGTTTACATTATTCATATTTTGTAGAATGAAAATTGAATGTATATTGTGTTACAAGGTCCTCGATTACAAGTGGTATTAACATTTATTATTTATGTTATTGTAGATGGGAGCTATCAGTGTTGGTATAAATATGAGGGTATTTGATTACTCAGTTTTTTGTTAGGCAGAGTAGACGCCGTCACGCTGCCAGTCGCGTTAGTGATTTTGTGTTGTAATTATTGTTTATAATAAATTGTTTAGTGTGGGCATGGAGAACATGTCAAACAGGGAAGGTGTGTGTTGATGTATTCTAAAAAAAAAATTAAACCCACTCTCAGGTCACAAGTCCTGCTCGAGGTGTTTCCTCTACCACAAAATAATGTACAGTCACTGTCGCTGCTACCCGTCATGTCACAATTGTTGCTTTCGGACCTGGAGGGGTATTCTATAACGATGTTATGTATGACTTGCGAGTTCGAGTTACGAATTCACCTCTATCTTTCTCATTCTATAGTATCGTGTTAGACAGAGAGCGATAGAGGTTAATTGGAAACTCAAGAATCACTACCTTCTGTATCCTGCCCTTGAAACTCAAGAATCACTGCTTTCTGTATCCTACCCTTGATCCAGCAGTTAAGCAAAAGCTTCTTAAGCGTCGAAGCTTTTTGCTATAAGTCCATGGACTGAAACGACTATCGGAACTATAATAATTGACTCAACATTCCACATGGCAGAAATCTCGTGAACAAGGTCCAAGTATTTTGACACTTTTTCCTGTTTTGCGGATTTAACCTGTGCCTAGTGGGAGTTTTCAATATTTTCATACTGTTACTATCACGTTGACGTTTACGCAAATTTATATGGAATTGAAACAGTTGTGCAGTAGTGCCACTAGATGGCGCTGTTTCAATTCCTTAGAAATTCGCGTTTACGTTACGTGACAGTAACAGTATCTGCCACTAGGCCCTCAGATTACTTTGACAAATTATTTTTTATCTACGAATTATCTCGCATTCCACATGGAACGGGAAGATAGATAAGATATTTCAACTACAAATTTATTAAAATTGTCCTGCCATTTTCCAGTCAACTATTTGGGCTGGGGTACCTTTAATTATTCATCTCAGGATTGTTAGCTATTGCGGCTTACCTTCGGACCTTATTGGCGATTCTCTCGTATCTACTTGACCGTATAATTTAAATGGCCCACAGTGTTAAAGCGGTTTAAATATTTATTTTGTTACAAATTTAAAATGATTGCTGAATGATAGGAAAATTATTAGTTTTTATTATTTTCTCCTAAGGCTTTGAATATTTTTTTTCTATATTTAGTTCAGCCAAATCGGTTCAGTAGTTGCGGCGTTAAAGAGTAACAAACATCCAAACACAAGTCCAAACAAACATACCATCTTTCGCGTTTATAATATTAAGTAGGATAGGATTATTATATCAATATTACCAACTAGCGGATGCCCGCGACTTTGTCCACGTTAGTTTTTCACAAATCCCTCGGGAACCAAGGATTTTTCCGGGATAAAAAGTAGCTTATATGTTAATCCAGGCTATAATATATCTCAATACCAAGTTTCAGCTAATTCAGGTCAGTAGTCGAGACGTGAAAGAGTAACAAACATTCATATCATCAAAATCATCAGTTTTCGCAAAACTCGGGAAACCATGGATTTTATCGGGATAATAAGTAAAATCTATTTCCATTCCAAATTTCAGCCAAATAGCTTTAATAGTAGCGGCGTTAATGCGTAACATACATCCAAACATCCATACAAACTTTCGCGTTTATAATATTAGTAGGATAGGTTTCCTAAAACTTTCAGTCCATTGGCAATGTATTTATTGATATTATTATTTTTATATAAAACAACTTTTCATCCAGTATATAAGACTACCTTTACAGACGTAAAGGTCGTCTTATATACGGAATCTTAGACGAATATATGATTTCGTATATTAAATAAAGCACCATATCGAATAGAGGTAACCACTCAAACGTTTTCACATCGATAGAACCACTTTGTTCAAAACAATCAAGTCTAAATTTGTATTTGATCAAGCTTGTAAAGTTACAGTTCGTATGAAACGTATCGGTGATTGAAATCCAATTACGTGCCGCGACGTGTGGTCCACTTGTTCAATTTTGCGGGTGACGAATTGGAGAGCCATTTGCTTATAAAACTAACTATTTTCTGTTGTATAGGTCCTAGCGCAGCAATAAAAGTGTATTAATAAAACACACAAAGGATTTTGTACATAATCACGGTAACCTTAAGGATAAATAAACATTTTTCAAAACATCTAAGTACAAAGATTATAAACTATTACTTAGATCACTAACGCGTCGAAATAATTTATTTTACTACCCGCTACAGCATATCTTACTAAAATACGTAACTGTCATAATTTATTAATAATTGTTGTGCTCTAAACAATATATGTTGTAATTTGCTTGAGTATGGAATAGACAAAAGGAACAGAAATGCAAATATCTATACTAATATTATAAAGCTGAAGAGTTTGTTTGTTTGTTTGATTGATTGGTTGAACGCGCTAATCTCAGGAACTACTGGTCCTATTTGAAAAAATATTTCTGTGTTAGATAGATCATTTATTGAGGAAGGCTATAGGTTATATATTATCCTTGTATTCAATCAAGTCTAAATTTGTATTTGATCAAGCTTGTAAAGTTACAGTTCGTATGAAACGTATCGGTGATTGAAATCCAATTACGTGCCGCGACGTGTGGTCCACTTGTTAAATTTTGCGGGTGACGAATTGGAGAGCCATTTGCTTATAAAACTAACTATTTTCTATTGTATAGGTCCTAGCGTAGCAATTACGTGTATTAGAAGAAGAAAGAAAGAAAGAAAAGTTTATTCAGAATACACATCATACAAAGAAAAGAGAGAAAAAAAACAATAAATTAAATACATTGCAACTTGCATGATGTGATCCAAAAGGGTCACCACTCAGCATATTAAATAAGGATTTTGTACATAATCACGGTAACCTTAAGGATAAATAAACATTTTTTAAAACATCTAAGTACAAAGATTATAAACTATTACTTAGATCACTAACGAGTCGAAACAGTGATGTGACATCGCTTATTTATAATTATGGCTACTTCGTTTTTAGTGACATTTTAATTTTGGCATCCCATAGAAATAATGTTTTAGTTCTATTAAAATTAGTTCTAGTTGTAGTCGAATATTAATTACATTGAGGAGTATAAAATAGAGGAATCACATCCCAGCTGCCCCTATAGCCAAATGGCACTTCGATTCTCTTTCTTCGATCGCAAACTCTTCGAAATCTAGAAAAATATACGGGGACGACAGATCTTGATCACGTGACCTATCAATAGCAAATGTCATTCCCATACATTTTCTAGTTTTCGAAGCGAAGCGAATTTAATTAAAAAAAAGTCAAAGTTTAACATTTTTTATGTAAAAGTAGATATTTTTTGGCGGTTTAAATACAACGGTAAAGTATTCTAGTATTCTCTATATTCTCCCCTGCACGACGAGGTATTTTATTTTCAAATACGTGAGATACTTAAGTCGTCGTAACGTTTTTAGTAGGTCGGCATCTGTCGAATTTTGGTAATTTTTGCGGATTTTTGGCAATATTTATTAAGCGGGGCTTATCAGGGCGTTTGTTTATTTACCTGTTTGATATCATGGGCGTTCAAGTGGTTAGTCACATCCAAAAACAAAGTTAGTATCTTTTACAAAATAATATCTCAAAGTAAATACGTTTGACATTGACATTTTAACCAAATTAAAACGAATAAATCAACTCGCAGCATAATTTAACATTGTAATATTATAACATCTTTGGTAGCTTCAATTCTACATAGTTAAGTATGCGATAGAGCCGTGATAGCCCAGTGGATATGACCTCTGCCTCCGATTCCGGAGGGTGTGGGTTCGAATCCGGTCCGGGGCATGCACCAACCAACTTTTCCGTTGTGTGCATTTTAAGAAATTAAATATCACGTGTCTCAATCGGTGAAGGAAAACATCGTGAGGAAACCTGCATACCAGAGAATTATCTTAATTCTCTGCGTGTGTGAAGTCTGCCAATCCGCATTGGGCCAGCGTGGTGGACTATTGGCCTTACCCTTCTCATTCTGAGAGGAGACTCGAGCTCAGCAGTGAGCCGAACATGGGTTGATGACGAAGTATGCGATTGCAAACCTGGCATGCTAATGTAATAACGCATAAATTTGAGATTAATCTGGATTCTCATAACAAAAGCAGCCAGGTGCCGGCAAGAGCTCAGGTTACTGGCTAATCGTGATATTAACCTTACAATTATGCGTGGGACGAAGGGCCCTTTATGTCGAGATAAGGTCGCCGTCCACTAAATAAGTCCTTTCTCGTCCTAATAAATAAAATTGCACCCTACAAAATTTGTTCAGACACTCGTTCATTCGTTTTAGAAACTACCCTGAGTTGCCATGAGTCTGAATAATATTATAAATTTCAATGTGAGTTTGTTTGTTTATTTGGTATGTACCACTGATAACGTATATACGGAAATTGGTGGTATACTTTTTGGGACAACCTCTTCCTCAGCAGTGGCACACTTATACAATAATTATGCTTTTATTTTACTACCCGCCAATGATTGTTTTCTTTTCTCTCCTTGTGTTTGTTTTTGAGCTTTTAATATTGTATAAGTAATTAAATTAGTCAGTGCACAGTAAAACTGACTGTGGTTTATGGTGCATTATCATCATCATCATTATCAACTCATAATCGGCGCACTGCTGAGCTCGAGTCTCCTCTCACAGTGAGAGGTGTTAGGCCAATAGCCCAATGCGGAATGTGCAGACTTTACACACGCAGAGTATTATGGTTAGGCTTAATTTGAACATGTATTTTGTAGAATAATAAATATATAAAATAAAAGCTCAAGAGGTGTCAATGTATACCCGGATGGAACGAAATTCCTTTCGATCAATTAGTGGAGGTATTGTAATTTTATTTCTTTTTTTTTAAATAACAAATTAATATATTTAATAAATAAATTAATTAATATTTTTTTAAATATATATTTTTTATTATTAACAAATATAATGTAAAATTCGCGATGATTCAATGACAAATAGAAAGACGAAACGAAAATAGCTGGCTTGTTTTCTTAGAGAGAGAGAGAGAGGCAGACAGAGAAACAAGTGCACGCCGCACGGCTTACAACTATAGCAAAAAGTGTCGTTACAACTTTTGGTCTTAATTTATTCCATCTAGCCTCCTTTCGCAACGCGTTATAAGGAACTTCATTCCAACAGAGTATTTACTTTGTCTACCTTTCGTTCATTGAAAAACTATCGTTTTAAAAAGATAGAAAATTATCTTTTCTAGCATTACCACCAAATTCAAATTAACTGTTTAAAGTTAATAATTAAATAAACAACTTTTACTAAAGTACCTAATTGTCATCATTTAATAATTAACGCTGTGCTCTAAATAATATATTTTGTACTTTTCTTGAGTATTGAATAGACAAAAGGAACAAAAATGCATTAAAATATATTTATTTATATAAAGGTTCACTTTTTTATAGGTTTTTTATATGTATCTAACAAATTTATTATTTTATTATTTTTGTTTGCAAAGATTAGTAACATGTTTCGTAACATAATTAATATGGCATCTACAACTCATGTATGAATAGGTAAGTGTTCAAACATAGTAAGCTTAACAACAAGTGGGTACGATTTGGTCAACTAAGTTCAGAAGTTTCTTAGGTGGGAGTTCACCTTAACTTTACAATTACAATGCAAGATGTCGAAATTAATTTACGATTTCACCCTTACAAAGTTACATTGCCCTTGGAGAAACAATAATTTTGGACACACTGGTTAGGAGTCAAAGAGTTAAACTAAATTGAAATCTGATTCAACCAACTTCAAAAAAAGGAGGAGGTTCTCAATCCAAAGCGTATGTTTTTTTTTAATGTAGGACCAATCTAGAAGTATACTCTTTCAAACAAAAAAAGATTTTTCAAAATTGATTAATAAATCACCAAGTTATGAGGTAACAAACCTCATAACTTGGTGATTTATTAATCAATTTTGAAAAATCTTTTTTTGTTTGAAAGAGTATACTTCTAGATTGGTCCTATTTCATTTTCATGAAAATCGGTTTCGTAAATTTGTGTTTAAATCAAAATAACTGAAAACGTCTTTGAAGTCGGTTTTATTTTTATGTTAAAGAAATTATTATAATATTCAAACTACGATACTGATAGAGATGACCTTGTGAAGTAAAAGAATAATCCTAAATACTGAAAACTTAACAGTTTATTCAGGAAACTTTACAAAAAGTAGTTTTTGTATAGAATAACAAAATTCATGGGATGAATAAAGTCGTTTAGAATCAGAGAAATGTTCCAATAAAACTTTTAACTTTGATTTGGTATCGCTGCCTTCGTTAATATTCAAATGCATAAATTACGGACTTTTGGGGGAATTTCATTTTCATAAATGTATTACAATGTTCTGTGAATTTCGGAATTGCGAAAAAAACACAAGAGCTTTTTCTTATTTTTATCAGTTCTAAACTTTTATAGTAAGAAACCATATTTTTTTACATTAATTGATTAGTTGAACTGTAGTTATAGCGCCAACTAACAAACTAAAGTAAGTTAAGATTAAAACAATAATTATTAACAATGTATTCTATGAGTTATTTAATTAAATTTTTATACTATCGAAATTTCCTAAATTTATTTCTTTATAACAAGCTCTCGCTCAACTCGTCCTATATTTCCTACCTCCCCTAGTCAAGTAGCACGTCGACTCTCTTTTTACGATCGCTAACGCTTCGAAAACTAGAAAAATGTATGGGAATGACATTTGCTATCGACAGGTCACGTGATCAAGATCTGTCATTCCCATACTTTTTTCTAGTTTTCGAAGCGTTGGCGATCGTAGAAATAGAATCGACATGCCACTTGCCTACAGGGATAGTTTAGCTTAATTATAGACCACGTGGTGCAATTAATCTCCTAATCGTTTCATATTTGCCGTAGCCGACAGTTCAAGCTTCCAACCCTCTGAGGCTCTAATTAATTCTTGCGAGACGTGTATAATAAGTTTGCCCAAATCGACAAACTCAGCAACAAATTATGTAAGTAGGGACTTTGTCACGAACGAAACAGGAAAATCTCTAATTATTTGCTAAGAGCTAAATTGAGGGCGTGAAATACTGAAAAATTCAACTCCGAGGAAATCTCCACGTAAACAGGAATTAAATAAAATGAAGCGTTTTTGCAGCTTGCGGTTACTTAATTCACACCATTAAAACATTTACCACTGGTTTCTGAAACAATGATCAAGTTTTTATTCAGTATAATCGTTATATTAAATAATTACACATCCTAACCTATCCTACTAATACTATTAACGCGAAAGTTTGTATGGATGTTTGGATGTTTGTTACTCTATAACGCCGCTACTACTGAAGCGATTTAGCTGAAATTTGGAATGGAAATAGATTTTACTCTGGATTAACACATAGGCTACTTTTTATCTCGAAAAAATCCATGGTTTTCCGAGATTTGCGAAAAGTGATGATTTTGATGATATGAATGTTTGTTACTCTTTCAAGCCTCAACACTGAAATTTGGTATTAATATATTTTAGAGCCTCGATTAACACAGACTACTTTTATCCCGGAAAAATCCATGGTTCCCGAGGGATTTGTGAAAAACTAAATTCCACGCGGATGAAGTCAACGCAACGCTAGTACAAAAGTATAATCATTAATAACTAGTATACGGGTACATTAAATTCAGTATTCAAAGTGTAAATTACCATAATTACCTCCAGCATTAGAGTAAATATTATTATGTATAAAACTTAGAGCAAAATTAGTAAAAATACAGAACGCGTTACGTTGCAATATCTGCCACGCGATATTTACATTGGCACATTAATTATTACAAATTCACGATAATAGTATTATGAACGTCATACAGGCAACTGTCACCCGCAACATGCTACGGCGCACGAACTTTAGTTGCCCGTTGATTTTAAAAAATCCAAATCCAAATCTGGAACTTTCCAGATTTAATAAACATTTAATAGGTAAATGTATAGTTATCATATTTCTATTTACTACTAACACTTCGAAAAATAGTTCTTGGACTCAAATCGAATGGAATAGGTATTGCATAATAACTATACCTAAACGAGAGAAATATAAAAAAAACATCCGACAGAAGTCGTTAGCACGCAGTTCACGATTGGAAATAGATACTCCATTGTTGTCAGAAGCACGAGTTAAAGAATATCTTTTGCACTGTAGAAAAAGTTTTAATATTGAACTAGTATTAAAAAAATAAGAGGTACAAACATTCACAGTATAAAATAAAAGTATGTATAAATAAATAAATGAGAGTAAAAATTGCATACAATTTATTTATGAAAATGCATTTAAAAGGGATTATTTTTCTACAATAGTTTATTCATGGACACTCAAAATTCAATTCAATTCATCATCTAATCAGCCGATGGACGTACACTTCTTCTTCTGGACATGGACCTTTTGTAGGGATTTCCCAATATCACGATTCTGAGCCCCCTGCATCCAGTGAATCCCTGCGACTCGCTTGATGTGCTGGTGGGGGGGGTTAAGCAATACTGTGTTTTCTAATAGGATCGCCATTCCAGCACCTTGAGACTCTAAGTTAATCGGCTCTTCGAACTATGTGCCCCGCCCATTGCCACTTCAGCTTCGCGACTCGTTGAGCTATAGCGGTGACTTTGATTCTTCCGTGGATCTCATTTCTCGTGATTCGATAACGCAGAGCTCTCCACTTATACTTAAGTAAAGATACTTCTTTACTCTGACTGCACGCACTCCTGGCACAGCTCGTTCTAAGCTCTGAGCCTTCTTATGGGGCCTATAGTTAGCGATCAAAAACTTAGTAGTAAATTTAATTACTACCTTAAATATACCCCGAAAATAAGGTAGATAATACATTCTTTAAAAATAACATTATTCACAGAAAAACCATGAACGCAACAATTGCAAATATGTATAAAGCCCCAAAAACCACCTCAACAAACCCTTTATAAAGGCAACAAGATTGTTACGCGATACAAAATGCTTGTACATAGTTTATCACCCCGTTATCGAGATAGAATGAATCTTTATACCCCAAAAAATGTACAACATATTCTAAAAAGACATATTCTTTTTCGAGGCTTTTTACTCGACGATAAACATAGGTACTACGATCAACATTGCTTTACGCACTTTTTACGCGCCCATACAATGTGTGATAATATCTGATGCTCTACATAAATTGTAAAAAACTTTATTCAACGATTTAGAACGTAATTTTTTTTATCGTATTTTAACTAAAGATTTTATACTATTAGTTATCTATTAATTGTAACGTACGAGTATATGCGATGGCCAAGTCAATCTATTTATTTAAAATTTAAAAGATTTTTAAAATTGATATGGTTACTTTAAGATGTTGTTGGGTTAGCTAAAAACGTAATAGCTTGAAACTGAAAAATCCCTTAATTACGGACAGAATAAAGTAATCGACTTGGTATTACATGGATCTCACAACTTTTTGCGGTAGAATAACTGATTGCGAGAATTGCTACATTTTACAAGTGTTGTTTTTTATGGCATGTCATTATCGCGTCAAACCTGAGGCAAACAAAGGTGGCTTAATAATTGTCTTAATTTCATTTAGTCGCATAGTAAACAACGACACTTATTTAAACATATCACAACTTATTATCTATATAGTATAAAATATCGTTGATTTTAACCGTCTTTAAAAAAAAAAACATCCGCAAACGAACCAAACTCACTGACGTAGCTCAGCGTGTCGCGAAGCTGAAGGCCGGCCACATAATTCGAATTGCCGATGGACGTTGGGGTCCCAAGGTGCTGGAATGGCGACCCCGCACCGGAAAGCGCAGTGTTGGTCGACCGAAGATATCAAGCGGGTTGCTGGGAGCGGCTGATTGCTGGCGGCTCGAGACCGATGTGTTTGGAGGTCCATGCAAGAGGCCTATGTCCAGCAGTGGACGTCTATCGGTTGATAAGGTAAGGTAAGGTAAGGTACACCACTGCGCCACGGATGCCATCAAATTAAATATAAGTATGGATATATTCAAAAAATTCAAAATTCGAAATACATTTATTTCAAGTAGGCTCAGTTTACAAGCACTTTTGATACGTCAGTTGACTATTTGTAAAGATTCTACCACCGGTTCGGAGGGCAGATTCTGCTGAGAAGTCGGCAAGAAATTCAACAGCTGCTCTTTTAAAAAAAAACATACAATATTATAACAACCATTGATTACATTTTTTATTAATACCATTGATGACAACATTACAATTTCTTATAGTTTTACTTCCTGTGTGAAGGTGGAAGCTGATCCATCGGCCTCCAAACATCTTCATCATTAAGGAACTCATCAATGGTGTAGTAACCTCGACTAAGCAAATGTTTTTAACACATTGCTTAAAGCTATGCATTGGCAGGTCCATCACAGTCTTGAGAATCTTGTTATAGAAGAGTACACTTAAACCTGCAATAGTAGATTGTTATACAAGGGGCTAAAAAGACCCATTATTATATACGAGGTATTTTTAGGTTTTATTCCGCCTAAATAGAAACCGAGTTTATAATGGGTTTAGCCCCACGTGTTACACTCTGATTTTCCCTACGATTGCGAGAAAATAAAATAGTATAGTACAATATTCAATGATTTATTTTAATTGAAAATTAAATGTAAAAAGTCTACAATTTTGGATATTAAGGGAGATTATTTTACCCGGTAACATAAAATCCGACTACTGTGAAGATGATTAATGAGTATGTGAGGTAAACGTGGGAGATAATAGTTTTAAAAACTACTTTCGTAAGTGAATCCATTCGTTGTTGTTTTCTCCACTTTACCTAGGTAGGTATGTAAGTAAATGCGTCTCGACTTTGATGGTAACAGATTGAAAATTTCATCCATCTCCAAATTAGGATCACCATTCTCACTAGATGAAGACAACAATAACAATTATTGTTGAATAATATGTAAGTTACTTACCTATAATGATTCTATTTTCGAACAAAACCTCCTCCGTTTTATAGTAGGCTAGTACTCGTAACAGACAAGAATTAAAAAAACAAAATTACTTTAGCCCCTAGAGGCTGAAATGCTTGTTTAGCCCTGCTGTGGAGTGGTAATATGACAGTGGTTTGAGCAAGAGTAGTTAAAAAGATTTTTATGAATGTATATAATGATATGAAGATGCCTTCATAATAATTACGTGCAAAATACGAATGCAAACAATACACCGGTACCTTCATCACGGGACACACATGTTCAATGATTTTCATAGCATACAAAACAATATTCTGACCGCAATTATTAAGGGTCGACGGACCGCGAAATGAGGACCGCAATCATTAAGACTTACAGATGTTTACAAGTCCTTTTGTATTTTTAGTATGTAAATGAAAATATTTTACAAACATCTCGCCTGTTGTACCCAAATTATATTGATATACTATATCTTCAATGGGCTTTCACGGCTCTAAACTTCCAACTTTTCATTTATGTGCATTTTAGAAATTAAATATAATTTGTCTCAAACGGTGAAATAATGGTGAATCATCTTGAGGAAACCTCAATTCTTTACGTGTGTGAAGTCTGCCAATCCGCATTGGGCCAGCGGGCCATATTAGCCTAAAACCTCTCAGTATCAGTAGAGATTCGTGCTTAACAATGAGAGCCGAAAATGGGTGGAAAATGATGGATTTTGCAAATAAGATGTGAAAGTTAAGCGAAATAAAACAACAACATGAATAATTTAATTTAAAGTTAAACAAGATGGTAATGTGGAATACACCATTATCATCTTGTTTAACTCTTTTTCCAAACATATCTGTAAATAAAACTAATAAATTAAATAATAAATAAAATAAAATTATCTAAACTATTTCTACAAAAACAATCTCTTTTTCTTGTACCATAGACAATAATGCTCAAAAGTCATCCAAGATAAAAACAAAAACAATTAAGTACCAAAAAACTAAACAAAACTTAATATTTCATAATAATTCAATAAATGAATTGTTCTACGATATATATATTTTTTAATAACTTATTCACTGCAGATAATCTTATATTCCGCACAATAGAATGACGAATATTGTACGTTATTTATATTTATTAAGTACATAATAAAACATCTAACAGATGTAAGATAAAGCAATAAGGTTATCTTAGAAACAATGCAACGACCTGCAGACTAATTCTCTAACTTTCAATAAAAACTCTTCCGTAATACAAAAAAATAATTATATCTTTCCCCATAAAATAATTTTTATTCGTTTGAACAAAGAAGCGGAGAATATACTTACATTTTATCAGTAAGGACGAAGATAATTTGCATTATAATTGGGTATATTACATTTACATAAAAAGATATCAAAAGTTGGAACTGGGCAGTATTTAAGTGTATAACATTAAATAGACTCTAACTTCCCCAAAGTTTTATGAAACAGGAATGAGTTTCATAAAAATCTTCAAACTTTATAACGTAAGTGCTATAAATAAAAACACGCTCATACCGTACTTAAACAATTGGTGTAGTGTTCTTTTATATAATATTTCTCTAATTTTTAATTTATTTATTAACTTATATTTTAATTTTGGAAATAACAAAAAAAAAATATGAAATATACCGTGTCTATACAATGAAAGCTAGGGTTTTGAAAATTCAGGCTTCTGGTTTCATCCACAACGAAGGAACCTACCTAAAAGGGGTCGAAAATGGCATCAATTGCTTCGATAAATGTACGACCGTGCCTCTTTTTTGCTGGACTTGGGGGGCGGCTACTCGTATTACCTACCCCAGATACTACAAGTAGCCATAGTACTTCTATTTCCGGAAGACACTTTGCTTTAGGATGCAGTAGTACAATACTAACGTCTTGTAGGTGATAAGTGAAAGAACGTTTAAATAAATAATCACTAGTGTTACTGTGGTATGCAAAAACTAATTTAACTTACTTCACTTATGCAAAAACTATTTTTAATGGTTTTGTATTAGGTACTGATGCTCCATAAGTAAATATAACCAATTTTTTCTACTTCGAACCTACTGACAATTATTTTAGAAGATAGATAAACCTAATATCCCGATCCAAAAATGGTTTTTAACTCCCAAGATCCCACGATCCGCCTAATTAACTACTGGACCTCCGTGCCGTAGTGGTATGCGCGGTGGATTTACAAAACGGTCCTGGGTTTGATCACCGGCTGGGCCGATTGAGGTTTTCTAAATTGGTCCAGGTCCAGCTGGTGGGAGGCTTCGGCCGAGGTTAGTTACCACCCTACACGGCAAAGACGCACCGCCAAGCAATTTAGCGTTCCGGTACGATGTCGTGTAGAAACCGAAAGGGTGTGGATATCATCCTTCTCCTAAAAAGTTAGCCCGCTTCCATCATAGATTGCATCATCACTTTCCATCAGGTGAGATTGTAGTCAAGGGTCGGTTGTAAAGAAAAAATAAAACGAGACAATGTGTTTTTTATATTATGTGCAAAATCGTTTTGTTTTGAAAATGCTAAGAACTTGCGTCATAAATAAATTATGTAAACAGAAACACCAATGAATAAAACGACTCTGCAATCGATTATCGATTGTGCTTGTAAGTAGAAAATTTATTACAAAACTTTTACTCCCCTGTTCCTAACTTCTTGCTTAGGTACTTACTTAAAATTGTAGTATAATTACCCAGTCATTAGATACAACTCAAAAATTAACTATACTTAGTTGAAAATTTCCTTCTTTTTTAAATTCGAGTTAAAACTATTCTGGATTGTGAATTTCTTCGTTATTTTTTTGTACGTTTTCTATTTATTATTTCTTTTAAAAATATTTGCCATATCTATAATAACGTCTCTCACAAATAACGTGGGTTTCAAGAAATAAAGAATTTTCAAAATCGGTTCAGTAGATCCAGAGATTACCCCCTTCAATATCACTAACTTTACCTCTTTATAATATCTATTAGTATAGACTATAGATGACCAATATTCATAGACCAATTAGTCCAGTAAATTCCATTAGACCCATAGTCGAAAAAGACTAAATATATTTAGTCTTTTCCGATTCCTTGGAGGAGAATCTTTCCAACTAGTATGAGAAAATTATGAGACAATGTGGCACATCTTTTTTTAAAGAATATTTGCCATGTTTTTAATATGATCAGTTCCCCATTTATCTCCAACTAGTCGGGAAAGACAGTGTCAGGAGTGGGAAGACATCCAGCGGGCGGGAATACAACCACGACCTTTGACGACGAGTGATGAGTCTGGTGGCAATGGGCGGGGCACATAGTTCGAAGACCCGATGGATGTTGGGGTCCCAACGTGCTGGAACATAGACCCCGCACTAGACAGCGCAGTGTTGGTCAACCCATTACCAGGTGGACTATCGACATCAAGCGAGTCGCAGGGATTCGCTGGATGCAAGCGGCTCAGGATCGTGATGTTTGGAAGTCTCTAAAAAAGGCCTTTGTCCTGCAGTGGACGTCCATCGGCTGATATGATGATGATGATGATGATTCTGGCCCATTTACCGTTGAGCTATTGAGGTTTCAATCTGTTTTTACATCGTGTTTTATGTCGCCTGCCGCTTTATAAGTAGGTACTTACCTATCTGAGTTTCTCAGACAATGAAAAGATAGAAAGAGTGCTTTATATTTTAATTTTACCTCCGTATATTATTTTAATGAACAGGGTTGTCTATATCTAAGGAGCGTAATTAATGTAATGATTAATTATTAATCTATAATTATTTTTTGAAAGTTACGAAACAATTGGGTCTCTTATTTTGTAAATGTTGTTAATAAAAAATTTACTACCTAAAAGTCAATGTTTGCAAAATAGTAGAAAGATATTTAAAATGTTTGGTTCAAAAAGTGGGTACAATTTTCAAGAGGCATATTTGTTATCGGACACACCGAAGTTAGTTGATCTTGTATCGATGTATGTTCTTATTTCTCTCCGTCTTTTAGAGAGTTTTATGATTATTTTATTTTTGAAATATGTATTTGTATATCTTTAAAAAACTAATAGTGCATTTATATTATATATTCCATTGCATTATAGTTGTAGTTTAATTAGTAATGAATAATTTGCATATTGCTGCTTAACATTCAATTTATTTGAATATATTTTTATATGGGCTGTGACGTCACGCGGGTCTCAGCATTAGTTGAGCGTGTATTATGCTTCTATGCACATCCTATGCTGGATACCCTTTATTTTTTGGGTATACCCTTTATTTTTAAGGGTTATAGGCAGGCATGTATCATGGTAGAGTACTATCTGAGTATCTGTTACTTTTACATCTAAATAAATTTATTTTCTTTCTTTCAATGTAAAATTGTAAGGTGACAACCCTAGCAGATGTAGCCTAGCTGGGAGTACTCTCGAGGAATATACCTTTGTTCCATTATTTTACAGCGCGGCGGTCTCTTCTATGTACACTTTGCTAACAAAAAATACACCCACGTTACGCTTTAAAGGTCTGGAATCTAGTTTAAATGTTCTTTAGATAATTCTATTTATTTATACACCACAGCCACACCTTTTACATTGCCGTACAAACGGCCAGCGACCGTTATCGATGGAGGAGTATTGTATACCGAATGATGACTAACCAAGGTGGTCACTCACGATCCTCAGTCATGAGGAACCGATTGGAGGATACATCGTACTCAAACGCCAAATCACTGGCGGTAAGTATTTTCCGGGAGTTAGCCTCGATCGAAGCCTACCATCAGAAAAGTTAGTAAGTAAACGTAGTACCTAATTTATTAGTAAATAAAGTTATAAGTAAGTAATTTGAGTTTGGTTGTTTCTGCAGCCTTTTCACTCCTTAATTTAATTGATTATCATGAAAATCAACTTTAGAAACTTTATTGCTAATTTATTAACTAAATTAACACACTATCACTAACTGAAATAACTTCAAAATGGTTTTTGATATTTAATTTGTAGTGATCTAAAACAACATAACAAGATATTAATTTATCTCTGCTCCGTTAACAAATTCTGAAAACTTACAATACATACGAAAAAAATACAATCGAATTAAAAACCTACTTTTGGAGCTAGCTAGAAACAGGATAAACTTCCATTTATATTGCAGAAAAGTAAAAATAATGTCTTCTTCTAAAATGCAACACTATCGCCTTGTTCGTTGGCTTGGAATTGAGACACATCGCGCAATAGATACAGATTCAACGCATTCTAAACTTTAAGAAGCGCATTGGAGTAACACATTGTACCTATTCAGTATTTTTCGTGCTAAATATACGTATATACACTGACTATAAAGTTGGTAAGGGTTAAAAAGAAATAAAGAATTTTATATTAGGTTATTCACTTACCTAACTAAGACGTTTGGTCTACCGAAAAGGAACTGCAGAATATAGCGAGGGACCATAGAGAATTCTAGAACAGGCTGTCCTAGGCTATGTACAATGTCTCCATGGTGACTAAGTGCGCGATACAAATACTTTTTTTTGACGTGATAACGTCTTATAAATTGGTTTGCCGGGTGACACTTCAAGAAACTGCGTTACGCTCCGCTCACGTTATGCGCTCACAATGAGAGCGAGTGAATAAAATTTTGTTAATATGAAATTCAGTGCGAGATTCTTTGTATAAATTAATGTTTTAAATATAATTCTTTGTATAAATAAATGTTTTAAATTGTTACTATTATTTCATCCTTCTTCCTACTATACGAATGAATATTCACATTAAAATTATTTTACCACTCAAAGTCGTTGTCACGTAAAACTTTCGCCCGTATACCGACTTTACAGGCAACCAATTTTTTTTTTGAATAAGCAAGCGTTTAGCTGCAATTATGCCTGATGGTAAGCGATGATACAGCCCATGGTGGAACGCGCTTGCCTAGAAGATGCCTATTCACACCTGAATTGAAAATACACATATTGTAGGTGGTGGGGAAAACTGATGAGCATTCCACATCTTTGCAGTGCGTATAAGGAAAGAGGAACTAAACCGCTTAGTGAACGCGTCGGAGGGATTTCGACAACGTAGCGGTGCAGATCTCTGCGATGCCTAGCAGTCCTGTGGTAAAACGGCGAAGGTGGCACAAGATCAAAAAGTTCCTGAGCGCACTCCCCGAAATACTTATATCTTGTTACTTGTAGAACACAGATAGGCAGGCAACCTTTCGGCGATGCTCTAAGCTAACCAATAATTATGTAGAATTTAATATATCTCCACATATTGTAAAACCAAAAGTAGACTGATTTATGATAAAAAAGAAGCACGAAAAAAATAAACAAATGAAAAGTCAAATACTATATCAATACCGTTATCAAAGACTCTGCCTTTGAGATATAACAATACAATATATTTTGGGAAACTTTGCTTTTATAGATACTTCTAAATTAGTAATTTATTAAGCGTATTTAGGCTACTTTTATTTATTTATTATTTAACTATTCCAACTAGCATCCTCATCTTTAGGCATTTTTCATTTTTCCTTTCAATTTTAACCATTATAATGCTCGTCATACTTTCTTTATGCCACCTTCCCATCTTTTAAACTGCTTCATTATTTTCTTTGTGCATCTTTACAATGGCTGTCTCTATTTTGTTATTTTCACTAGTTACTTAAGCATTTTAATATTATAGCCTAAAGGCTTCTCAAAATATTTTCAAGGTAATTTTTGATAGTTGATCTGTAGGTCTAGCATGCGACAGCGACATATTATTATCGACCAATAGCGGTCAACTTGAAATATAGCTCTCTCTGATACGATGTTTTCGATTGCTTTGCTATTGACCGATATTATCGTCTTTCTGTCTTCTCTTAGGACTGCTGATTTTAAGGCCCTTACACAGTATTCCCCAACCGAGCTCTGACGCTCAAAAGCTATTCCTAAAATATTTTTCCTGTATTTCAAAATGGTGGCCGCGTTATTAGATGGCATTCTTACGCAAATGCACAATGTATGTGTTAATTTAGGCGTTATTAAGACATCAGTTACATTTAGAATTCGCTGCAAGTCACTAGATGGGTCCGGGTTCCAGGCATATGTAATCTACTGGGGTATTTACTGTACGTTCCCGACATAATGGATAGCAGAGCAAATTTACAACCTTCATTTGAAGTCAAAACTTCAACTTGATAGTGCTCTTGTCTTGTTTATATTCCCCTTGTCTTTAATACGCATTGCGTGACCTTATTTATTACAAGGGTTATTTGTGAACCTTTTTAGGGTTAAAAATAATTGGACTGAATTAGTACAAGTTATTAAGGGATTTTTTTATTATCTGTGTTGGTTAAATCCTTTACACCAAAAAAATCCGTTTTTCTGTCAAAAATGTTAACAGCAACTTGAAAGTTTTTTTATGCATAGAAAAATAAAGACGAGATTATGTATTTTACAAGAAAAACTAGAAATTCTAAAGATAAACTGCAGAAGAAAATGTACACAATCTTTAATTTTTTTTTATGTTTTCTTTACTGAATTTAATTTAGACTGGGAATCTACCATCAGCGGCAAAGGTGAACACCACTGAAAAACTACTTCTTTTTTAGTCCTACTCGTTTTTTATTGAAATTATAGCTTTTTGTGTAAGTACAAGTCTATCTGTATTTACCAGCAATATAATTAACAAATCGATCGTTTTTAATTCAATGCTTCCAGAACGACTTCTTTATTGATTAATTTTCTGCAACATAGTCGTAGAATTAGAACTTTTCGTTCACAGAAACGTCAGATCGTATAGTGTTTCATTAATAGTGTATCTCTTTCAGGCAGTCTGTATATAAGATATGGATGATGCTAAGTTGGTACAGAAAATCGGGATAATCGGGAGGTAGAACCTTGTAAAAGTTAATCCGCTAGTTAGGAGCCACCGTAACACGATTATCGAGGGACGCCGGGGGACGTACGATGTAATGAGCAAATAGAATTAATCGGAAAATTTATGGGAAACTCTAAAAGTATATGAGACAAAACGCTTTTTATTTGTAGGTCTCAACACTGTCAGTATTAAAAATGTTTCGTATTTATATGTGTCAAACGCTTTGGTATATTGAGACGCGCGGAAGAGCGTCAGCCAAGTTATAGTTTATTTTTAATTGAATAAATGAATTAAAACAAGAATACCCATACTAATATTATGCTCATTTGTAATGCATCCGTCTGTCTGTTACCTTTAGATATAGATACCGCTGAATTTATATAAATGTATATTGGTACAGTGTAAAATGAAACCTTGGAGTAGAACTTTTAATTCCAAGAAAAATATGGTTCCTGTGGGATTAATTAATCCTTAAAAATAGTATTTTGAATAAAAATAGCATCGCTAGTTCTGTAATAAATTGTATCTTTTTGAAAAAATAAAGAAGAACAACCATTTTTTATACATTAACAACGAAACGTAACGATGTAAAACAAGGGACGTCTATTAATGCAACGTTTATACCCACAAACACACTATCATATCACCACTACGACCAAATCCAAATGGACTTCCCAGAATAGATTAATCATATTCATTAGATTCTTCTACTTTAACCTAAAAATAAACAAAGCTGTATTTACTAAAGACAAAGTTATTTATGTGTAGGTGCAAATTCCGCTCTTTTCCTAAATAAAAAGCTTAACAGGTCTGTTCTGTTGAAGCCGTAGCATAAAGGAACAAAAGACATGAACACCGCAATCCGACGCTAGTTATGTGTGAAAAACTTTGTATGTTTCTAGTATGACAATACTAGGAACATAATGTCAGCCACTGACGATCAAGTTATCTCAAATGCCTGCTGCGCTAACGGCTTGAGCCGATAAAACTGATCGTGTGTTAATCTGAAATAACGAAGTTTTAATACGAGTTCTTAGACGTGATATAAAATATTGAGCTTTTCATTCTTCTAAAAGTCCTCAGTAATAATTCTCAGCTCGGAGTTGAGAAGGTGACAAACCTCCCTAAAAAGGCAAGTATTGTTAACAACCTACAAAACGGCGGCTCAATATTATCAACCCACTGCTGAGCTCGAGTCTCCTCTCAGAATGTGAGCGGTTAGGCCAATAGTCTACCACACTGGCCCAATGCGGATTGGCAGACTTCACACACGCAGAAAATTAGAAAATTCTCTGATATGCAGGTTTCCTTACTATGTTTTATTTAATTTCTTAAAATGCACTCAACTGAAAAGTTGGAGGTGCATGCCCCGGGCCGGATTCGAACCCACTCACTCAGAAATCGGAGGCAGATGTCCACTGGGCTATCACAAAACGTCGGCTCAAATAACTCAAATTACTTGATGAAATTAATTAATTAATTTTATTCATCATAAATTCGTATCCTTCAAACTATATTATTCTAACTATATTATTCTAGCAGACTCTATGCGGTTTCACCAACGCAAGTACAATATAAAGTCGTTGGGTTTTATTCGGGTAGCTCTCGTCTCTGTGAAATATGAGGATAAATATAACATACTAGCGGACGCCCGCGACTTCGTCCGTCCTTAAACCTCCTTAATCCTCTTGCAAAATCTGTTCTTAGCGGACGTCACATACAAACATCAAATCTTTCCTCTTTATAATATTAGTTTTTTATTATAGATAGCCAGACGGAGAGAAGTTTAAGAGAAGTGTCTAATGCTATCTAATATAAGGTTATAGGTACACGCGAGTGAAACCACCGGGCACAGCTAGTCACTAATAAAATGTAGGTAATAGCTATAAAAACTTACAAATAAAAAGTAAATTAATTCGAACGTGATACTTACTTTCTACTACATTTAAAGTTAATCTCGTAAAACATAAAACAATACTGTCCACATAACTGTTTAATTAGTTAAGATGAGTTACAATTTAATGTTACAACATTAACCTACACATCTATTAAACACTCAGCCTTCATTCGCATGAGAGTTTTTTTAACGGACGTTTAAAAAGCGTTCAAATATAATATGAAGTTAAAAAATATTTCCAACGTCCAAATTTTAAAATGCAACATAAGTTTAAAAATCCGTTTGATGCTGAGTGAGCGTTAGATTATATTTACATTTAATTTAGCTGTTACTTTATTTCCTTAAACCTTGTGATATCACATAATGTTAAGGGACGTTCCTGGCTGTATAAGTTACGCAATAGATTGATTTATCTTGACTTTTTAGTCAAGTAAATTCAGTATGTTGAAATTCAAGGAAGTTGACACTATAAAGATTATACCTACATACCTAACTACATATGGGTATAATCGTTAATTATACATAAACACTGTTTTATTAACATTAAGATGAAAGTTATGATTATTATCCAAGTTCTGAGATGAACTATAAACTCAAAATCTACAATCTCTACACCAACGTCCAACCAACCTGAACTAAACCAAAAAAAAATCGGTAGTCTGTAAAGTCGGTTTACTGACGATAGTTAAACGTGACAACGTCAGAAAATACTGCTGGAATGGTTGCAATTTTCAAAAGAAAGAGAGAGATATTCATTTCTTGAAAAAAAAAAGTTGGCAACCCTATAGCGAGGGAACGACGCATGACGTCATCTTTTTTCGAGTTTGCGTCTGGCTTCATCGAATTATAAGACGTTGTCACGTCAAAATCTAGAAAGTTATATGAAGGGTTATAATAAAAATCATTTCAGTGGTTAATCAATGTCGACACAAGCTTTCTCGCTTCAATCAGGAAATGAGATAAAAGCGGTTAAGTACTATATGATTTTCGATTAGTTCCGCATAATGTCATTATCCTGGATTACGATGATTGCTTTCAGATGATCCTATTAATATCTATGTATTTGTTTATTTAGTTACTAGCGGACGCCCGCGACTTCGTCCGCGTGAAAGTCGTTGTAAACTTTCAACTACCCCTACCCTACCCTACCCCTGCCCTACCCCTACCCTACCCATACCCTACACTACCCCTACCCTACCCTACCCTACCCTACCCTACCCTACCCCTACCCTACTCATTAAGGCTGCACTTCTTTATTTATTTCCCCCCCCCCCCCCGCGAGTCGCGTCGAGCGCGGCAACCGTTACACAAAAATAATCCATATAGCATGAATTAGTATTCACGCGCGATGGCTTAGCGTATTTCTTGTATAACTTTGGTGTTTCTTTACCGATTTTTATGATTCTTTTTTTATTGAATAGGTAATAATGTTAACTTTTTTAGTTAGGGATGAGTGATGAGTGTTATAAACATAAGAGTAGACAAATTTAATTAGAAAGCTCCGAACTGCTAAGCTATCGGGAGTTACACGTGCTATTGTGAGTCAACCATAAAAGATAGATATATATATATATGCTGTTGTGTTTTATAGATAATTTTAAGGAAAACATTTCCGTCATACATGATTTCTATGTAGCTTTAACCATTAAGGCTATATACGCGACGGAAGCTTAAAAAATTGAGTAACTTCTCCCGTTTTCTCAACATTTCTCTTCACTGCTCTGCTCCTATTGATTGCAGCGTAATGAAAAGTATACTATAACCTGCCCAGGAGTATGTAGAATAATTGTACCAAGTTTCGTTAAAATCCGTCCAGTAGTTTTTGTTTCTATGAAGAACATACAGACAGACAGACAGACAGACAGACAGACAGACAGACAGACAAAAATTTTACTGATTGCATTTTTGGCATCAGTATCGATCACTAATCACCCCCTGATAATTATTTTGGAAATATATTTCATGTACAGAATTGACCTCTCTACAGATTTATTATAAGTATAGATTATTGTGAAATGGACGTAATCTATGGTAATAGTAGATGCACATAGCATATTGTTGTTCCACAATAACATATGTTTTTATACTTGGACGGCGTCCGTGGCGCAGTGGTATGTGCGTTGGATATACAAATTCAAAATTCAAAAGACGGAGGTCCTGGCCTCGATCCCCGGCTGGGCCAATTGAAATTTTCTTAATTGGTCCAGGTCTGGCTGGTGGCTTCAGTCGTGGATAGTTACCACCGGTAAAGACGAATCGCCAAGCTATTTAGCGTTCCGGTACGATGTCGTGTCTTAACCGAACGGGGTGTGGATTTTCATCCTACTTATTACAAGTTGGACCGCTTCTATCTTAGATTGCATCATCACCTGGAAACCGTGATAGCCTAGTGGATCTGACCTCTGCCTCCGATTCCGGAGGGTGTGGGTTCAAATCCGGTCCGGGGCATGCACCTCCAACTTTTCAGTTCATTTTAAGAAATTAAATATCACTAGTTTCAAACGGCGAAGGCGAGGCTGCTAATCCGCATTGGGCCAGCGTGGTGGACTACTAGCCTAACCCCTCTTATTTTGAGAGGAGACTCGAGCTCAGCAGTGAGCCGAATATAGGTTGATAATGATTACCATCAGGTGAAGGTTGTAATCAAGTGCTAACTTGTTAAGAATAAAAAAAATATATGAAACGGCCTGCAACTATTTGGCACGTCGATTCTTGTTCTACAAAAGCTAACAGTTCGAAAACTCATAAATGGGAATGACATTTGTTATCGACAGGTCAAGATATCGATCAGATCTGTCATTACTATACATTTTATGAGTTTTCAAAGCGTTAGCAATTGTAGAAAGAGTATAGACCTGCCACATGGCTTCACCTGGCCCGTTACAGTGGAACTATTGAAGCTTGATCTGTATAGAAGCACGGACCACAGTTAGCCGCCAAACACGCTAACCACCCCTGACATCGCATAGTGGCCAGCCACATCGTAAGCTCAACGTTACATACTGGCCAAGGCGCGCGCGTTATTGGCGATTGCAGCTAATCTAGCCACAACGTAACCACATCGCAACTAGCCAGAATGCAACCACATCGACATTTTGTAGTGACCACAACTTAACTGCAAGCTGTAGCGCTATTCTGGAACGATGTTTTTATAACTCTACAGTGGGAGTGTTTTGAATTTGTCTCTATTACTTCCTGTATAACACGAAAACATAGATAGAGAAAGATAGTCTTTTTACCTCCTGTTTTTGCAATAGGCTCCTTAATGGGACCTCAGTGGCGTTAGTGGGGGTTTTGGGCGAGCGCAGAAGCAATTCGGAGAAGAAAAGATGAATGGGACGACTCTCTAAGGGGTTTAAAACTGCTAGGAGACTCGTAAATTATTAAAAGCAAATTACGAAATCTGAAAGAACGTACTATAGGCGTATTCTGTGAGACACGAATGTCGACTTAGGGGGCCGTTCGATGAATGAGAGATACACGAATTCGAAACACGCTGTCGAGTTATGAAAACATCGTTACAGATTAGCGCTGCAGCGGCAATTTTGACAGCAATTCTTTTTTTGCAGAAGTAAGTACAGCCTTGGTAGCCGTGATAGTCCAGTGGATATGAATGGATTCCGGAGGGTGTGGGTTCGAATCCGGTCCGGCGCGTGCACCTCCAACTTTTCAGTTGTGTGCATTTTAAGAAATTAAATATCACGTGTAACATCGTGAGGAAACCTGGATACCAGAGAACTTTCTTAATTCTCTGCGTGTGTGATGTCTGGCAATCCGCATTGGGCCAGCGTGGTGGACTATTGGCCTAACCCCTCTCATTCTGAGAGGAGACTAGTGCTGCGCAGTGAGCCGAATATGGGTTGATAATGATATACTAGCTGTAATATTATAACATATTCTTTATTTTCCTATATGTTGCAAATAAATAAAATGAACCATCTAATTCTATATTTATGCTTCATACGAGAATGTACGTACATTTTAAAAGAGTCGCTATGTAAATTTGCGTCATCAAGTGCATTTTTATTTGCACCTTACTCGAGAGCAGGCAATTTGTTCACAGGATTTTGCTTAGTTAGACTTTTCAGAATATTTGCACGACATTTGAACTGCACGTATATTTTTTTACCTAGCACTTCAGTTAGCTGGAGAGCTGGACATTTTTAATAACATATTATAGTCTGGCAAGTTCGTTGTTGACTCTTCCATGGTATGCGGGCGACGAGGAAAAAGACTGCGCGGGTGAGGTGGGTCAGTCTTGGATTTTTTAATCATCGCTACACGCCCCCCGGCCCGCTCCCGCATTGGGAGTGTTACGAACTGACGATGCAGCAAACATATTTCATACTAAAGATATGTTACGTGTCTACAAAATCATCATTAGGAAAAAGTGATCCGAATTTAGCTATTTCACTGAGCGCCCACATGCACAATTTTGTGCTTAATCAACCCAACCCTTATTCGGCTCACTGCTGAGCTTGAGTCTCCTCTCAGAATGAGAGGGATTAGGCCAATAGTCCTCCACGCGCAGAGAATTAAAAAATCTCTGGTATGCAAGTTTCCTCACGATGGTTTCCTTCACCGTTTGAGACACGTGATGTTTAATTTTCTTAAAATGCACACAACTAAAAAGTTAATGCTTATTACCATTATATATTTATGTATATACAGTTTTTACAGTACCTGAACACACAAGTCGACAATTTATACTATATTTAGGTATTATTTATATAAATAACTTTCATTATTTAATAAGCGAACTAATGAAATTAGGACAATTACTTTTGTTCGTCTCAGATTCGACGCGCTAGTGAGTAATAGAGATATTATCTATAATAATATTATAAAGAGGAAAACTTTGTTTGTATGTTTGTTTTTTTGTTTGATTGTAATGAATAGGCTCAAAAACGACTGGACCGATTTTAAAAATTCTTTCAACATTCGAAAGCTACATTATCCACAAGTGACGTAGGCTAAATTTTATTTTGGAAAAAAATAGGGTTCCGTAAGATATTTTGGTTTTTTGGACACAAGGTGTAAAAAATCAACCAGAAAAGTAGGGTAGAGGTAGGTAGGAGTAGGTTAGGGGAAGGGTTAGGATAGGGGTAGTTGAAAGTTTACATCAAGTTTCACGCGGATGAAGTCGCGGGCGTCGGCTAGTGTCTAATAAGTCTAATCTAATGCGATGCAGTCAATGCAGTACCAATTTATTCCTAGAAATGAACTTTTAAGTATCACAGAAAAAGTTCTTGCAAACCAAGAGCATAATTCGTCAGACAATATACATGCAAAACACAAGTCCCGCTTTGCGAGAAAATAATATCATTCGGCGAAACGAGAAAACAGCGTTTATGAATACCGCAAAAAGAGCTTACGTATAATTTTATGCGACATGTGAAGTACACGTATTGTTGGGTATGCAGGGGCTCGTAAAATTAATAGAAGCCTTTTGTACTGATGTTCGTGGTGATTCAGATAAATAAATAGGATTAACTCGCGCGTCATTGTCTGGCTTGGGTTTGCTGAAATATACTCGTAGGTAAGCGTGATGATGATTGCCAGTCTTAAAGATAAGTGTGTAAGCGGTTTGTTTTTTTTTTTGTGAAAACAATGTTAAAAAAAAGATTTTTTATATGGAATAAACGCACGTTTGATTATAGTTAGTGTGGATGTGGCCTAAGCCAATGATTATTTTATACTATAGATGTGTTACGTGCCTACAAAATCACCACAACAAGTAATCCGAATTTAAGGTCTCTACTGAGCGCACATATGCACCATTTTGTGTTTATGTGTATATACTTTTTACACTTCCTTAATACAAAACTTGACATTGTAATATTTAAGTACCGAATAAGTGTTTAAATAACTTTCGTTCTTTAATAAGTGAAATTAACTCCAATTTTACAGTTATATGCGTTTAAAAAAAATAAATATCACGTGTCTCAAACGGTGAAGGAAAAACATCGTGAGAAAACAGAGAATTTTGTTAATTATCTGCGTGTGTGAAGTTTGCCAATCCACATTGGGCCAGCATGATGGATTATTGGCCTAACCCCTCTCATTCTATGAGAATCGAGTCTTCTCTCAGCTCAGCATTGAGCCGAATATGGGTTGATAGTATTTTGGGACCTGAACCAATTTATAAAATGAAAATTTCTGATTAGACGGAGCAGGGAAGCCAACCCAGAACAAAGCCCTCAGAGTCCTAAAGCAAAGCATAATACAATTTATTAATGCGTTTACGTGTCAAAGTTGTTGAAGCATTCTCAATACTTGTGTACACAACTTGGATATTGCGCAAACATTCAAACTTTGTTCATTAAACTGATATGCAAGAGGACATGTCGTGTCATCTAATATTCTCCTAGATGAACAAATAAATTTATACTGAACAACCTCACACCACAGCACTTCAGTAGTAGTGGCTTGCACTCCATAAATGCAAAAATCTACTGCCTACCCTGAGAACTCTACAAAGTCAAAGTCAAAGTCAAAGTCAAAGTCAAAGTCAAAGTCAAATTCATTTATTTCAAATAGGCTTAGTTTACAAGCTCTTTCGAAACGTCAGGTAATAATATTAAACTTAAGATAATGGTGATAATAATTATTCCAAAACTTCAAATTAAAGTTAAGAGGGTTCCAAACTCGCCTTGGTCCGAGAAGAGCCCACAACAAACTCAGTCAGGTTTATCTTTTTTTAGTTTATCACCATTTAACAATAGGTATATAAATAGCCTGTCATGTTAATTTCATTTCCAAGCAATTTTCTATTTTTACATTAAGTTTAAGTAGCTACCCTAGTCAATAACCTTAATTACACCACTGTTTTGTAGGGACTTCCAACACAGTGGTCCTGAGCTGCCTCCCGCCCGAACCCTAGAAACCTTGTACCTCCTAATACAGTCTTTCCCGACTAGTTGGAGGTGAATGGGAATATTGGTCATATAAAAAAAAATATTGCAAATATTAAAAAAAAAAGTGGCAAAAGTCCAATCTCCCTATTTTACTTACGCATGGTAAATCCAAACTATAATTTACTTACTTGGATCCATAATTTGGTAGGAGCATAGGCTGACCAGGCAGGCAGGCCTTTATAAAATAAGGTATATCGTATATAACTATCACGGGCTAGCTGTCCATTATAGTAGGGGAGCCGAAGAGGAGATTTTTGCAGTTACTTGAGCGCGGCAGATAAACCTAAGGGACTATACCTTGCACGTTGTTGAGTACCTCTACCAAGTATGAGCGTATTGGTGGGTACGTTTAGGACAACCAAAAAAAAAAGAATTTTAGAAATACTCAACCAGCACGTCAGATAAGGATATATTAGATTAGTTAATTACTAAAAGTGTGCATTTTGAAATTCAAACGATTTGAGGGTAATGTAATAGAATGGAGGGTCCCAAATTTATAAAATAAAACCCTTAAGTTTTAGTTCTTGACTACGATTATTTTTTACTCATTTTGAAGGAAATAATCTCTTAAATAATCGCTTAATTTCAGTAAAACAAAGTAATAAATATTCCTTATAAAGTATGTAGTTTTTTTTCCATTGCTAAAAGCGAAAAATGTAAATGACCATTTATTCTTCCTATGAATTAATCTACCAAATGTAATCTGTTCTCATGACGCTGTAGTTACTGCAAATTTAGCATCCCGGGCTCCCCTACTATTACTTTTAATTCAATTTGGTATTCAATTTACTAAGCATATATGCTTTATATAAAACAAATATGCTAAGGAAAACATGTACATTCCTTCTAAGTTATTACACCAATTCGGTTTACCTTAGTTAATTGCCGTCGCATAGCAGCACCAAATGTTGAGACACGAACTCAGGTCAAAGTTGATTGTCCAAATGCTAATTGAGTTGCAACTGGTTGCATTGCAATTAAACTCTCCCTCACTGCGTCTTTGACAAATAATCTGTTCTTGTCTTTGTCTTCTAAAATTTAACGTAATTCACGTTCTTTGGATGGTATTAAATTAACAGAACTAATGTATGTAAACCGAAGACGTACGTAAAAAAACAGAAACGATCATTAAATAGGCTACTTGCCTGTCTTTTAAATACGAGTATTGTTTAAACTGAAATAATGAAGTATTAAGTTATATTTTATTTTGTCCCGTCTGCATTTTATGCCCGATGTCCGATGCCTTTTAGCGAATGACGTCATTATTTATGATTGGCGTTTGCGGTGACGATATAAAAATACAATTTTGATTTAAAAAATATTACTTAATCAGTACAAGTAACACAGGGGAGTGGCTACTTTTTCTTTTCTACTTCTTATATCTGTGATATGATACACCTAGAAAATGTTATAGCCAGTCATACCTAATTTTAGGAAGGCTAAAAGTTTGTCAGCCCTTGCTCCCGGCACAAAGCTCTTTTTTTTGTAAATAATATAAAAAGTCTACCGTCAGTTATACACACAATCGCGCCTATAAATCCACCCTGTCACTGAAAAACCAACCCATAAAAAAATACCAATCCATAATTACCTTGATACTCAGAAGCCATCTATTCATGCAACACCTCTGCATTTGGATCACAAGAATTGAAAATCTACAGTGATAGACGGACAGACTTACACGCTAGTGATTCTGTAAGGGTTTCATTTTCATAGTCCGACTACTAAAACCCTTATGGATTTTTTTAAACCCTAAAGACAATATCAATAGTTACCTATTATAACCTAGCATGTTGTAATAATATTCCAATTTATAACCGTCCACATGTAAGGTTTCATTTCGATGTCCTCAGGCGACATGTCGCGGATGCAATGTGCCGGTATTTACTGGAAAATGGATTGTGGCCACATGTTTTTGCATCAGCCATGTACGACATTTATTGAATGACATGATCGGGGGTCGCCTCCAGCTTCGATGTAATATTGAAATATATCGAACTAGCCGATACCCGTGGTTCATCCTCAGTAAATCGATCAATTTATGGATAAGTTTTGCTTTATAATACAGGTCACATGTTGGTGACACGTCAACTCGACCGACGACCGTAGTCGGCGACGTCTCGGCGACAGCCAACGGGGACTTGACTGCATAGAAATGGAGTTTACAACTGAAAGAAATTGTAACAATATCTTAAACCAAAAATGAGTTTTTAACACGTTTTTGGAGTCCTTTATCATTAAAAAAATGTCCCATTACACTTCGCTCGCATTATTCTGGGTTTGTCTTAAAAAAATTTTACTTACCTACTTGGGAATTCTTTTTCTGAAAAGTACCGCATATGGACGTTCATTGATCTCTTGATGTGCAAAAATCCATGTAACCCAACGTCGTCACTCAATCTAGTGTTTGTTTGCATTGAAACATTCCAAAACTACGGAACCGATTTCAGAATTATTCCACTGTTGGGAAGCTGCAATATCCCCGGGTGCTATAAGGCTATATTTTATACCATTTATCCAGTGTTAACTTTCCTTTCACTTACTTACGTGTTACTTTTTTTTTAATCTTTACAAGTTAGCCCTTGACTACAATCTCACCTGATGGTAAGTGATGATGCAGTCTAAAATGGAAGCGGGCTAACTTGTTAGGAGGAGGATGAAAATCCACACCCCTTTTCGGTTTCTACACAACATCGTACCGAAACGCTAAATCGCTTGGCGGTACGTCTTTATCGATAGGGTGGTAACTAGCCACGGCCGAAGCCTTCCACCAGCCAGACCTGGACCAATTAAGAGAATCTCAATCGGCCCAGCCGAGGATCGAACCCAGGACCTCGGTTTTGTAAATCCACCGCGCATACCACTGCGCCACTGAAGCCGTCAATATCAATAAGGAAATTGTAATATTAGGAAACTATGTTATTCGTTTACTATTTACAATAGTATGGATTTACGATGAGGATGTCCCTCTACATTGCTCATGATCTTCGCTCTTTACACATGAAGTTCGGATTGGTATCGATAGCATAAAAATTCCTAAATGTACAACGCAAAGTTTAATGATGTTCGAGTAATAAGAGTATAACAGTCTCAAGTTCAATGTAATAATTAAGCTACAATTTAACGACCTTAACAAACACGTATTAATTTCAAAATAAGGGTTTCGTGCATCTCTGGGGACCTCATTCTGTGTTCTATGAAATATGTAAGTAGTAGTAAAAAGAGTCCAACCATAATACCAGACGTTATGTACTGTAAAGATAATAATGCTAGCACTGTAACCTCTGGTGTGCCACAGGGCTCTATATTAGGTCCTCTTTTATTTATTCTATTTATAAATGACGTAAATACGTGTTTCCAGCATAGCAACATACTTTTATATGCTGATGACCTAAAAATTTACTCCTCAATTCGAAATTTGTACGATCATGTTAAAATCCAAGAAGATCTAGACCGTTTCTCTACGTATTGCAAGGAAAACAAATTAAGTTTAGCATTAAATAAGTGTAAATTAATTAGATTTACAAAAAAAAAAGTTGTTAGTAAATTTCAATACAAACTTTGTGGTACAGAATTAAACTCAGCAGACAGCGTTAAAGATCTTGGTGTAGTTTTGGATTCAAAATAAATGAAAGAATTTCATACAAACTTGTAAGAACCTCTAGACCTCTTTAATCCGGCCTTATCGCAAAATCCATTATTAGCAGATACGTACTAACTACGGACTACCTCCCTGCCAAATTTCATCTTTGTACATCAAGCGGTTTTTGAAATTTCGTGAGAATGAACTTTCGCATTTAGATATTAGGAAAACTAACCGACGACCAAATATTATTTTTTGGCCACATTTTTGATCGGTGCTTTGCTCCTATTGGTCGTAGCTTGATGTTATGTAGCTTATAGCATTCCTCGATAAATGGGCTTTTTAACACAAAAAAAAATCAATTCTAACCATTAGTTCGTCAGTAGGTAAGGCAGAAGTACGAAATTGCCTACAACAGGTAGCAAATGTTGTGTGATGACGTCACGTACAATATCGCGACCGTTAGCGGGAGTCGATATTTATGCGAACTTTGAATGCATGTAAAATCATAAATATTTGGTATTTTTAAATAAAACAAAAACTAGTGTCTTAATATGTTAATATTAAGATACACTAGTTAACATAATAAACATGTTTCGGTTTTAGTAGTTCGTTTGATTTCCTTCCGCTTCTTACTAAAACGCACCATCTGTACACCTTACCACTAATACTAAAACAAAACCGTCTTCCGAGAATAACATAATAAACCTAGTACCTAATACTAATTGCCACACACATATAGGTATATTTGTCAAAGTTATTATATTTTTTTTGTGTAATAACTTACAATAGTCACTGATATAGCTCAACGAGTTGCGAAGCTGAAGTGGCAATGGCCGGGGCACATAGTTCGAAGAGCCGATGGACGTTGGGGTCCCAAAGTGCTGGAATGGCGACCCCGCACTAGAAAGCACAGTGTTGGTCGACCCTCCACCAGGTGGGCTGACGACATCAAGCGAGTCGCAGGGATTCGCTGGATGCAGGTGGCTCAGTATCGTGATGTTTGGAAGTCCCTACACAAGGCCTATGTCCTGCAGTGGACGTCCATCGGTTGGTATGATGATGATGATGATGATGATGAACTTACAATAAAGGAAATTCCTTAATTTGTATAGCAACACAATCTTCACTGTTATTGAATCTAGCACCGATTTAACTGCAATATCACGTTTTTATTTAATAACTTTTCGCCTGAACCGAACACACTTCATTTTATATTCATTGCTAATAATGAAAAGCTGATGAATCCAATCATTTGGAAACGTGCCGTGAAAGAAAGAACTCTGATATTCACAGATCCGGAGCCGAATTGCAACGGATATTATGAAAAGGTCAACAATTCCACCCGGGTATGGGAAAAACGGAAAATAAATTGATTATATAAGAGATTCAAATGCATATCAATAAAATTGGCCATTGGAGATCCAACAAATTCTAGACATTTTTATAATAAACCAGCGCTGCATGCTCTTTTTATTTAAAGAGTATGTAGCATTACGCTGAGTTGGATCCCTTTACTGGGTTGTGCCACACATCGCAGGATATTGTTAAAGAATAAATTGTGTTGTGTGGCATAATTCACTAATAAAGCTTTTTTCTTTCTTTCTTAATAATGTAAGAATAATACCAAATGTATATTTCTATAACCACAGAGCTATTGAGGCTTAAATAAAATTCTTTAATTCTTTGCTTAAAATAAACATTTTGTATATCACTAGATCGTATTCCCCCGCCAACTCGCATGGTCTTACTATCTGCCTGGTGGGTCTAAGACCCATACCCAGTCTACTATCGCCCATTAGCGGACCGTTAAATCGGCTGATAATTATGAAATTGTTAGAAAAAACATTATTAAAGAATCTTACTATCCTACTAATATTATAAACTCGAAAGTTTGTATGGATGTTTGTTGTTCATGTTTGTTACACCTTTAACTACTACTGAAGCGATTTAGCTGAAATTTGGAATGGAAACAGATTTTACTCTGGATTATAGCTTATGTGTTATACCGGAAAAATCCACGGTTCCCGCGGAATTTGTTAAAAATTTCACGCAGACGAAGTCGCGGGCGTCCGCTAGTAATTTATATCAATTAACGGAAATTTTAAATAAGTTTCGTTCGAAATAACAATAAAAGCATGTAAAATCATTAAAACTGACCACAATATAAGATCACAAAACAAAACATATGCCTACTAAAACATTGTTCACAATTTATTTTTTATTTGAATACAAATCTCTTACACTATCTTCTCGTAAGTACAAAGAGTTTAATTCAAGTTATACGGTATTTACATGAATTTCTTTTCTTCTTTGCCTTTATTAAAAGAACAACTTTTAAACCCCGTTGCACGCAGCTTACAAAAGTTTTTGTTTGTTAACCATAAAGGGAGTTTTGTTATTTTTCTCTCCTTTTTCTCTTTGACTCAACTCTCTTGTCATTCACACGATTAAACTTTATACAAAAGATATTATGAAACTTTGTTGTTTATATTTTTATAACGCATCACTTATTCTTTTGAATAATTAATTCTACGAGTACAAATAGATGCGTTAATGAATATAATTTACATTAGGTACATTTTGGTAATTTAATATAAATTGAAAATACTCGTATTTACTTTCAAATGTGTGTTATCCGTATTTTTTTATATTTTCCTGGGCATAATAACCTTCAATACGATATACCTAGTACACTTTTACTTCAATTATAAGGTTTAAAGTTCTATTTACTACGTTTCTATTCTATTCTATTTATTTACGAGTATCATGATAATAATCATTTTCTGTGAAAGGTAAAAAATTTTTTGAACTCAGAAAAAATGGATTCAAAAATTGTTAAAGCAGCCCATCATCTTATCAAACAAATTCAACACTCAATAGCCTCAATAACTCAATGGTAAAGGGGTCAGACTCTTCACCGAGAGGTGGTGGTTCGATCCCCGCTCGTTGGACTATTGTCGTACCCACTCCTGACACTGTCTTTCCCGACTAGTTGAATGAGGAGGGGAATGAGAATATTGGTTACTAGCGGACGCCTGCGACTTCCGCGTGTCAGTTTTTCACAAATCCCTATGTGTTAATCCAGAGTAAAATCCATTCCAAATTTCAGCCAAATCGCTTTAGTAGCCGCAGCGTAAAAGAAGAACAAACATACTTACACACTTACACACAAACTTTCGCCTTTATAATATTAGTGTGATAGCAACGTGGTTCAAACGATAAATGGACAATATTAATTATAACTGGCAAAACCAACTGGCAAGCTCACTTCCTCTCGCTTTGGTTATTAGCTAACCGAGTCAGTATAAACACAATTCACTGGGCAAGTGTATCGTGTCTGAGCAATTACATTGGAACACGTCTTGTGTTTGAACAATATTCTGCAGAAAACAGATGCAACACCAATTAACAAAATAAACGTAATAACCCTGCAACACAGTAGAAATATAAAGACAAAGGAGATCATTCATTTTGGGCCCTTTTTGAAAGTGCCGGCCAACAAAAAAAAAATGGCACGAATCGTTAGAACTAATCATTTGAAGTAATAGCTAATATGGCATAAAAGTTGTCAGGTGACTCTGAACAAAATTACACAGGTTCGATGATTCGTTATTTCCATACATTTTGTCAACTTTTAAAAGTGCCCGCTGAGAAAAAAAAACTAGAAATATAAAAATAGGATATTTGTGTCATACTCCAAATGGGCACTTTTAACGATACGTATCAGTTTTTTTTCTTGGCACTTTTGAAAATCGACAAAATGTATGGAAATAACGAATCGTCGAACCTGTATAACTTGGTTCAGAGCCCTCCTACAACTTTTATGCTATATTAGCAATTGCTCTAAATGGCTAATTCTAACGAGTCGTGCCATTTTTTTTTGTTGGCCGGCACTTTCAAAAAAGAGCCCAGAAATGTATGGAGCGTGAATGATCTCCTTTATATTTCTATTGTTTTGCAGGGTTATTACGAGTATGTATCTCAGTGTACCATTCAAATAACTGATTATTTGAATGATACACTAATGATTTTATTGAATTTTAAATATTTATACAAAGAGTAACCAGAGAGTGTCTTTACAAACTGCGTGCTAAAGCCGGTGAAACCCATAAAAAAACAAAATTCACGAGTCTCCTTGACATCCGCATATACAAAGCTTTTTCATAATTTGTATTTAAAAATTTAACACTAACAACAATTGGGTAAATTAATATAATATTGAATAATAACCAATAAAAAAATACTTCATCTTATTTCTTTAACTCAACTTAACTTTAATACTTTATACATAAGTTTTTTTTATAGCGGTTTTATTGCTAGGCATAAAACCACGTTGCTAAAAAAATCTTTATTATTTTTAATGATTGTACACACCACAAGCGATGTAGATTTTGCATTGCAATGTAATGCAAATGCAATGGTCGAATAGAGCTCAAAGAATTTGTTCCACAGTTCCCCTATTTTTAGAGTATTTAGCATAAAATTCGGTCAGACTCAAATAACTTATTTCTTCACATATTTTTTTTGGCGTAATCATTAAAAAATCGGTCAGTTAGTTTATGAGTGATGTTTAAAAAAACAATAATTAAAATCAGCTTAAAAAAAAAGCAGTTATTTTGGGTCACGGAATTAATAAATAGCTACATGGAATTAGGTCACTGCTGAGCTCGAGTATCCTCTCTCTCAGAATGAAATGGGTTAGACCACTAGTCCACCACGCTGTCCCAATGCGGATTAGCAAACTTCACACACGCAGAGAATTGAGAAAATTCTCTGGTATGCAGGTTTCCTCACGATGTTTTTCCTTCACCATTTGAGACACGTGATATTTAAATTCTTTAAATGCACACAACTGAAAAGTTGGAGGTGCATGCCCCGGACCGGATTCGAACCCATACCCTCCGGAACTATCTGTAGTGTAAAAATATAGCAAATATAAATTTACACCCATCGCTATCTAGCCCCAAATAAGCGTAGCCTGTGTTATAGGTATTGAAAATCCTAAATTAAAAATCCATCCATACAATAGAAATCACCCTTGCTCATCATGCAAATTTGTCCAGTTATGAGAATCAAAACCACGGCGTTGCATGCACTGTGCCACACGTATATCATACACATGGCGATCATATACATTGTATAACATACAAACAGATGACGACCGTATAATAAACTTCACACATTTCATCTACAAAACCGACGTTCAAAATTATGCATTTCCCAACTTCCATATCACACCGCTGTGCCAGAAATAAGGCCAGGTTCCCATGGGACGCAGACAGTTTAAAGTGCTGCTGAGCAGCAATTTCAAACTTACACGCGAGTGTGAAGAATAGTTAACTAAAGTGCTGCTTATTATGAGAACAATTAGTATAGTTTGCTCTTTGTTACACGTATAACTGTTGTAAATGTGTTGTGCGATTAATTACAGAATGCCATGATAAACTTATGTATGTATAAACTAAAAGTGCGTTTCGTCTAAGATCGATCCTTTATTTTCACACAAGTTCCTTGGCTGGTGGGAGGCTTTGGCAGTGGCTAGTTACCACCCTACCGACAAAGACGTACCGCAAACCGTAAGAAGTTTTTATTTTTATCCTCCCCCTAACAACTTACCATCAGATTAGAGTGTAGTCAACGACTAACTTGTAAAGAATAAAAGAAAAAAAAATCACACCAACCAACCAATGCTTGTATGCATACCTTACCACTACATTCTAAACCAAATATACTTCCAAAAGTAGTCAAACTATGCGTAATTATAATAGAAAAATAGTGAAATTGTCAACATAAACAGCACTTTATAACAAAGCAGCCCGCGGCACCGAATGAAACACGATCTTGTGGGACACTACATTTATAGTGTTACAGAGCGACGGGACAAATAAATTAGTGCAAAAAAGATGGCAGACAAAGTGTCTAGTGCTAAAACAGAACGTTTGTAATGTAGTGCTCAGTAGAATATGTTTCAAAACAATACAAAGTTTGCAAACTACTCGTTTATCCAGCTTTTAATCTGTATGCTTTTTTTTAGGAACCCAATATTGTGGATGTTTGTAATATAAGTATTTGGTAAGTAGATCATCATTAACAATCCATCTTCGGCTCAGTTTTGAGCACGAGTCTTCTCTCAAAATGAGACGGTTTAGGCCTTAATCCACTACGCTGGCCCATTGCGGATTGGCAGACTTCACACACGTAAGAGAATTTAAGAAAATTCTCAGGTATGCAGTTTTCCTCACGATGTTTTTCTTCACCGTCTGAGACACGTGATATTTAATTTCTTAAAATGCACTTGACTGAAAAGTTGGAGGTGCATGCCGCGGACTGGATTCGAACCTACGTCCTCAGAATCGAAGGCAGAGGTCACATCCACTAGGCTATCACGGTTAGTATGTAGATAACTTATTAATTTTTCTTAAAAATATGCTTAACTTTTTAGTGTTCTTTTTTTGCAACTTTGGGAAAAGTTTTCCTAAGTTTTTTAACTCATTTACAGGTACATTTTACCTATCTTGTACTTTCGACCCTGTCCTAAACGGGTTGCAATGAGTCTCCAAAAATAGTAAAATTTTACGTTTCAAAATTAAAAAAAAAAATTATATCTTGTAAACTAGGACTGTTTAAAATAAACGATAATATAAATATTAATATATAAACACTAATTCGTACACATCAATAAACAATAATTCGTACATGGAATAGTAATTTGTAAAAGTTGCGAAAACTTTTTAATTTAAGTAAAATGAATTGATTTGCTTAGTCTGATTTGCTTGGCTTATGGGTTGTATATTTGTTTAAAGTATTATAGCTATTTTCTAAACAATCCCAGTGTAAATAAAAACACTACCATTGAAAAACATTCGAAAATTCCAATCGTGAAATATTTAAATCGAAGCTATTTCATTTATTTTTCTAAAAACAAACTCTCTCTGGTGTTTGTTCATTGTTGCGGAATGACAAAAAACCATTTGGCTTCCACTATAAGTCGTATGGCCAAACCAAACGTAACGGACCGTTTGGCAGTCCTAAATAAACTGGGATAGTTCGGGATGTGTCCACACTAGACTATTTTCCTGTAATACCTACGAGTACTGTTATTTTGTTTGCGCACCTGCGTTGTTCACTTATAAACATTTTCTATAGAGCTGCGAGGTTGATTTTAATTTTGCCATACATGAGCCATTTTTTTCATTCGACTGTTAGTATTTTTCTGTGGTCTCCTATTAAGTTAATGGGAGATACAGATACCTTTAATAATATTATAAATAAGATGCTTACATTGGACTATTTACCTGATATTGTTATTTTCTTTGTGCACTTGCGTTGTTCACTTACAAACATTTCCTGTAGAGCTGCGAAGTTGATTTAAATTTTGCTATAAATGATCAATTTTTTACGTCTCATTTTAAGTTAATGGACAATACAGACACCTATATTATATTATATAAGATGCTCAAATTGGACTATTTACCTGTGATATTGTTATTTTCTTTGTGCAGCTGCGTTGTTTACTTACAAACAGTTCCTATAGAGCAGCGGTTAATTTTGCTATATATGATCAATTGTTTACGTCTCATTTTAAGTTAATGGATGATACTGATACCTATAATAATATTTAAAATAAGATGCGCATATAAGACTTTTTACATGTGATACTGTTATTTTGTTTCCGCAGGTTCCGTTGTTCACTTGTAAACATTTCATAGAGCTGAGAAGTTGGTTTTGATTATGCTAAAGAACTTATTACCAGCAGTACCTTTGATAGAATGATCCATTTTACAGTGGTCTCATTTTATGCTAAGAGTAGATATATCATACAAGATACAGAAATACTTCCCCGGTTAAGCTTTTATCACAAAGATCTTGTAATAAACCTTATATAAAAAGTAATTTTTGCAGCAGGTATACTAAATATTTGATATTTTTCCAAAATTTGGTTTCTAATGCTTTGGTTTTTGGATGCTTCTGCATATGCCTATACTTTTTCAAATACAATTACAGGCCCGGTCTGTTTTTCACAGCGTTATGGTAAAAAGGAAAAAAAAAAGAATCTGCCAGGAAAACACAAAGTGAAATGAAAAGTTAACCCGCTAACGCCAAAAGCGACCTGGAATTTACAAATTACTAAAGTGCGCGAGTAAGGCAAGCACTTTTTCAGATTTCCTCCGCTTCAAAGCGGGTAAATTTTGCATATCGCAATCAAACTTCACCCGAGCATAGTTGTTGAGCTTTTTCGTGCTTACTCATTGGATTGAAAAATTAGGTGTTTTAAAAAGGTTATTCAGTGGAATGGATTTATTTATGAGACATGACCCAGCTGTATAGATCTCAGTTACTGTATGAGTTGATGCTCTATTAAAATATTAATTAATCGAAAAATCGACAGATTTTCAGATTTAAAGAAACCTAGTTTGACGGATATGAACGGTTTTATTTGTTTTGTTAAAATCAAACAAAACAATCAACACAACAACATACAGAGTTTCATAGAAAAATTATCGAGAATGTATAACTATTGTATATTTTGTAATCGATTACTTAACTTAAGATTCTAATCGAAAATTTTGAATATAGATATATAAGCTACGATGTTACCGACAAACACACAACAAACACGTGAAAATAACACTTTCGGTTTTACGTCGAAGGTTAAAAACAGAAGAGTAGATATTGTTTTTTTTTAAACTAATATTTGACGAAACAAACCGATAACACACCGGAAATTAAATGAAATCCATACCATTTAAAAATAGACGGATTTTATTTATTTAAATTATAGGACCAATATTTATACTTTTTACCGAGGCTTAGTCGGAGCGCTAGTCAAGCCCTCCATTTTCAGATCACTATGTCAGTCAGTCACCTTTGAGTTATATATATTTAGATGATTAACAATTTCATATGATGACAAGTTCAAATGAAACCGTGTAAATAACTAGATAGCATAGACTTTTGTTCATTGGATTTTGTTTGAGTTTTCATTTATTTATTGGAACTTGTAAGACACAATTTAGTTTTTAACCAAGTTGTAAGGATCCGGATACACACATCTGTTATATAGAATTACGTTGAAATACAGTAATGCACAAATATTGCTATTCGTGACTTGTCAAGTTTCATACAAATAACGTTAAGAAACAGAAGCAAATTTGAAATCCGTGGAAATGCAAAGAATACGTAATATCATCCGAATGTTAAAAGATACGAAGAGCAGAATACTAGAGGATTCCGTATTGTATGTTTAGAATCCTAGAAAAATAAATACTTAGACAAATTATCATTATCCTTTAGACAAACTTTCAACTCGTGAATTAAAAAAAGAATCCAAATAATGTTTTAAAATAATTTCTTTATTTTAAAATCAATTCTTAAAAAATTACAACATAGAAAAACTAGCGGACGCCTGATACTTTGTCTGTCCTTAGACCTCTTTAATCCGACCCTATCATAAAAATCTATAACTATAGACTACCCTGCCAAATTTCATCTTTCTACGTCATCAACTTTCGATATTTCGCACGTTTATATTTTAAGATATACATAATTATTTTTTAAAAATCAATGTAACTAAATTAGTTACTTGAAAGATTTCCTCTAATATTGCATTTCATGCTTAGTTATAATGACCTCAAAAACAAACATTGTTTCTTATTCAACAAATTATTTCTTCCCTTAACTTTGAGACGGAAAAACGTGCGTAGAGTTTCTCCGTCTTAAAGTAACTAAGCTCAAGGCTGTACCTACCGCAACAAAACAGTTAGAATATTATTTCATAGCATTTTTATGTGGATGAAGCTCTCGAGGTGGTTACGGCTGTAAATTCCCCTTCGAACGTTTCGGTTGGAGAACCCCGAAAAACTGTACAATTTAGATATATCAAGGGCTTATTCGGGTCTCTTCAGAACATAAAATGGAGTTTAACGGCATCGGCTCTCCTGCCTTTATTATTTGTTTTATAGACCTCCTTTATTTTTGTTTATCCGGCTACATGTACCCTCAATCTCTAAATGAAAGGTACATCTCGTTAAAATGGTCGGTATAGCGTACTTTGTGAATTAAATTGGTGCTAAGAGTATCCTTTAGTATGCGGATTTTCGGTAAATACAAAGGCCGTTACGTTATTTACGAAAAATTATGGGGACACGTTAAAAATTAAGACTTCTGTATTATATAGGTATTTTTTGTTGTCTTATATAAGATTATAAACTTATATGTATTTGTTGTTGGCTAAATAAATAATAAAGAACACGTTAAAAAAAAGATTATAGACACTATAGTACAACTTTCCAAATTCATAACGTAACGTACGTAAATAATTTGGATAAATAAATCAATGCGTATAAAAAGTTACAGACTTATTTACCTACCTGTAAATGCCGTATATGTTCAGGAATTTTGATAGATCAGTATGTAAAGTGAAAGAAAGAGAATCATAAATATTAATTTACTGTACTTTCTGATATTCTGTCGCCCGATGTCGATTTTTAAAAAGTATTTTTATTCAAAATACAGACATTCTTTTTTTCATAGTTATAGATTTCACAATTTTTTTTTTATATCCGTTAAGAGTTTTAAATAGCGCAACAATAATAAAATTACAACTGAAACGAAGGCGAACAACATAAAATCGTATAGCGACCAATTAACTTTGTCGACGTTTACATTTAATGAAATCATTTTAATTAAAATATATAATGTGCACTCGCTTACAGGTTCATTTGTACCGTTTACGATTAAATTAAATTTATTTTTGTTAATTTTTTCTTGCGTAGAAGATATACATTTATTTTAAACTATTTGTTTTTGCAAGAGAAATGGAAAATGCGCAAATTTATTAAAAAAAAAAAAAAGTACCTAATAAATAATTGCATTGTTTTATCACTTTCAACAGCGTCCTGCGGGCGTTTGGAGAGGCCTTAATCGCACGAGAGTTAAAAAAGCGATGCGTTAAAACCCAGCGTTGGCGGACGTTGCGTATAGTATGAAGTTGAATGAAGGTCCTATTTCCAACGCCCAAAATTAAATTGCAACAGTGCTCGATAAAAAAGCGTCAATTTAGAATTTAAACTATCGTGAGGGTTATTCATATTAATAATTGATTGCGATGCAAGAACCAGCTCATGACTAAGGGCCCCGTATGGGTTCGAAACTAGTCGGGCATACTCCGACCTAATATAACGTGAGTTTTAGCCGTGTAATATCATAATAATATCATAATCAATTTTTAATAAAAAGCGTCATGTTCTAAAAACGCGAAAACATTTAATTGAGATTGAATTTGTTGTATTTGAACGCTTTTTTAACGTCCGTTTTTTCTTATTATCCTCGAAAATTACTTATTTGTGTTTATTTCCTTGCAATGCGTGTATGCTTTTTTATTTTTATTTTATGTTCGGCTAATCAAATAAATCTTTTCTTTCTTTTATTTTTGTACAAAATTCTACTAGTAATTGTGACAAAATTCTACTAGAGAAATCCCAAAATGTCTTTCTTCGTTCCATTTAAAAGTACAGTAAAGCTCCTGACTCTTTTCGTAGAAAGACAGTAATTACGAGTATTTCGTGCATTTTCCAAGACAACGGCATTTCCTTACTACAAACCTTGTATTCTTGTAAGGCGACCACAGCACTGCGGGCTTTGTGTCTTAGAGCAGGGGCACACGATGCGTTGCGGCGGCGGTGCGGTGCCGGAGCGGTGCCGCTGCGTCGTCTTACTTAGAAATATTTGTGGCATGTCACACGACGCCCTGTGCCGCACCGGACTTGCAACCACCGAGACGAGGCGGGGAGGGGTGAAGGCGTTGCGACGTTGGAGTGGCACCGCTCAGCGGTAATCAGAAATCTTTGCGATGCGGCGCCGCAACGCATTGTGTGTCCCCACTCTTATTAACAGACTGTCCAATGCGCCAACGCTACGGCGCTGCTGCTACAAAACAACGTTGCGGCGCCGCACCGCTCGTGTGCCCGCTGACACGGTGAAATCTTTACGATGCGACGCATCGTGTGCCTTCAGCCTTAGACCGCTGGAATTCTTCGTAACAGTTTCTGCTTCCACTTTAATTAAATACTGATTCTCTTTATTTTACCGACATCAATTTAAAAAGTTTCACCCTAAGCAAGCACTTAACACCCTAATACCCAATTATTTGCAGAATTAAAAACTTGGACCTTTTTTTAATTAAACTTGTTCCGCGAATTTTTCTTTTGATCCAACTATAAAGTTTTATGAATATTAGCTCTTTTCATAATTATTTCATTAAAATTATCGCTTGATGTTTTTTTTTTGTTCTCAGGTAATTTGAAGTACCACAAAGGTAGCCTTAGCCTTTAATAAAGGATTGTTTTAAGTTTGCGTAAGTCTAAGATTATTTATTATTTTTTACATAGTTCAATGTAAGGCAAACTATTCTATCCCTGATAATTGTTTTAATTTTTTTTTTATTCAAATGACTAAGCCTTGACTGCGATCCCGTCTAATGTAAGAGACGATGTAGTCTAAAATGGAAGCAGGGCAACTTGGAAAAGGTACAGTTTTATTCTCATATCTCTGACATTTCTGAATTCTACATTATACAGGAACATGGCTTGGCGCCTTTGCTGGTAATGTAGTAACTAGCCACGGCCGATGCCTAACACCAGACCAAACCTGAGTCAATTTAGACAATTTATTATCCTAAATTTACTCAAACCCAAATGTAATTCAAGGCTTCATTAATGAACATCACAGTACTATAAAATGCGTCAGAAAGGTTCTCGAAAATTACACATCAATTTTAACTCAATACAAAAGTGAAACTGTTTTGTCCTTATCATCTGTAAAAACATACATCCGAACATAGAACTTCATCCTTTTTGGAAGTTGGTTAAAAAACGTATTTACCCCTCTCTGAAACTCCATAAACAAGTTGTGTAACCTTTAACAATAAATCTGTAAGTACCTTTGCACTCAGGCAACGATACCGCTACGTAAAAGCTTTACTTCTTCCAAGGACTTATTGTATTATCCAGGAAATATCTTTCGAGCTTACTAAGCGGTGTTTCAATTGAATTATAAAATCGAAACATGATAGCTTTGGTTGATTAACTTGTGTACCAATATGTTATTATATACTCGGAAACCTGAATCGGAAACAGTCCTTTTTCCAAAATGGCTTTTAGCAACAACGACTTTTGCTAACAAGTAAAGTAAGATAAAGGAAGTTGGCGAAAGTGGGAGTCACACTCTGAAGTGTCGTACACTCATACATTTATATTAATTAAAAAAATATTGAGATTTTACAGAACGGGAACCAAAGGAAAAAAGGGGCATTTTATTAACAAAAAAGTCGTCTGCAAAAGCGGCTTGTCGTTATTTATCACGCAGTTGTATGTCAGCGGCTGTGTTTTTCACATTTATGTATAGATAAGGTACTTACTAATTTAAGGTATATCTTTTCTCCCTGCTTTTCAAGGCTGCTTACTATTTACTTTATTCTTAACTAGCGGACGGCCGCGACTTCGTCCGCGTGAAATTCAATTTTTCAAAAATCCTGCGAGAACTATGAATTTTTCCGGGGTGAAAAGTAGCCTATCTGTTAATCCAGAGTAAAATATATTTCCATTCCAAATTTCAGCCAAATCGCTTCAATAGCCGCAGCGTAAAAGATAAACAAACATACTTACACACTTACACACAAACTTTCGCCTTTATAATATTAGTGTGATGTGAGATTTAGAAGTGTGATTTAATCACAATAAACAACTATTAATAGGTTTCCATTATGCATACCTCTATCAGCTAGTCCCAAAATACATGCAATCTCGCCATTCTGCTTTAATGAAGTGGCAACCTTGTTGTACAAATTGCGGGGGGCATATTTAGTTATCGGTTGCATCGGAGATATCTTGGAAACGAAACACCCCAATATCAAGGTTCGCTACAACCATAATTTTATCCGACAACCCATGAATGTCACAACAAACTTAAATCAGTCATGAATAAGGAACAGCATTACCATATCTAAGACCAAGCAAAGATCAGAACTTTTAAATCCGCGAATACATTGTTGCAAACAAAGTAGAATTTAGCAATATATCATAACTTTAAAATGTAAGGCAAAGTTAAAAGACTACTATCTTACTATGAGTAAGTAAGATACAATATAAACCCTGCTACGAAGCCAATGATCCAGTATTGTGGGTCACGAGTGGCGTACGTGAGGGAACTTCGCTCCGTTTCATTGTATAACATGGTCGGATTGAAAGGTTTATGTAGCTTGGTAATGTGGGTAACTAAACAAATACCTCTAGCTATAGAATTTAATGACGGGATTTTTTTTGGTTTTCAGAATGGTAGTGAATTCTGGTGGCAGGTAGTTTAGTTCAAGCAATAAAATTTAGTTACCCACATTACAAAACTACAAACGCTTTGTAATGCGGGTAACTAAATGAATACCTTTAGTTATATCGATTCTTTTAATTTAATAGTAGGATTTCTTTCGGTGGTTAGGATTGTAGCGTGGTAATTAAGTTAGACATAATTCATTCTAAGGACTTAACATCGAAATGAAACAGAATGAGATGAAATTTGTCTTAACATTCTACGAGTAATTTTTATTCTAGTGGTAACCGACAACGGACACACAGTCGGACATGGCGAAACAATAACAGTTCCTTGTTGACTAAGGAACCCTAAAAACAGTATACCAGCGTTAGCATATCCCATAAGTACCTTTTAGTTATATAAATATTCCTTTAATAAAATAAAAGGTTTTTGGTGAAGATGATAGTACGTCCTGGTGGAAGTTTACTTCAGTTATCTCTTTAACTGACTGAACTACAATATATATATTCTGTGGCTGAATCTCAAACGAATTAGTTAATTTTTTTTTAATTCTTTATTTTTCATTCAGAATACCCTCGTGAGGTCACGTTTAGTGTAACTGTGAGCGAATTAAAAAAAAAACCATTCGCAAAAAACTTTTTGGACATATTTTTTTGTTTTTCTGCTTGTAGGTAGGTACTTAAAATCTAACATATACCATTTTTTGAATCCAATATCACCAATTTAAATTTAGAACCTACGATTTCGCAGTTTTTTACAGTAATAAATAGATCAATACTCTCAATAATAAATCAACACTATTACTTTGTAATATGAATTTTCAACGAATAATGAAGACTATTACTTTATAATGTGAATGTTGAAAAAAAATATTATCATGTTAAAGGAATAATTATAGTGCGACAGAACAATAGCATCATTATCACAATACAATTAAAGAGATGAAGTATGAAAAACTATACATGAAAATCTACTTAGATGGAAAGAGTGCGCGTCGCTTTATCTTTTCAATGATAAGCAACATTATAACGCAATATAAGAGCAGAAGCACACTTATTATTATACACGCTTAGTTGATATTTTACATCAATGTATCTAAAAATAAAAGCGCTTGGAGGCCATTGGATCAGCTTCCACCTTTACACAGGAAATAAAACTATAAGAAATTGTAATTGTTATCAATTGTAAATTGTAATACTGTATGACTTTTTCAAAAGAGCAACTGTTGAGTTTCTTGCCGGTATCTTCTCAGCAGAACCTGCCTTCCGAACCGGTGGTAGAATCTTTACAAATAGTCAACTGACGTGTCAAAAGTGCTTGTAAACTGAGCCTACTTGAAATAAATGATTTTTGATTTGATTTGATAATAATAGATTCTATGTAATATAAATATCTTACTGCCTCATAGGTAATTCCGGGCTGAGAATTTTTATCTGAAAATTGCTAAGAAGAAACACCAACTATAACTACAGCCTTTCTTGATGAGTACTCTGGTATAAATCACTAATCATTTCACAAGTAATAGTCATAATCATTCACAAGTAGAGCATCAACGGCAAGGAGTTAGAAGTTGAACTATTTGTAGAAAAATTCAATATACACATATTATGTATTACGGAGCATTGGCTCACTAACTCACAGCTGTCAGTTCTTAATATTAATAATTATTCATTGTCAATTGTGTTCTTCAGAAGGGCTGGTCATGGTGGCTCCTTAATTTTCTTACATAATAACTTAAAATGTAAGGATAGAAAAGATGTAGTTCGTCTTTCTGTGGAATGCATTGTTGAACTTTCTTGTGTGGAGTTGGAACAAATTATTATAGTATGCGTGTACAGACCCCCTCCTGCTGACTTTGATCAATTTGAAGAGGTAATGGAAGATGTAATGAGGCGATTGTGCACATCTTCCAAACAAATACTGATTTGCGGCGATTTTAATGTTGATATTCTAACAGAAAACTCAAAATCTGTTAGATTTCTTAACTTATTTAAATGTTTTGATTTGATGCATGCTTTTAACGAACCTACTAGGATAACCGCAACTTCAGGTACCTGTCTGGATAATATATTTTATAATTGTGTGCTTGAGAGAAAGAAGATAATAAATAAATTAAGCTCTGATCATAGTGGTCAAATAATTACTATCTTAAATAATAAAACCAATAGCAATCAATGGGTAAAGTGTAGGCCAATAACTGAAAGTAAATTAAAGCGATTCAAAAACACAATTATTTCTAAAATTCCAAGTCTTGCATTTGAAAATAATCATCCAGACATGCTCTTTGGTACACTTTTCAAGACAATAGACAGAGAGTTTAGTAAAATTTTTAACTTTAAACGCATTAATGCTAGCCAAAAATTAAAGTTTAGCGAATGGGCTACTGTAGGCATTTACAAAAGTAGAGACAAACTGTACGAGTTGTACGAGGAAAAACAATATACTCAAACGCGAACTTATTTAGATTATGTCAAAAGTTACTCAAAAATTTTCAAACGTGTTTGTATTCTTGCGAAATCGTTACACATCAAACAGAAAATAATTGAGTCTGAGAACAAGATACAAACCACCTGGAATATAATTAATAGAGAATCAGGAAAAATCAAACCGCGGGATATCAGTTTTGAATTAATTGTCAATGACAAAAAGGTAAACACTGATATCGAGGTTGTTAATGCCTTTGAAGATTTTTTCCAGAATGTTCCTATCTTGTTAACTGATTCACTAGATTCGTCTGCTACGGAAGCCCAGAGACTATTAAGAGGCAATGTTAAAGAGTGCAACGTTCTTTTTGAATTTCACCACATAACTGTATCAGACATTAAAAAATCTTTCAATTTGTTAAAATTAAAAAGAACCGGAGATCTGTGGGGCATGTCAGTGAAAGTAATATCTAATATAATTGATGTAATTGCTCCCCACTTAGCCATTATTTTTAATGAATGTGTGGACTTAGGTATTTTTCCGAACCTAATGAAGCATGGCAAATTGATACCACTTTTTAAATCAGTCGTCACTCAATCTAGTGTTTGTTTGCATTGAAACATTCCAAAACTACGGAACCGATTTCAGAATTATTCCACTGTTGGGAAGCTGCAATATCCCCGGGTGCTATAAGGCTATATTTTATACCATTTATCCAGTGTTAACTTTCCTTTCACTTACTTACGTGTTACTTTTTTTTTAATCTTTACAAGTTAGCCCTTGACTACAATCTCACCTGATGGTAAGTGATGATGCAGTCTAAAATGGAAGCGGGCTAACTTGTTAGGAGGAGGATGAAAATCCACACCCCTTTTCGGTTTCTACACAACATCGTACCGAAACGCTAAATCGCTTGGCGGTACGTCTTTATCGATAGGGTGGTAACTAGCCACGGCCGAAGCCTTCCACCAGCCAGACCTGGACCAATTAAGAGAATCTCAATCGGCCCAGCCGAGGATCGAACCCAGGACCTCGGTTTTGTAAATCCACCGCGCATACCACTGCGCCACTGAAGCCGTCAATATCAATAAGGAAATTGTAATATTAGGAAACTATGTTATTCGTTTACTATTTACAATAGTATGGATTTACGATGAGGATGTCCCTCTACATTGCTCATGATCTTCGCTCTTTACACATGAAGTTCGGATTGGTATCGATAGCATAAAAATTCCTAAATGTACAACGCAAAGTTTAATGATGTTCGAGTAATAAGAGTATAACAGTCTCAAGTTCAATGTAATAATTAAGCTACAATTTAACGACCTTAACAAACACGTATTAATTTCAAAATAAGGGTTTCGTGCATCTCTGGGGACCTCATTCTGTGTTCTATGAAATATGTAAGTAGTAGTAAAAAGAGTCCAACCATAATACCAGACGTTATGTACTGTAAAGATAATAATGCTAGCACTGTAACCTCTGGTGTGCCACAGGGCTCTATATTAGGTCCTCTTTTATTTATTCTATTTATAAATGACGTAAATACGTGTTTCCAGCATAGCAACATACTTTTATATGCTGATGACCTAAAAATTTACTCCTCAATTCGAAATTTGTACGATCATGTTAAAATCCAAGAAGATCTAGACCGTTTCTCTACGTATTGCAAGGAAAACAAATTAAGTTTAGCATTAAATAAGTGTAAATTAATTAGATTTACAAAAAAAAAAGTTGTTAGTAAATTTCAATACAAACTTTGTGGTACAGAATTAAACTCAGCAGACAGCGTTAAAGATCTTGGTGTAGTTTTGGATTCAAAATAAATGAAAGAATTTCATACAAACTTGTAAGAACCTCTAGACCTCTTTAATCCGGCCTTATCGCAAAATCCATTATTAGCAGATACGTACTAACTACGGACTACCTCCCTGCCAAATTTCATCTTTGTACATCAAGCGGTTTTTGAAATTTCGTGAGAATGAACTTTCGCATTTAGATATTAGGAAAACTAACCGACGACCAAATATTATTTTTTGGCCACATTTTTGATCGGTGCTTTGCTCCTATTGGTCGTAGCTTGATGTTATGTAGCTTATAGCATTCCTCGATAAATGGGCTTTTTAACACAAAAAAAAATCAATTCTAACCATTAGTTCGTCAGTAGGTAAGGCAGAAGTACGAAATTGCCTACAACAGGTAGCAAATGTTGTGTGATGACGTCACGTACAATATCGCGACCGTTAGCGGGAGTCGATATTTATGCGAACTTTGAATGCATGTAAAATCATAAATATTTGGTATTTTTAAATAAAACAAAAACTAGTGTCTTAATATGTTAATATTAAGATACACTAGTTAACATAATAAACATGTTTCGGTTTTAGTAGTTCGTTTGATTTCCTTCCGCTTCTTACTAAAACGCACCATCTGTACACCTTACCACTAATACTAAAACAAAACCGTCTTCCGAGAATAACATAATAAACCTAGTACCTAATACTAATTGCCACACACATATAGGTATATTTGTCAAAGTTATTATATTTTTTTTGTGTAATAACTTACAATAGTCACTGATATAGCTCAACGAGTTGCGAAGCTGAAGTGGCAATGGCCGGGGCACATAGTTCGAAGAGCCGATGGACGTTGGGGTCCCAAAGTGCTGGAATGGCGACCCCGCACTAGAAAGCACAGTGTTGGTCGACCCTCCACCAGGTGGGCTGACGACATCAAGCGAGTCGCAGGGATTCGCTGGATGCAGGTGGCTCAGTATCGTGATGTTTGGAAGTCCCTACACAAGGCCTATGTCCTGCAGTGGACGTCCATCGGTTGGTATGATGATGATGATGATGATGATGAACTTACAATAAAGGAAATTCCTTAATTTGTATAGCAACACAATCTTCACTGTTATTGAATCTAGCACCGATTTAACTGCAATATCACGTTTTTATTTAATAACTTTTCGCCTGAACCGAACACACTTCATTTTATATTCATTGCTAATAATGAAAAGCTGATGAATCCAATCATTTGGAAACGTGCCGTGAAAGAAAGAACTCTGATATTCACAGATCCGGAGCCGAATTGCAACGGATATTATGAAAAGGTCAACAATTCCACCCGGGTATGGGAAAAACGGAAAATAAATTGATTATATAAGAGATTCAAATGCATATCAATAAAATTGGCCATTGGAGATCCAACAAATTCTAGACATTTTTATAATAAACCAGCGCTGCATGCTCTTTTTATTTAAAGAGTATGTAGCATTACGCTGAGTTGGATCCCTTTACTGGGTTGTGCCACACATCGCAGGATATTGTTAAAGAATAAATTGTGTTGTGTGGCATAATTCACTAATAAAGCTTTTTTCTTTCTTTCTTAATAATGTAAGAATAATACCAAATGTATATTTCTATAACCACAGAGCTATTGAGGCTTAAATAAAATTCTTTAATTCTTTGCTTAAAATAAACATTTTGTATATCACTAGATCGTATTCCCCCGCCAACTCGCATGGTCTTACTATCTGCCTGGTGGGTCTAAGACCCATACCCAGTCTACTATCGCCCATTAGCGGACCGTTAAATCGGCTGATAATTATGAAATTGTTAGAAAAAACATTATTAAAGAATCTTACTATCCTACTAATATTATAAACTCGAAAGTTTGTATGGATGTTTGTTGTTCATGTTTGTTACACCTTTAACTACTACTGAAGCGATTTAGCTGAAATTTGGAATGGAAACAGATTTTACTCTGGATTATAGCTTATGTGTTATACCGGAAAAATCCACGGTTCCCGCGGAATTTGTTAAAAATTTCACGCAGACGAAGTCGCGGGCGTCCGCTAGTAATTTATATCAATTAACGGAAATTTTAAATAAGTTTCGTTCGAAATAACAATAAAAGCATGTAAAATCATTAAAACTGACCACAATATAAGATCACAAAACAAAACATATGCCTACTAAAACATTGTTCACAATTTATTTTTTATTTGAATACAAATCTCTTACACTATCTTCTCGTAAGTACAAAGAGTTTAATTCAAGTTATACGGTATTTACATGAATTTCTTTTCTTCTTTGCCTTTATTAAAAGAACAACTTTTAAACCCCGTTGCACGCAGCTTACAAAAGTTTTTGTTTGTTAACCATAAAGGGAGTTTTGTTATTTTTCTCTCCTTTTTCTCTTTGACTCAACTCTCTTGTCATTCACACGATTAAACTTTATACAAAAGATATTATGAAACTTTGTTGTTTATATTTTTATAACGCATCACTTATTCTTTTGAATAATTAATTCTACGAGTACAAATAGATGCGTTAATGAATATAATTTACATTAGGTACATTTTGGTAATTTAATATAAATTGAAAATACTCGTATTTACTTTCAAATGTGTGTTATCCGTATTTTTTTATATTTTCCTGGGCATAATAACCTTCAATACGATATACCTAGTACACTTTTACTTCAATTATAAGGTTTAAAGTTCTATTTACTACGTTTCTATTCTATTCTATTTATTTACGAGTATCATGATAATAATCATTTTCTGTGAAAGGTAAAAAATTTTTTGAACTCAGAAAAAATGGATTCAAAAATTGTTAAAGCAGCCCATCATCTTATCAAACAAATTCAACACTCAATAGCCTCAATAACTCAATGGTAAAGGGGTCAGACTCTTCACCGAGAGGTGGTGGTTCGATCCCCGCTCGTTGGACTATTGTCGTACCCACTCCTGACACTGTCTTTCCCGACTAGTTGAATGAGGAGGGGAATGAGAATATTGGTTACTAGCGGACGCCTGCGACTTCCGCGTGTCAGTTTTTCACAAATCCCTATGTGTTAATCCAGAGTAAAATCCATTCCAAATTTCAGCCAAATCGCTTTAGTAGCCGCAGCGTAAAAGAAGAACAAACATACTTACACACTTACACACAAACTTTCGCCTTTATAATATTAGTGTGATAGCAACGTGGTTCAAACGATAAATGGACAATATTAATTATAACTGGCAAAACCAACTGGCAAGCTCACTTCCTCTCGCTTTGGTTATTAGCTAACCGAGTCAGTATAAACACAATTCACTGGGCAAGTGTATCGTGTCTGAGCAATTACATTGGAACACGTCTTGTGTTTGAACAATATTCTGCAGAAAACAGATGCAACACCAATTAACAAAATAAACGTAATAACCCTGCAACACAGTAGAAATATAAAGACAAAGGAGATCATTCATTTTGGGCCCTTTTTGAAAGTGCCGGCCAACAAAAAAAAAATGGCACGAATCGTTAGAACTAATCATTTGAAGTAATAGCTAATATGGCATAAAAGTTGTCAGGTGACTCTGAACAAAATTACACAGGTTCGATGATTCGTTATTTCCATACATTTTGTCAACTTTTAAAAGTGCCCGCTGAGAAAAAAAAACTAGAAATATAAAAATAGGATATTTGTGTCATACTCCAAATGGGCACTTTTAACGATACGTATCAGTTTTTTTTCTTGGCACTTTTGAAAATCGACAAAATGTATGGAAATAACGAATCGTCGAACCTGTATAACTTGGTTCAGAGCCCTCCTACAACTTTTATGCTATATTAGCAATTGCTCTAAATGGCTAATTCTAACGAGTCGTGCCATTTTTTTTTGTTGGCCGGCACTTTCAAAAAAGAGCCCAGAAATGTATGGAGCGTGAATGATCTCCTTTATATTTCTATTGTTTTGCAGGGTTATTACGAGTATGTATCTCAGTGTACCATTCAAATAACTGATTATTTGAATGATACACTAATGATTTTATTGAATTTTAAATATTTATACAAAGAGTAACCAGAGAGTGTCTTTACAAACTGCGTGCTAAAGCCGGTGAAACCCATAAAAAAACAAAATTCACGAGTCTCCTTGACATCCGCATATACAAAGCTTTTTCATAATTTGTATTTAAAAATTTAACACTAACAACAATTGGGTAAATTAATATAATATTGAATAATAACCAATAAAAAAATACTTCATCTTATTTCTTTAACTCAACTTAACTTTAATACTTTATACATAAGTTTTTTTTATAGCGGTTTTATTGCTAGGCATAAAACCACGTTGCTAAAAAAATCTTTATTATTTTTAATGATTGTACACACCACAAGCGATGTAGATTTTGCATTGCAATGTAATGCAAATGCAATGGTCGAATAGAGCTCAAAGAATTTGTTCCACAGTTCCCCTATTTTTAGAGTATTTAGCATAAAATTCGGTCAGACTCAAATAACTTATTTCTTCACATATTTTTTTTGGCGTAATCATTAAAAAATCGGTCAGTTAGTTTATGAGTGATGTTTAAAAAAACAATAATTAAAATCAGCTTAAAAAAAAAGCAGTTATTTTGGGTCACGGAATTAATAAATAGCTACATGGAATTAGGTCACTGCTGAGCTCGAGTATCCTCTCTCTCAGAATGAAATGGGTTAGACCACTAGTCCACCACGCTGTCCCAATGCGGATTAGCAAACTTCACACACGCAGAGAATTGAGAAAATTCTCTGGTATGCAGGTTTCCTCACGATGTTTTTCCTTCACCATTTGAGACACGTGATATTTAAATTCTTTAAATGCACACAACTGAAAAGTTGGAGGTGCATGCCCCGGACCGGATTCGAACCCATACCCTCCGGAACTATCTGTAGTGTAAAAATATAGCAAATATAAATTTACACCCATCGCTATCTAGCCCCAAATAAGCGTAGCCTGTGTTATAGGTATTGAAAATCCTAAATTAAAAATCCATCCATACAATAGAAATCACCCTTGCTCATCATGCAAATTTGTCCAGTTATGAGAATCAAAACCACGGCGTTGCATGCACTGTGCCACACGTATATCATACACATGGCGATCATATACATTGTATAACATACAAACAGATGACGACCGTATAATAAACTTCACACATTTCATCTACAAAACCGACGTTCAAAATTATGCATTTCCCAACTTCCATATCACACCGCTGTGCCAGAAATAAGGCCAGGTTCCCATGGGACGCAGACAGTTTAAAGTGCTGCTGAGCAGCAATTTCAAACTTACACGCGAGTGTGAAGAATAGTTAACTAAAGTGCTGCTTATTATGAGAACAATTAGTATAGTTTGCTCTTTGTTACACGTATAACTGTTGTAAATGTGTTGTGCGATTAATTACAGAATGCCATGATAAACTTATGTATGTATAAACTAAAAGTGCGTTTCGTCTAAGATCGATCCTTTATTTTCACACAAGTTCCTTGGCTGGTGGGAGGCTTTGGCAGTGGCTAGTTACCACCCTACCGACAAAGACGTACCGCAAACCGTAAGAAGTTTTTATTTTTATCCTCCCCCTAACAACTTACCATCAGATTAGAGTGTAGTCAACGACTAACTTGTAAAGAATAAAAGAAAAAAAAATCACACCAACCAACCAATGCTTGTATGCATACCTTACCACTACATTCTAAACCAAATATACTTCCAAAAGTAGTCAAACTATGCGTAATTATAATAGAAAAATAGTGAAATTGTCAACATAAACAGCACTTTATAACAAAGCAGCCCGCGGCACCGAATGAAACACGATCTTGTGGGACACTACATTTATAGTGTTACAGAGCGACGGGACAAATAAATTAGTGCAAAAAAGATGGCAGACAAAGTGTCTAGTGCTAAAACAGAACGTTTGTAATGTAGTGCTCAGTAGAATATGTTTCAAAACAATACAAAGTTTGCAAACTACTCGTTTATCCAGCTTTTAATCTGTATGCTTTTTTTTAGGAACCCAATATTGTGGATGTTTGTAATATAAGTATTTGGTAAGTAGATCATCATTAACAATCCATCTTCGGCTCAGTTTTGAGCACGAGTCTTCTCTCAAAATGAGACGGTTTAGGCCTTAATCCACTACGCTGGCCCATTGCGGATTGGCAGACTTCACACACGTAAGAGAATTTAAGAAAATTCTCAGGTATGCAGTTTTCCTCACGATGTTTTTCTTCACCGTCTGAGACACGTGATATTTAATTTCTTAAAATGCACTTGACTGAAAAGTTGGAGGTGCATGCCGCGGACTGGATTCGAACCTACGTCCTCAGAATCGAAGGCAGAGGTCACATCCACTAGGCTATCACGGTTAGTATGTAGATAACTTATTAATTTTTCTTAAAAATATGCTTAACTTTTTAGTGTTCTTTTTTTGCAACTTTGGGAAAAGTTTTCCTAAGTTTTTTAACTCATTTACAGGTACATTTTACCTATCTTGTACTTTCGACCCTGTCCTAAACGGGTTGCAATGAGTCTCCAAAAATAGTAAAATTTTACGTTTCAAAATTAAAAAAAAAAATTATATCTTGTAAACTAGGACTGTTTAAAATAAACGATAATATAAATATTAATATATAAACACTAATTCGTACACATCAATAAACAATAATTCGTACATGGAATAGTAATTTGTAAAAGTTGCGAAAACTTTTTAATTTAAGTAAAATGAATTGATTTGCTTAGTCTGATTTGCTTGGCTTATGGGTTGTATATTTGTTTAAAGTATTATAGCTATTTTCTAAACAATCCCAGTGTAAATAAAAACACTACCATTGAAAAACATTCGAAAATTCCAATCGTGAAATATTTAAATCGAAGCTATTTCATTTATTTTTCTAAAAACAAACTCTCTCTGGTGTTTGTTCATTGTTGCGGAATGACAAAAAACCATTTGGCTTCCACTATAAGTCGTATGGCCAAACCAAACGTAACGGACCGTTTGGCAGTCCTAAATAAACTGGGATAGTTCGGGATGTGTCCACACTAGACTATTTTCCTGTAATACCTACGAGTACTGTTATTTTGTTTGCGCACCTGCGTTGTTCACTTATAAACATTTTCTATAGAGCTGCGAGGTTGATTTTAATTTTGCCATACATGAGCCATTTTTTTCATTCGACTGTTAGTATTTTTCTGTGGTCTCCTATTAAGTTAATGGGAGATACAGATACCTTTAATAATATTATAAATAAGATGCTTACATTGGACTATTTACCTGATATTGTTATTTTCTTTGTGCACTTGCGTTGTTCACTTACAAACATTTCCTGTAGAGCTGCGAAGTTGATTTAAATTTTGCTATAAATGATCAATTTTTTACGTCTCATTTTAAGTTAATGGACAATACAGACACCTATATTATATTATATAAGATGCTCAAATTGGACTATTTACCTGTGATATTGTTATTTTCTTTGTGCAGCTGCGTTGTTTACTTACAAACAGTTCCTATAGAGCAGCGGTTAATTTTGCTATATATGATCAATTGTTTACGTCTCATTTTAAGTTAATGGATGATACTGATACCTATAATAATATTTAAAATAAGATGCGCATATAAGACTTTTTACATGTGATACTGTTATTTTGTTTCCGCAGGTTCCGTTGTTCACTTGTAAACATTTCATAGAGCTGAGAAGTTGGTTTTGATTATGCTAAAGAACTTATTACCAGCAGTACCTTTGATAGAATGATCCATTTTACAGTGGTCTCATTTTATGCTAAGAGTAGATATATCATACAAGATACAGAAATACTTCCCCGGTTAAGCTTTTATCACAAAGATCTTGTAATAAACCTTATATAAAAAGTAATTTTTGCAGCAGGTATACTAAATATTTGATATTTTTCCAAAATTTGGTTTCTAATGCTTTGGTTTTTGGATGCTTCTGCATATGCCTATACTTTTTCAAATACAATTACAGGCCCGGTCTGTTTTTCACAGCGTTATGGTAAAAAGGAAAAAAAAAAGAATCTGCCAGGAAAACACAAAGTGAAATGAAAAGTTAACCCGCTAACGCCAAAAGCGACCTGGAATTTACAAATTACTAAAGTGCGCGAGTAAGGCAAGCACTTTTTCAGATTTCCTCCGCTTCAAAGCGGGTAAATTTTGCATATCGCAATCAAACTTCACCCGAGCATAGTTGTTGAGCTTTTTCGTGCTTACTCATTGGATTGAAAAATTAGGTGTTTTAAAAAGGTTATTCAGTGGAATGGATTTATTTATGAGACATGACCCAGCTGTATAGATCTCAGTTACTGTATGAGTTGATGCTCTATTAAAATATTAATTAATCGAAAAATCGACAGATTTTCAGATTTAAAGAAACCTAGTTTGACGGATATGAACGGTTTTATTTGTTTTGTTAAAATCAAACAAAACAATCAACACAACAACATACAGAGTTTCATAGAAAAATTATCGAGAATGTATAACTATTGTATATTTTGTAATCGATTACTTAACTTAAGATTCTAATCGAAAATTTTGAATATAGATATATAAGCTACGATGTTACCGACAAACACACAACAAACACGTCAAAATAACACTTTCGGTTTTACGTCGAAGGTTAAAAACAGAAGAGTAGATATTGTTTTTTTTTAAACTAATATTTGACGAAACAAACCGATAACACACCGGAAATTAAATGAAATCCATACCATTTAAAAATAGACGGATTTTATTTATTTAAATTATAGGACCAATATTTATACTTTTTACCGAGGCTTAGTCGGAGCGCTAGTCAAGCCCTCCATTTTCAGATCACTATGTCAGTCAGTCACCTTTGAGTTATATATATTTAGATGATTAACAATTTCATATGATGACAAGTTCAAATGAAACCGTGTAAATAACTAGATAGCATAGACTTTTGTTCATTGGATTTTGTTTGAGTTTTCATTTATTTATTGGAACTTGTAAGACACAATTTAGTTTTTAACCAAGTTGTAAGGATCCGGATACACACATCTGTTATATAGAATTACGTTGAAATACAGTAATGCACAAATATTGCTATTCGTGACTTGTCAAGTTTCATACAAATAACGTTAAGAAACAGAAGCAAATTTGAAATCCGTGGAAATGCAAAGAATACGTAATATCATCCGAATGTTAAAAGATACGAAGAGCAGAATACTAGAGGATTCCGTATTGTATGTTTAGAATCCTAGAAAAATAAATACTTAGACAAATTATCATTATCCTTTAGACAAACTTTCAACTCGTGAATTAAAAAAAGAATCCAAATAATGTTTTAAAATAATTTCTTTATTTTAAAATCAATTCTTAAAAAATTACAACATAGAAAAACTAGCGGACGCCTGATACTTTGTCTGTCCTTAGACCTCTTTAATCCGACCCTATCATAAAAATCTATAACTATAGACTACCCTGCCAAATTTCATCTTTCTACGTCATCAACTTTCGATATTTCGCACGTTTATATTTTAAGATATACATAATTATTTTTTAAAAATCAATGTAACTAAATTAGTTACTTGAAAGATTTCCTCTAATATTGCATTTCATGCTTAGTTATAATGACCTCAAAAACAAACATTGTTTCTTATTCAACAAATTATTTCTTCCCTTAACTTTGAGACGGAAAAACGTGCGTAGAGTTTCTCCGTCTTAAAGTAACTAAGCTCAAGGCTGTACCTACCGCAACAAAACAGTTAGAATATTATTTCATAGCATTTTTATGTGGATGAAGCTCTCGAGGTGGTTACGGCTGTAAATTCCCCTTCGAACGTTTCGGTTGGAGAACCCCGAAAAACTGTACAATTTAGATATATCAAGGGCTTATTCGGGTCTCTTCAGAACATAAAATGGAGTTTAACGGCATCGGCTCTCCTGCCTTTATTATTTGTTTTATAGACCTCCTTTATTTTTGTTTATCCGGCTACATGTACCCTCAATCTCTAAATGAAAGGTACATCTCGTTAAAATGGTCGGTATAGCGTACTTTGTGAATTAAATTGGTGCTAAGAGTATCCTTTAGTATGCGGATTTTCGGTAAATACAAAGGCCGTTACGTTATTTACGAAAAATTATGGGGACACGTTAAAAATTAAGACTTCTGTATTATATAGGTATTTTTTGTTGTCTTATATAAGATTATAAACTTATATGTATTTGTTGTTGGCTAAATAAATAATAAAGAACACGTTAAAAAAAAGATTATAGACACTATAGTACAACTTTCCAAATTCATAACGTAACGTACGTAAATAATTTGGATAAATAAATCAATGCGTATAAAAAGTTACAGACTTATTTACCTACCTGTAAATGCCGTATATGTTCAGGAATTTTGATAGATCAGTATGTAAAGTGAAAGAAAGAGAATCATAAATATTAATTTACTGTACTTTCTGATATTCTGTCGCCCGATGTCGATTTTTAAAAAGTATTTTTATTCAAAATACAGACATTCTTTTTTTCATAGTTATAGATTTCACAATTTTTTTTTTATATCCGTTAAGAGTTTTAAATAGCGCAACAATAATAAAATTACAACTGAAACGAAGGCGAACAACATAAAATCGTATAGCGACCAATTAACTTTGTCGACGTTTACATTTAATGAAATCATTTTAATTAAAATATATAATGTGCACTCGCTTACAGGTTCATTTGTACCGTTTACGATTAAATTAAATTTATTTTTGTTAATTTTTTCTTGCGTAGAAGATATACATTTATTTTAAACTATTTGTTTTTGCAAGAGAAATGGAAAATGCGCAAATTTATTAAAAAAAAAAAAAAGTACCTAATAAATAATTGCATTGTTTTATCACTTTCAACAGCGTCCTGCGGGCGTTTGGAGAGGCCTTAATCGCACGAGAGTTAAAAAAGCGATGCGTTAAAACCCAGCGTTGGCGGACGTTGCGTATAGTATGAAGTTGAATGAAGGTCCTATTTCCAACGCCCAAAATTAAATTGCAACAGTGCTCGATAAAAAAGCGTCAATTTAGAATTTAAACTATCGTGAGGGTTATTCATATTAATAATTGATTGCGATGCAAGAACCAGCTCATGACTAAGGGCCCCGTATGGGTTCGAAACTAGTCGGGCATACTCCGACCTAATATAACGTGAGTTTTAGCCGTGTAATATCATAATAATATCATAATCAATTTTTAATAAAAAGCGTCATGTTCTAAAAACGCGAAAACATTTAATTGAGATTGAATTTGTTGTATTTGAACGCTTTTTTAACGTCCGTTTTTTCTTATTATCCTCGAAAATTACTTATTTGTGTTTATTTCCTTGCAATGCGTGTATGCTTTTTTATTTTTATTTTATGTTCGGCTAATCAAATAAATCTTTTCTTTCTTTTATTTTTGTACAAAATTCTACTAGTAATTGTGACAAAATTCTACTAGAGAAATCCCAAAATGTCTTTCTTCGTTCCATTTAAAAGTACAGTAAAGCTCCTGACTCTTTTCGTAGAAAGACAGTAATTACGAGTATTTCGTGCATTTTCCAAGACAACGGCATTTCCTTACTACAAACCTTGTATTCTTGTAAGGCGACCACAGCACTGCGGGCTTTGTGTCTTAGAGCAGGGGCACACGATGCGTTGCGGCGGCGGTGCGGTGCCGGAGCGGTGCCGCTGCGTCGTCTTACTTAGAAATATTTGTGGCATGTCACACGACGCCCTGTGCCGCACCGGACTTGCAACCACCGAGACGAGGCGGGGAGGGGTGAAGGCGTTGCGACGTTGGAGTGGCACCGCTCAGCGGTAATCAGAAATCTTTGCGATGCGGCGCCGCAACGCATTGTGTGTCCCCACTCTTATTAACAGACTGTCCAATGCGCCAACGCTACGGCGCTGCTGCTACAAAACAACGTTGCGGCGCCGCACCGCTCGTGTGCCCGCTGACACGGTGAAATCTTTACGATGCGACGCATCGTGTGCCTTCAGCCTTAGACCGCTGGAATTCTTCGTAACAGTTTCTGCTTCCACTTTAATTAAATACTGATTCTCTTTATTTTACCGACATCAATTTAAAAAGTTTCACCCTAAGCAAGCACTTAACACCCTAATACCCAATTATTTGCAGAATTAAAAACTTGGACCTTTTTTTAATTAAACTTGTTCCGCGAATTTTTCTTTTGATCCAACTATAAAGTTTTATGAATATTAGCTCTTTTCATAATTATTTCATTAAAATTATCGCTTGATGTTTTTTTTTTGTTCTCAGGTAATTTGAAGTACCACAAAGGTAGCCTTAGCCTTTAATAAAGGATTGTTTTAAGTTTGCGTAAGTCTAAGATTATTTATTATTTTTTACATAGTTCAATGTAAGGCAAACTATTCTATCCCTGATAATTGTTTTAATTTTTTTTTTATTCAAATGACTAAGCCTTGACTGCGATCCCGTCTAATGTAAGAGACGATGTAGTCTAAAATGGAAGCAGGGCAACTTGGAAAAGGTACAGTTTTATTCTCATATCTCTGACATTTCTGAATTCTACATTATACAGGAACATGGCTTGGCGCCTTTGCTGGTAATGTAGTAACTAGCCACGGCCGATGCCTAACACCAGACCAAACCTGAGTCAATTTAGACAATTTATTATCCTAAATTTACTCAAACCCAAATGTAATTCAAGGCTTCATTAATGAACATCACAGTACTATAAAATGCGTCAGAAAGGTTCTCGAAAATTACACATCAATTTTAACTCAATACAAAAGTGAAACTGTTTTGTCCTTATCATCTGTAAAAACATACATCCGAACATAGAACTTCATCCTTTTTGGAAGTTGGTTAAAAAACGTATTTACCCCTCTCTGAAACTCCATAAACAAGTTGTGTAACCTTTAACAATAAATCTGTAAGTACCTTTGCACTCAGGCAACGATACCGCTACGTAAAAGCTTTACTTCTTCCAAGGACTTATTGTATTATCCAGGAAATATCTTTCGAGCTTACTAAGCGGTGTTTCAATTGAATTATAAAATCGAAACATGATAGCTTTGGTTGATTAACTTGTGTACCAATATGTTATTATATACTCGGAAACCTGAATCGGAAACAGTCCTTTTTCCAAAATGGCTTTTAGCAACAACGACTTTTGCTAACAAGTAAAGTAAGATAAAGGAAGTTGGCGAAAGTGGGAGTCACACTCTGAAGTGTCGTACACTCATACATTTATATTAATTAAAAAAATATTGAGATTTTACAGAACGGGAACCAAAGGAAAAAAGGGGCATTTTATTAACAAAAAAGTCGTCTGCAAAAGCGGCTTGTCGTTATTTATCACGCAGTTGTATGTCAGCGGCTGTGTTTTTCACATTTATGTATAGATAAGGTACTTACTAATTTAAGGTATATCTTTTCTCCCTGCTTTTCAAGGCTGCTTACTATTTACTTTATTCTTAACTAGCGGACGGCCGCGACTTCGTCCGCGTGAAATTCAATTTTTCAAAAATCCTGCGAGAACTATGAATTTTTCCGGGGTGAAAAGTAGCCTATCTGTTAATCCAGAGTAAAATATATTTCCATTCCAAATTTCAGCCAAATCGCTTCAATAGCCGCAGCGTAAAAGATAAACAAACATACTTACACACTTACACACAAACTTTCGCCTTTATAATATTAGTGTGATGTGAGATTTAGAAGTGTGATTTAATCACAATAAACAACTATTAATAGGTTTCCATTATGCATACCTCTATCAGCTAGTCCCAAAATACATGCAATCTCGCCATTCTGCTTTAATGAAGTGGCAACCTTGTTGTACAAATTGCGGGGGGCATATTTAGTTATCGGTTGCATCGGAGATATCTTGGAAACGAAACACCCCAATATCAAGGTTCGCTACAACCATAATTTTATCCGACAACCCATGAATGTCACAACAAACTTAAATCAGTCATGAATAAGGAACAGCATTACCATATCTAAGACCAAGCAAAGATCAGAACTTTTAAATCCGCGAATACATTGTTGCAAACAAAGTAGAATTTAGCAATATATCATAACTTTAAAATGTAAGGCAAAGTTAAAAGACTACTATCTTACTATGAGTAAGTAAGATACAATATAAACCCTGCTACGAAGCCAATGATCCAGTATTGTGGGTCACGAGTGGCGTACGTGAGGGAACTTCGCTCCGTTTCATTGTATAACATGGTCGGATTGAAAGGTTTATGTAGCTTGGTAATGTGGGTAACTAAACAAATACCTCTAGCTATAGAATTTAATGACGGGATTTTTTTTGGTTTTCAGAATGGTAGTGAATTCTGGTGGCAGGTAGTTTAGTTCAAGCAATAAAATTTAGTTACCCACATTACAAAACTACAAACGCTTTGTAATGCGGGTAACTAAATGAATACCTTTAGTTATATCGATTCTTTTAATTTAATAGTAGGATTTCTTTCGGTGGTTAGGATTGTAGCGTGGTAATTAAGTTAGACATAATTCATTCTAAGGACTTAACATCGAAATGAAACAGAATGAGATGAAATTTGTCTTAACATTCTACGAGTAATTTTTATTCTAGTGGTAACCGACAACGGACACACAGTCGGACATGGCGAAACAATAACAGTTCCTTGTTGACTAAGGAACCCTAAAAACAGTATACCAGCGTTAGCATATCCCATAAGTACCTTTTAGTTATATAAATATTCCTTTAATAAAATAAAAGGTTTTTGGTGAAGATGATAGTACGTCCTGGTGGAAGTTTACTTCAGTTATCTCTTTAACTGACTGAACTACAATATATATATTCTGTGGCTGAATCTCAAACGAATTAGTTAATTTTTTTTTAATTCTTTATTTTTCATTCAGAATACCCTCGTGAGGTCACGTTTAGTGTAACTGTGAGCGAATTAAAAAAAAAACCATTCGCAAAAAACTTTTTGGACATATTTTTTTGTTTTTCTGCTTGTAGGTAGGTACTTAAAATCTAACATATACCATTTTTTGAATCCAATATCACCAATTTAAATTTAGAACCTACGATTTCGCAGTTTTTTACAGTAATAAATAGATCAATACTCTCAATAATAAATCAACACTATTACTTTGTAATATGAATTTTCAACGAATAATGAAGACTATTACTTTATAATGTGAATGTTGAAAAAAAATATTATCATGTTAAAGGAATAATTATAGTGCGACAGAACAATAGCATCATTATCACAATACAATTAAAGAGATGAAGTATGAAAAACTATACATGAAAATCTACTTAGATGGAAAGAGTGCGCGTCGCTTTATCTTTTCAATGATAAGCAACATTATAACGCAATATAAGAGCAGAAGCACACTTATTATTATACACGCTTAGTTGATATTTTACATCAATGTATCTAAAAATAAAAGCGCTTGGAGGCCATTGGATCAGCTTCCACCTTTACACAGGAAATAAAACTATAAGAAATTGTAATTGTTATCAATTGTAAATTGTAATACTGTATGACTTTTTCAAAAGAGCAACTGTTGAGTTTCTTGCCGGTATCTTCTCAGCAGAACCTGCCTTCCGAACCGGTGGTAGAATCTTTACAAATAGTCAACTGACGTGTCAAAAGTGCTTGTAAACTGAGCCTACTTGAAATAAATGATTTTTGATTTGATTTGATAATAATAGATTCTATGTAATATAAATATCTTACTGCCTCATAGGTAATTCCGGGCTGAGAATTTTTATCTGAAAATTGCTAAGAAGAAACACCAACTATAACTACAGCCTTTCTTGATGAGTACTCTGGTATAAATCACTAATCATTTCACAAGTAATAGTCATAATCATTCACAAGTAGAGCATCAACGGCAAGGAGTTAGAAGTTGAACTATTTGTAGAAAAATTCAATATACACATATTATGTATTACGGAGCATTGGCTCACTAACTCACAGCTGTCAGTTCTTAATATTAATAATTATTCATTGTCAATTGTGTTCTTCAGAAGGGCTGGTCATGGTGGCTCCTTAATTTTCTTACATAATAACTTAAAATGTAAGGATAGAAAAGATGTAGTTCGTCTTTCTGTGGAATGCATTGTTGAACTTTCTTGTGTGGAGTTGGAACAAATTATTATAGTATGCGTGTACAGACCCCCTCCTGCTGACTTTGATCAATTTGAAGAGGTAATGGAAGATGTAATGAGGCGATTGTGCACATCTTCCAAACAAATACTGATTTGCGGCGATTTTAATGTTGATATTCTAACAGAAAACTCAAAATCTGTTAGATTTCTTAACTTATTTAAATGTTTTGATTTGATGCATGCTTTTAACGAACCTACTAGGATAACCGCAACTTCAGGTACCTGTCTGGATAATATATTTTATAATTGTGTGCTTGAGAGAAAGAAGATAATAAATAAATTAAGCTCTGATCATAGTGGTCAAATAATTACTATCTTAAATAATAAAACCAATAGCAATCAATGGGTAAAGTGTAGGCCAATAACTGAAAGTAAATTAAAGCGATTCAAAAACACAATTATTTCTAAAATTCCAAGTCTTGCATTTGAAAATAATCATCCAGACATGCTCTTTGGTACACTTTTCAAGACAATAGACAGAGAGTTTAGTAAAATTTTTAACTTTAAACGCATTAATGCTAGCCAAAAATTAAAGTTTAGCGAATGGGCTACTGTAGGCATTTACAAAAGTAGAGACAAACTGTACGAGTTGTACGAGGAAAAACAATATACTCAAACGCGAACTTATTTAGATTATGTCAAAAGTTACTCAAAAATTTTCAAACGTGTTTGTATTCTTGCGAAATCGTTACACATCAAACAGAAAATAATTGAGTCTGAGAACAAGATACAAACCACCTGGAATATAATTAATAGAGAATCAGGAAAAATCAAACCGCGGGATATCAGTTTTGAATTAATTGTCAATGACAAAAAGGTAAACACTGATATCGAGGTTGTTAATGCCTTTGAAGATTTTTTCCAGAATGTTCCTATCTTGTTAACTGATTCACTAGATTCGTCTGCTACGGAAGCCCAGAGACTATTAAGAGGCAATGTTAAAGAGTGCAACGTTCTTTTTGAATTTCACCACATAACTGTATCAGACATTAAAAAATCTTTCAATTTGTTAAAATTAAAAAGAACCGGAGATCTGTGGGGCATGTCAGTGAAAGTAATATCTAATATAATTGATGTAATTGCTCCCCACTTAGCCATTATTTTTAATGAATGTGTGGACTTAGGTATTTTTCCGAACCTAATGAAGCATGGCAAATTGATACCACTTTTTAAATCAGGAGACAAATCAGATCTTAATAATTATAGACCGATTACAATATTGCCAACACTTAGCAAGGTCTTTGAAAAAATCATATTAAATCAACTTTTATGTCATTTTAATTTAAATAACTTGTTTCATCCTGAACAGTATGGTTTTACAAAAGGTCGCAATACAACTGATGCAGGGGCTAAACTTATAAAACATATTTATGAAGCATGGGAAGGTTCTAAGAATGCTATTGGTGTGTTCTGTGATCTGTCCAAGGCGTTCGATTGTGTTGACCATAACACCCTTCTACTCAAGTTAAGCCACTATGGCATCAAAAGTGTTGCACTCGATCTCATTGCCTCTTATCTCAGTGATAGAACGCAGAAGGTATGCATAAATGATATAAAGTCGCACGGTTCCTCTACCATAATGGGCGTCCCACAGGGTTCAATTCTGGGTCCTTTTCTATTTTTAGTGTACATAAACGATTTACCATACCATGTCAGCGGCATATGTGAGATTGTACTGTTTGCTGATGACACATCCTTAATTTTTAAGTCCGACAGAAATAAAGATAACTCTGACGACGTAAACCGTGCCATATCACATGTGTCGCATTGGTTCACTGCAAATAATCTACTTTTGAATGCCAAGAAAACTAAATGTATTGAGTTTTCATTGCCAAATGTTAAAAAATTAGATAAGTCTATAATGATCGATGGTGAAACACTGGAAATGGAGAGTTCCACAGTTTTCCTGGGAGTGACCTTGGATTGTAAACTTCAGTGGGGTGCTCATATAGAAAAACTGTCTGGTAAACTTAGCTCAGCGGCATTTGCCGTGAGAAAAATAAGACAGTTTACTGATGTTGATACAGCTAGGCTTGTTTATTTTGCGTACTTTCACAGCGTAATGTCTTACGGTATTTTATTGTGGGGCAAGGCTGCCGATATACAATCTATATTTGTTCTTCAAAAAAGAGCAATTCGAGCCATATATCAATTAAAATCACGCGAGTCCCTTCGTCAAAAGTTTAAAGAAATAGGTATACTAACAGTAGCCTGTCAATATATATATAACAGTATAGTATATGTAAGACAAAATATTAATTTGTACAAACGAAAAGGAGATTTAAACCCACGTCTTACTAGACACGGGCATAAGTTAGTTATTTCTGCATATCGTCTTCAAAGAGTAAAAAAATCTTTTGTAGGTTTGGGTGTACTCTTCTATAATAAGATCCCCAAGACTGTGATGGACCTGCCAATGCATAGCTTTAAGCAATGTGTTAAAAAACATCTACTTAGTCGAGGGTACTACAACATTGATGAGTTCCTTAATGATAAAGATGCTTGGAGGTCGTTGGATCAGCTTCCACCTTCACACAGAAAGTAAAACTATAAAAAATGTAAACAGTAATTGTTATTAATTGTAAATTATAATACTGTATGACTTTTTCAAAAGAGCAACTGTTGAGTTTCTTGCCGGTATCTTCTCAGCAGAACCTGCCTTCCGAACCGGTGGTAGAATCTTTACAAATAGTCAACTGACGTGTCAAAAGTGCTTGTAAACTGAGCCTACTTGAAATAAATGATTTTTGATTTTTGATTTTGATTTTTGATTTAGTAATTATAATTAACTTGTTCTTAGATTAATGACAATAAGCAATAATTATTGATTAATAAGCTTAGAACAATTAGATATGGTTAATATATTATATATAACGTTTTATAAACAAACCATACATAATTTAAAATAAATAAGTTATGAAATGACATGCGTTTTCTACCTTCATTTCTAATTTCTTTGTCGGTAAAGGCTCATCAAGAAAGGCTGTAGTATAGTAGGTATTATTAAAAATAAAATATTACCTATTATTAAAATTATCTAATTAAAATGAGTCCTAGAAATTAATTATTTCATAAACCTCATATAATTAACGGTGTATTCATTAAGCGTAACATACACCACCAATATTGTCAATGTTATCATAATTTTATTTGTATCGATCTTATTTACGTTCATTCATCCACACGAATGGGAAACCGACGCGAACATCCATTGTTGCTGTTCAGAGACCCACACACGATTGCCTGCTCAATGAGAACAATGACTACATTGTTAATTTGTCAGTTCTGCCATCACAAACACTCGTGTTATACTGAAGTACAAAGTTACACTGACCCATCTCAAAATCTTACCCTTTACGGGGTTTAATTTTGAGTTAAAGATTTGCCTGTGAAACAAAGGTCAAAGTTTGAACTAACAGACTTTTTTCTGATTTATTTATTTACTAACGGATGCCCGCGACTTCGTCCGCGTGGAAATCAATGTAAACTTTCAAGCCCTATTTCACCACTTTAGGGGTTGAATTATAAAAATTTTCGAATCACATTATATTTCGTATTTTTTAAAGATTTTAGAACAAATTTTTAAAACTATATTTCTAAAAATGAAGGACTTTCCATGCAAACTTTTCGTATTTTTTTAAGATTTTCATCCAAACTCTCAACCCCTATTTCACCCCCTTCTTATTTTATTTTCGCAATAAAAAGTATCCTATAACCTTCTCCATATTATGGTCTCAAACCGAGCAAAAGTTTTATTTGAATTCATTCAGTAGTTTCAACGTGATGCCCGAATAACAAAAACACACGGACATACAGTCAGACAAAAAATCGAAAAAAAACATTTTGCTTCAGTATCGATTACATAATGCCCCACGGCAAAAAATTTCAAAATATCTTCAATGTACAGAATGTAAAAAAAATACCTGTTACAGTTTTATTATAAGTTCTAGATGGCGCTAGTAATCCTTTATGCCAAGGTAACGTTTGGTGTTACAGATGGTATAAGTAAAATCTCAAATAGCGAAGTAATATATAGAATTTGACCACTACTATTATAAGTATAGATATACATATACATATAGATAGATAAGGTAGTACAGTAGGTACTAAGGTAGCGTACTGACTGACAGTCTACAGTCAGTGACTGTAGTTTTTTTAGGAAAAATGTACCTGCAAAGCAAAGATTTGTTGCATAGTTTTTGTTTGTTTTTAGTTGCTGGCCACACTTGCATTTATGTTGGTAACTTATGCATGCACATTATATGTTTATTTCACCGTAAAATTCTTAATAATAGTAGTAAAATCTAAAACTTACCAAAATACTGTTTCCATACAGAGTGTCATAAGACTCGGCCTTCGAAGACACATTTCTGAGCTTGCAGGGCTTCTTCAACGGCGGCAAAGGCTGCGCCGGGCAGTGTTTGTGGGAGGGAGACGGCTGCTGGTTCCCGCCTCCGCCTCCGCCGGCTCCTACGTGGTTTGCACTTGACTTATTCTCCTTCTCCTTCACCAGTTTGCTATTATTCGTCAGATTGTTCTTTGTAAAGTTCCCGAGCTGTTCGAACATGCTCGATAAGTGTTGGGACATCATCTTGATGGTTCAAACAAAACTTTTTTTTTTTAAATCAACCGAATTCGAACAAACGTAAGTACATGACTGTCCTTTTAAAAGTTATGTAAATATTTTCACTTTATAAATGCATCACATTCTGAAACTAGGGGAGAAAATTCGTCTCTAACAACCGCTTTGTTTTATGAATAAAGTTTTGATCGTGTAGTTTTAGTAGCGTGAAGACTTTCAGCTAGGTACTTTATGAAACTTGGTTTTAAACTAAAAGTTGATAAAACACCGAAGTGCTGAATATATCCTAATTATGTTTAAATGACAACAGGTGTGGATAGTTGTTATATTTTATAAAAAGTTGATGAATAAATCATAAGGTTGCAAACGGGTGAACATTTGTTTCAATGTTAATTTTACATATTTCATGATAAATAATTAAAAAAAATTTAAAATTTCCTTCATGTATGATGATGATGATGGATAATTTCACTCAGGGCTTAGTGGGTGCGTAGGCGGGCTTTTATAGGAGTTGATATATTTTTCAATTTACTTTCAAGATAATTGATACATTAACTATCGTTTACATAATATCGTTTACATAATTGTTATTGAGGGGCTGAAAACTTATACTGATACTAGCAGACGCCCGCGACTTCATCCGCCCTTAAACCTCCTTAATCCGGCCCTCTTGCAAAATCCGTTCTTAGCGGTTCTACTAACTGTAAACTACCTCCTTGTCAAATTTCATCTTTGAACGTCAAGTTGTGTATGTTATTCTACTAGCAGACGCCCGCGACTTCGTCCGCGTGAAAATCGATGTAAACTTTCAATCCCTATTTCACACCCTTATATAATATTTTTGCAAGAGGGTAATCTCTGGATCTACCCAACCGATTTTGAAAATTCTTACACCAATAAAAAGCTACGTTATTTGCGAGTGTCATAGGCACTTTTTACTCTGTGTTCTTTCGGTAACAGGAACTATGTGGATGAAACCGCGGGGCGTCTTTTAGCGGCATTTTTTCCGCCTTTTAGAAATCTCCGAAACTATATGACTAATTAACATACTGTAAAAGGCAAATCTTATCTCTATAATATACTCTTGATTATTAAGTAATTCATTTTGATAAGGATTTAAGTTTAGTTGTATAAATAAAGACCTAAACCTTTGTATATGATTTAATTAATTTATTAGAGTACAAAATTTACTATATCTGCTGTCGCGACATTTTTTGTTGAAAATAATGTGTTCTGCAATGTTGTACTACATTATTTTATTGTAACATCAATAATTTTGCAGCGCACGCCATGTAAACAAAACTTTTATACACCTCGGGTTACATTATTGGAGTTTCCGGAAGGATCCCTAATTTTTTTGAAAATAAAATATAGCCTATAGCCTTCCTCGATAAATGGGCTATCTATCACTGAAAGTATTTTTCAAATCGGACCAGTAGTTCCTGAGATTAGCGCGTTCAACCAAACAAAGAAACAAACAAACTCTTCAGCGTTATAATATTAGTATCTTCTTCTTCTTATAGTGCCATCTCCTATCGGAGGTCAGCAATCATTAAGGCTAATTTAACTTTGTTCACTGCTACCCGAAAGAGTGATCTGGTACTCATATTAAACCATTGGCGTAAATTCTTGAGCCAAGATGTACGTCTACGACCAGGCCTTCGTTTCCCCTTTATCTTTCCCTGGATAATAAGTTGGAGCAGGTGATATTTGGAGTTTCGCATTATATGACCCAGGTATTCGAGCTTCCTCCTTTGGACTTGTTGCAGAACTTCTGTTGGCTTTCCCATTTTTTGCAGCACAGTAGTATTGCGTATACGATCCCTCCATGATATTCGCAGCATCCGCCTGTAAACCCACATCTCAAATGCCTCAAGCTTACTACACATCACTTGCGTTAGTGTCCAGGCTTCAACCCCATAAAGTAACACAGAGAAAACGTAACATCGCGCTACTCTCATCCTCAGAGATATTTTTAAATTGCGGTCACAGAATATTAGTATAGATAAAGTCACCCAGAAACTTTGACTGAAGATAATAGCGTCATAGTACTCAATACCTAGTGACGTACATTTCCGCTCTGAAGCGAGAACTTCAAGAGATATTCAACGTTACAGTAGCATGGGAAAGCTATTACCTACCCGCAACTTGAAGATAAACTAATGAAGTTAATTAGCTTAGAATATACGCTTTGGAAAGTTTACTTAGCGTAGGTAAATAGGTCAAGTAAAGCAGTCTATTTCAGAATTCATTTACATAAGCTGCAATAAATACAATAAAATGTTTATTTGTAGTTTCAAATCTAAGGTTGGACTTTAATACAAAAGGTCATAGATTCAAATTCTACAGTTGCGCTATTTAAAAAAAGAATACCTAATATTTTGAAACCACCTCTAAAAGAAGGTTCTGTCTTCGACACCCGGCAATAGTTATTTTTTACTAAAGATATTATGTTACGTGCCTACAAAATCACTGCAAAAAGTGATTCGAATTTAGCGACTCCACTGAGCGCACACATGTACAATTTCATGTTTACTTACATTATATATTTATGTATATATAGTTTTACACTTCCTAAGCATACAAATGTATGTACACAATATATAGGTATTGTGTTTAAATAACTTTCGTTGTTTACTTTGCAACTAAATGAAATTAAGACAATTTATGCACATTTGTCCGCCTCAGTTTTGATACGCTAGTGCCCTATCTCTAGTATAAAATATATAGGATGTAGACATCGATATAAATCGTTAGATGGGCCCCTCTATATTAGAGAACGCACAATTTTATGTCATCACCCAAAGACGTGCGCTCAGACGCACATCTTATCTTAGTACGTAACAAGCGCTTGGTGTGAGTGGACGAGTATTTATTATTTTTTTCTTATTTTAATCCCTTAATTATGCCTTCGTGTTCATTTTGAAAGTGTAAAAATACAAGCCACAACATGAATAAAGAGAATTGTGAAACGAGTGATGACGTACTGAATGTGCGAAACCAATGACAATTCCGCGACGCTTTGAGGCCCATCTAACGATCTACGATCGATGGATGATTATATTTTTTTTATATTGCATCATCACTTACCATTAGCTGAGCTTGTAGTCAAGGGCTAACTGGTAGAGAATAAAAAAAAATACCTACCACATGACATGGCCTATATGATACAAAAAAGTTCAAGTTCTCTAAGACTTATTACGTGAAACTTTTGCTACTATAATGAGTAACACTAATTGAGTTTCTTTGGCGGTGACGTCGCATTTTGTAGGATTACTATGACAAGGTTCTTTCGTAACTTCGATAAGATCTAACATAGAAGCTTGTAATAGAGACAGCAATTTGTCACGCGTCTAGTTGCGAGAAGATGAGCGATGACGTTGCCGGGTGAAAAGCTTATAACTAGAAAATGTCGAGCTAAGACATTGCTTTTAAAATTATATCTTATTTTTTTTAATTAATAATTTTAGAGGTTCCTCACTCTGGAGCCCTGACCACCGGTTGCTTGGACACTCAAATGTCCCGCAGCGGGAGGGTGAATTTTTTTATAAATTTTTAATAATGTTTTGTATTTTATACTTATATTGTTAAAAAATAAAAAAAAGAAGTAATAAATAAATGAGAGATTATAAAAGCGTTATTTAAGACAATATAAGTAAGACAATATTACGGAGGTTCGAATTTGTACGATCTTTAAAAAACTTTATTGTACAACTACCTGACGCCGCACGATTTCACCCGCGTGGTTCCTGTTCCCGTAGGAATACGGGGATAATCCTATCCTATAACCTTCCTCGATAAATGGGCTATTTAACACTGAAAGAATTTTTCAAATCAGACCAGTAGTTCCTGAGATTAGCGCGTTCAAACAAACTCTTCAGCTTCATAATATTAGGATAGATTCTCATTTTCACTTGAACATTCAAAATAATGGTCAAAGTAAATTAAAATTGGAAAATATGACAGAGGCATATCATAGACAATATCTAGGCAGATCCATCAAGATGCGAAATGCATCATTTTAATTGTACGCATAAGTATTGCCGTGTAGGACTTTCTGAGGAAAGAAGATGGTCCAAAATTGTATAGAGATCAGTCATTGTACCCTAGCGGAAATAAAGAAGATATTTTTTTAACTACTTTTTTTAACTATTTACAAATCTACGAATTTACTTTAATTCTTCCGAAATAATATTCATTATCTCCCAAGAAATGCAACACTAATAAGCGTAATGGCGGATAGATGACTTTTCAATGCAGTAATCGATTTGACGTTTGCTGTCAATTGTCATGTCATAGTTGTTATATTGGCGCCATCTTGATATATCTCAAAAACTTGGGTTATTATTTTATATATTTATATTTATTTTGTTAGACTTATTCACTTTAATAAATTTTAATAAAATCCTTGAATTTTTTAAATTATAATGATACGGGGTACAAGAGTGGACCTGAAATGGACCATCTGCTTTGTCCCCAGTTGACAGATATAAAACATGTTCAACAAGTTATACGAATCACTTGTTACCATGTCATTCCTGCATCGGTATTGGCTACATAGACGAACTTCTTCAATCAAGAAAAGTGAAATAGTAGACTGCGTTTTCACAAGAGTCACAACAGCGCGAATAGACGCTTTTACACATAAACACGCAGTGAAGTTCGATATGATTGTAAATAAGTTTAAAAAAAAAAGAGAAAAAGCCAACATCACGCGGTGTTCCCAGGCGGTCACCCATCCAAGTACTGACCGCGCCCGATGTTGCTTAACTTCGGTGATCGGACGAGAACCGGTGTATTCAACATGGTATGGACGTTGGCATATGAGTCGTGAAATTTTAAGGTTAGAATATATGTATTAACTAGCAGACGCCCGCGACTCCATTTGCGCCAATGTTTTTTTTTTTTCAAATTCCGCATTGATTTTTCCGGCACAAAAATGTTTAAAGTTTCATCTTAGTCGGTTTAGCGGTTTATCCTTGAAAAGGTAACAGACAGACAGACAGACTTATTTTCGCATTTATAATATCAGTATGGATTAAAAATAATAAATATTTTTCTTCGATTATATAATAAATTGTTTTATAAATAAATTGTTATTCATTTGTACACAGCCTACTAACCAAGAAAAAGTTCTCTTGGATATTTTTTTTTTAAAAGAATATTTGCCATATCTTGTATAATATGACCAATGTTCCCATTGCCCTCCCAACTAGTCGGGAAAGACTGTGCTAGGAGTGGGTACGACAATAGACCAACGGAGCGAGGATCGAACCACCACCCTTCGGTGATGAGTCAGACCGCTCTAACCGTTGAGCTATTGAGGCTATAAACTGTATACAATGAATTGTTATACACTTTGTCCAAAGAAAATCCCCAATTCGTTCGAATGATCAGATCTCACTGTGGTTTTGTGAGGGAGCTTGGGAGAATCGTCAGACAAAAAAAATATAATGAAGCAATATTTTGAAAGCGTTTTGACGAAACAAAGCCTCTGTAATAATAGTCCTCAAAGTTGTGTCAAAAAGACCGTCTCCATTGTACAAAACCGAGCCGTGCTTTTTCAGAAATATGAACATTTAAAAAAAACTTTTTTTCGCTATTGTAAAAATACTTATATAATTTCAACATCTACTATATAAAAATAAGTCGGGTTTTCCTTCCTGACGCTATAACTCCAGAACGCACGAACCGATTTCCACGGTTTTGCATTCGTTGGAAAGGTCTTGGGCTCCGTAAGGTTTATAGCAAATTTCAGGAAAAGGTAGAGGTAGGGTAGAGGTAGGGTAGGGGTAGGGTAGGGGTAGGGATAGGGTAAGGTAGGGTAGGTGTAGGGTAGGGTAGGGGTAGGGTAGGGTAGGGGGTAGGGTAGTGTAGGGTAGAGGTAGAGTTGGGTAGGGGTAGTTGAAAGTTTACATCGAGATTCACGCGGGCGAAGTCGCGGGCGTCCGCTAGTTACTAATAGTTTACTAAATAAAGTTAGAATATACTTAAGTGACCTTTTTATTTTGGCTTAACCATTGTAATTTAAATCAGACTAATATTTGGTATTTACAACCAAAATGAAATTGTTCTCAAGCGAACGCAATACCTATACTGAAAATGAAATTGAATAGAATTAAGTTAAGTCGGTCACTATGTACTGACTCTACTTTCGGTTCGAAAAACAGACTGTACCGAGAGAGTTATCAAGAATCTCATCAGTTAGTCACAATGTACTGACTCTACTAACAGTTCGAAAAACAGATTCTACCGAGAGAGTTATCAAGAATCTCATCAGTTATTTTTAAAAGAAAAGAAAATATATAAATATTATTTATATAGTTTGAGAGTTCATGTCAGTCATTAAAATTTACACCTGGTAACGATCGTTTAAGATTCAAACATTAATACAAAAAGAATGAAACAGTAAAGTCTAAGCTCCTAATCCCGGGAGTCCTTTTTGGTGGTGGTTTTAATAGGCGTATACTATGGATTATATAGTATATAATATAATGGATTATATAAGTTGAACGACATGAAATTATAACAAAAAGACGGAACGAATAACTTAATAATGGAAACGAACTCAAAGAGAAGCAGATCGTACTAAACTTGCCTTATCTTGTCAAAGTTTGGGATGACACTTATCTACTTTCGCTTCGCAAATCGATGGCGCTCTAATATTTATCGGCGACAATAATGTCGCTTTCACATAAAACATGAACGGGACAGCTGTATTAACATCAGAGACGGATAAAGGGAATCTTAGTGTTACGGAAACTAGTTAAATATTCTCTTTATCCGTAATATTAATAAACAAGCGACACCAATAGGCTTTGCACCAATGCTATATAGATACAAATATTATAATTAGTCTGTACTACAGGGTATCTTTAACACACCGCACCTGACGATTGATGCCAACCGGGCCGAAACGTACGTCTCCGCTTTTTAAATCTCTGACATATACTCAGAGGCACAATTATCCCTCCACTGTAATATACTCGCGTCATACTAAAGTGGGCGGATATTATGAATATCATACAGGCGACTACCACCGTACCAATCTTTCTAAAAAAAAATGTCATTGCTGATCATAACATAACACAACTAACATAATTCTTTATAAGTTAGCCCTTGACTACAATCTCACCTGATGGTAAGTGATGATGCAATCTAAGATGGAATGGGTTAACTTGTTAGGGGGAGGATGAAAATCCACACCCCTTTCGGTTTCTACACGAGATCGTACCGGAACGTTTGGCGGTACGTCTTTGTCGGTAGGGTGGTAACTAGCCACGACCGAAGCCTCCCATCAGCTAGACCTGGACCAATTAAGAAAACCTCAATCAGCCCAGCCTGGGATCAAACCCAGGACCACCTCCGTCTTGTAAATCCACCGCGCATACCACTGCGCTACGGAAACCATCAAAATATATAATGGAATTCAAGACAAAATTGTGCATCTGTGCGCTCAATGGTATAGCTAAAATTCGGATCACTTTTTGCGGTGACTTTGTAGGGACGTAACCTATCTATAATATAAAATTATCATTGTTCAGCCTCTATAAAACGCTAAACTTAACAAAACTGGGCTGGAAACAGCTAGCAGCTTTAGTAAAAGGACATATAGCTTGATGTTCATTCAAAGTGAATGTAATTTTGACATCTAATAAGTGAAGCTACCGTTTTACCGCTAAACACTAGTACAAAGTACATAATATAGAACTATTAACTAATACCTAGGTAGCAATATAGTTTTAGTCCGCTGTCCAACAGCTTTGTAAGTTAGCAACTGAGTGGCAAACTAATGTGACTATTGAAGACAAACTGCAAAACTAGCAAGCAATAAACAACTCAAGGTGTAACGATCCTCTTACTAACTTTACTAGTTCAGTTAGCAGATGTTAGCCGTTTACTAGTTTCAAATGTGATAGCAACTTAAGTTAGCTTTGCTGTTTGCGTAACGTTTGATTGGATTCTCTGTTTGGCCAGTTCACATAATAAGGCCTAGATCTAAGATGCTACAACGACATTTCTTGTGTATATCGTCGGTCAATATTAAATGTTGGTCTATCTTTTGTTGCGATGGCATGGAAGAGAGAGCGGTGTTTTAGATTTAGCCGCTGTTGGTCGACAAGATTTGTAGTTCCGTTATTTTGCATATCTCATCACGATTTTTATCACATTAAAAAAAACCTCAATTTAACACATTTCACGTATTTAATATTCGAGTTAGCATAGTATGAATTCTGGTGTCGATCTGTCTCTCTCTCTCGTTTCGAAATTGAGTGGTGCATCAACTATCATACCTTATGGATATCCGCTACATACCTGCAATTTAAACTGCTCAGTTTAAATTGTACAGTTTTATATAAAAGTTCTGATAGACTTGAGCATTCACACAGTAACAGAACATCGAGCATTTGCCGATTTTTATTTGTCGAATTAAATAACGAGCCGAGCCAAGAATAGAACCAAATATTGTTTCGTACATCTTGATAATTCTAGCGAACGCTCTATTCGATGTTTCCATTTCAATCAATTCAAAAAATGTTCTCGTATTTTTCGGTGACACATAATGCTCATTACAAGTGAATGCTCAAGTCTATAAGCACCTTAATCGAATTTTTAATCAAATTCATTAGAAAAATCTTTATAGTTAAAACTGACGGACACTACACATGGATGATTTAACTAAACAGTTCGACTATTCAGTTAAAACTGCGACTACCTAACTTAAACAGCATAATTAAGCAAAAAAATTAGGTGTAACTGTAGGCAAACGCAAGACTATTATACAAAATAATAAAAAGTACTTGAATTTCTCTGAATCTGACGTAAACTTGATTCTCTAATGTTGCAACAATCATTTCCCTGATCGAGAAATAAGAGAAACAACACATTACATACATTATTGCCAATTATCTAAACAGGAAAGTTTTATAAACAAATAAAGAATTAAAATCAATCAATGTATCTATTTCATTATCATTAAATAAATCGTGACAACAAAAATACAACCCAAAACTAATCTAATAAACGATAATTCGATTTTAATACTATAGAAGCCCGATAAAGGTGCTATTTCTGTAAATTTAGGGTAATAACAACACCCTGAAAGTTTCAGGCAACTGATTGATCAATATCATGAGCCATTGTGTAAGTTTATTTTTAAATAAAAAAAAGTTTCAGTGACATTATACAACAAAAGAAATCCATTTGAAACTTGCAATTATTATAGAACTAGCGGACGCCCGCGACTTCGTCCGCGTGAAATTTAGTTTTTCACAAATCCTTCGGGAACCATGGATTAAAAGTATGGATGTTTGTTTGGATGTTTGTTACTCTTTAACGCCGTTACTACTAAAGCTATTTGGCTGAAATTTGGAATGGAAATAGATATTACTCTGGATTACATAGGCTACTTTTCATCCCGGAAAAATTCATGATTCTCGCGGATTGTTTGTGAAAAACGAAATTCCACGCGTACGAAGTACCTAGCGTCCGCTAGTTAAATAAATAAATTTGACACTTTTTAGTTACGATAGATGGTTAATTTCTGATTTATTTATTACGTTTATTACAAAGTACGATAATTTATACGTCCAACCGAGGTTAAGCAAGTATTCAATATATTCTACGGAACGCTCGGTGGGCGAATCCGACTCGCCCTTAGCCGATTTTTATAACCAATATATTTAATTTAGCCTATTTTATAACTTCACTTCACAAATATAAAATAAATAGTCGTCCGCCTCGCGTATTTTGTATAGACAACTAATAAATAACGTTTTTCTAATTGTAGTTTTTTTTAAACATGGCCATGATATACCATTTTAGAATCCTCACAAAAGGCTCTTGAATTTGATACCTATATTACAATATTAGAAAAAATAAAAAAAATTTCACCTCGAGAATCTATAGCGTCTCACAGTCGTCTTATTATTTTTTTTTAGTTTCACCTATCTAAGAACACTTGGGTTATTGAGACAAATCTTACGATTTATCTAATTACGTAAATCCGTTTAGTGGTTTGGAAGATATGAGGTAATAAAGAATATTACATACATTCATACATACATACATACATACATACAAGATACGCGCGAAAAACATAACCCTTCTTGCAGTCGGGTAAAAATAAAGCTGCAGATTTTTTTATTCTCACATACTTTGAGCAGTACAGATGTAGGTAGGAGGCTAAAAGAATGTAATAAATAAAGTTTGCAACAACAGCACCGTGGATTTAGATTCGAAACTAATAGAAATCCATAGAGATTTCTATTGCTCTTATCAGATTTAGAAGTTTGCGAACGATGCCTGAAATGAAAATTATCAAGAACCGAGTTCAAAGACAAGAAAATATAATCGCGATGTGCCCCGCATACGATTATAAACTCCGCAAAAGCGTAAGTAAATGTGTTACCCGATATGTTGGTACTTTTAATCAAATTAGACCAATAATAATTCATTAGGTTGAGAATTAGTGCTTTAAGTATAAATCAAAACCATTCATTAGCTTCAAGTAGGCTTAGTTTACAATAACTTTTGAATTATCAGGTTATGTTGTTATTAATATTTAACTGTTGGTTTTATCATATTAGCCATAAAACTAAAAACTTAAAATTGAAGTTACGAAGGTTTTTTTTATCCTTTACAAGTTAGCCCTTGACTACAGTCTCACCTAAAGGTAAGTGATGATGCAGATGGAAGCGGGCTAACTTGTGAGGAGGAGAATGAAAATACACACCCATTTCGGTTTCTACACGACATCGTACCGGAACGCTATATTGCTTGGTGGTACGTCTTTCTCGGCAGGATGGTAACTAGCCACAACCGAAGCCTCCCACCAGTCAGACATGGACCAATTAAGAAAATCGGCCCAGCCAGGAATCCACCACACTCAGAGAATTAATTTTCTCTGGTATGCAGGTTTCCTCACGATGTTTTTCCTTCACCGTTGAGACACGTGATATTTAATTTCTTATAATGCACACAACTGAAAAATTGGAGGTGCATGCCCCGGGCCGGATTCGAACCCACACCCTCCGGAATCGGAGGCAGAGTTCCTATCCACTGAGCTATCACGGCTCGGTATATAGTATAGATTATAAATATTGAACTAAAGGCTATAAATTTAGATATCGCATTAGGTCTTTGTCAAATCTTAATTTAAAGTGTCTCTTAGGTTTAGATAAAACTAAAATTCCAATTACTTATTTGTTAAAGTTCATTAGACTCAATTAGTTTGATCACAATTTCATTTTGAACACAGTCATTTCGTAGTAATATCATTTGACATCAGACAAAAGGTATTGTAGTCTTTGAAGGTAAATTGTAACTTTTATCAATGCCTCCACTAGCCGCGCCAATGGCTATGTAAAAAGCGTGCTTGATCAAAAGGATTGGAACGTATTTGCTTTGATGTTTCATTTGCAGAAAGCCAATTATGTAGATAGATAAATCTAGGTATTTTCTAATCTAGGCATTTTGGATATTAATCTATACATATACGACTATACTAATATTATAAAGAGGTAAAAGTTGTGATAATCTCTGGACCTACTGCACCGATTTTGATTTTTTACCACTAGAAAGCCACGTTATTTGTGAGTGTCATCCCCGTTTTCCCGGGAACGGGAACTACGCGGGGCGACAGCTAAAGTCAGCTAATTTTGTTAATAAATTATTATTAATACTTATACTACTACAGAAAGACAAGACTTTGTCTACGAGTATTTACTAGATCTACTGCTATATACAAGACATTCGATAGGATATCTTATATCTGAGATACAAGTATCCTAATTCTATCCTATCCTAAGTTCGTCTAGAATTTATTTTTAAAAATTTTAAAAAATTTTAAAAATAAATTCGCGCTCCTAATTTTTTTTATGTAGCCCTGGCCTACAATCTTAGGCATGGCTGCAGTAGGGCGCTGGCGTATACATTGTAAAAGAACCCCCTGTAGCCAAGTGGCACGTCGATTCTCTTTCTACGATCGCAAACGCTTCGAAAACTAGAAACTAGAAAAAGTGTATGGGAATGACATTTGCTATCGACAGGTAAAGATCGGTTATCCCTATACATTTTTCTAGTTTTCGAACAACGGTTAAGTAGTGACATGTTAAAGAAAGCGGTCAGCGGCCATCGGGCGATGGAGCGAACTGGAGTTAGAATATGCTTGGAGTTTTTCTGCGTGATTGAATAAGGAATGAGGAGATCCGCAGACGAACCAAAGTCACTGACAGCGAAGATGAAGTGGCAATGGGTAGGCCACATAGTTCGAAGAGCCGATGGACGTTGGGGTCCTAAGGTGCTGGAATGGCGACCCAAAGCGCTGTGTTGGTCGGCCCCCCACTCGATAGACCGAGGATATTAAGCGGGTTGCAGGGAGCCGCTGGATGCTGACGGCTCGAGACCGTTGTGCTTGGAGGTCCATGCAAGAGGCCTATGTCCAGCAGTGGTCGTCTATCGGCTGATAAGGTATGTTAAAGAAATGACACCCCCACAGAATGTCTATACAGTTATAAAATCATACATTAAAGTTTCAAATAAAACAGGATTCTCAGTATATCACTGCATTAGTTCCAGCAGAGGCGAATGAAGCCGACTTTCACAGCTCCAGTCGAGTTAAAAGGCCAACAGTGTACGTTTCATTTTTATAAAATACGTTCGTTTTCCATTAGTTTGAGAGCTCGCGCTAGTTCAACCTACGAATGTGTTTCACAATTTTTACTCTTTGATGAATTGTACGCTTGAATTGATCTATTTTGAGAAGATGTTTCCTTCTGAGAAATCTTAATAAATCCGACGTTATCCAAAATATTTATTAACGATATGGAACCCTTATAGTTACATCATGTCCGTCTATCTATATGTCTGCGGCTTAGCGCAGATACTCTTACTACTAGAAAACTGTAATTTAGCATGAGTATAAACATTAAAAATGTCAAACAAGTCATTAAATAAAATCATGAAAAATATTTTCTTAGGATGCCTCCCCTGCATGTAAAGTGCATTTTTTTTATCTCATGCCATACTATGATTAGGTCTTTTAAAAATGTTGTGGGTCTGGAAACACAATTTTTCGATTTTGGGGTCCGTTTATAATTTTAACATTTAAAATCTGATTTTTTATTAGAGTCAAGTGTCCTCCCCTCTACCAGCTAAACGGTTGTTTATGGATACGTGAAAAATTCACGGAAGTAGGATATATATAATGAAAATACAAGGAAAACTATAAAAGCAATGTAGAGATAACATAATATAGCCAATTTTATCAAAAATGGGATTCAATTTAATCGACTACAAATATAATCTGCCGTATACTCTGGTATGTAAAACAACCATACGGTAAATATTATATATAACTGTATTTTTCATGTGACGCTATGAATCAATCCCTTAGCATCCGGTGATATCACAGTCAAGCATATTAAAAACTAAATTTACGAACTCTAACAATGTTTTCATAAACATTAATCATATTTTAATATTTTCCAGGTGTAGATTAATCCACGACACTTTCAACAAAACAACTCAAAGTCAAAGTCACTTTGGAGACGTTAGGTTATGTTGTTAACTTGGTATTACGGTGATAAGTAAAGTTGCAAATATAACATTAAATTTACGTGAGTGCCAAATGCGCCTCAAGAAAAATATATATTTCAATCAACTAGTTACATAATTAGTTTTGCTATATGATATACGAGTAATGTAAGTATTTTTAGTTACCTTTTGTTTTCCTGCTAGAAATATCTCTCATATATCTTATTGCGGTCACTATCAGTCTGAATTAGTGTAATACACTAGTAAAATATACCACACTATCATAATATCTCACACATTTTCCCATAGCATCCTATACCCTTTCTTTATTTAGCTTCGGAAATATTGACGAAAACTAAAAATATAAGTTGTTTGAGACATCTATATGTTTTTAAACGGAATGTAAAGGTATTACCTCGATATTGTATGTAGTTAATATGCACATTATGCAGTTAAGAAGATATTTAAAAAAAAAAATTATTTTAAAGCCTATTTATGATCTCTTTCAATTGGCCAGGTGCTTTGCTAAGCCACACTTAGCAACATACCTGGTCATTGCCTGTGTTTAATCAATAAAAGTCTAATATTGCAGAGAACAAAACAAAGATTTTTCTTTTCTTGATTTATGTTTCTAGTTCTAACATAATACTGTTTGAACAAAACCTAAACGATTTATTCTATTTCTGACGTTTCATTACATAAATTGGCGTTAAATAATCTAACTTCGGGGCATTCCAAAAGGCTCGCACAAAAAAGACAATGGGCATCATTGTCGGATATGACATAAGAGTGGGGTCATGAAGGCTTCACACTTCGATTTCCAATCACTATTATGTTCATTCATTGCTTATTTGATGGGTTATGCCTTTGCCTGGGGCTTCACCTTTTCCAGAACAATAGTTAGCCCCTTTGAGTGTACTCGTCTACTGACTTCAAACAGGCTAAATGGGGAATGGTATTCTTCGATATATTAAGTAATAATGCTTCAATCACACGTATAAAATTCTGAAGGTATAAAATATAATGTTTTTTTTAATTTTTTTTTTTCAATGAAATTATCTTTCAGGCAATCACGAATTAGGTACACACAAATATAGCCACATTTCACTTACCCGTCGGTAGCGTGGTATTGATGATACTATTATTTTTGATAAAGTATTGTCGACTGCTTATTTAGTAATGAACTAGGAAGTTACGATCTACTCTAATTATTAAAATCCATTAATGTTAAGCATCAGATAAATGTGTTCTTAAAAACCGAGAAAAAATATATCCTTATCGTAATAACTGTGATTATCGATTTTGTATATAAAAATTAGGATAATAGCAATGTTTTTAACACAAAATAAGCGAAAATCTGAGCTGCGGATACTACAAAAGACTCACAGAAACTAAATGTGGGACCTTTTTCCAAAATGGAAGACCAAATAAACGCTTTAAGATGGATTAATTCCGTTTCCGTTTCAGTCCATCTTTGTTATTGATTCTTATACAAATTAATATCGCACATGTAGATACTCGTATTCAAAAGCATGACAAGTGCAACAAGTACTTTTTTTTTTATTCTTTATAAGTTAGCCCTTGACTACAATCTCACCTGATGGTAAGTGATGATGCAGTCTAAGATGGAAGCGGGCTAACTTGTTAGGAGGAGGATGAAAATCCATACCCCTTTCGGTTTCTACACGGTATCGTACCGGAATGCTAAATCGCTTGGCGGTACGTCTTAGCCGGTAGGGTGGTAACTAGCCACGGCCGAAGCCTCCCACCAGCCAGACCTAGACAAATTAAGAAAATCTCAATCTGCCCAGCCGGGGATCGAACCCAGGACCTCCGTCTTGTATATCCACCGCACATACCACTGCGCCACGGAGGCCGTCAGTTATACCACTATAAAAAATTACATGAATATTGTTACCTGTTTTCTTCATTTTCGTAAAAGCAAGATAAATGAATGTACATCACATTTGTCTGACTTGTTGCGGGTTAGAATTCGGGTTCCCATTTCATTTTGCACAATCTTTTTCACTCGAAAGTACTAGACCTAAAGCCTGCGTTAGCCACACATACCTCAGTTAATGCTCTATCATAGTTATGAGTAAGTAAGGCACAATCAAATTGAGGAGTTTGGACCGTAGTGGTTTTGGACAGTAGTATCAGGTTTCAAGGCTACAGATCATTAAAGTTTAACACTTTCATTGTCATACCACGCGACGTCGCGTGAAGCGGCATTTTACGCTGTGGCCGGTAACGCGACGTCGCGTGGTAGTCCCTGACTATCTTGTACGAGCTATAGAACATCGGCCATTTATGATTTTGGCTTGCCAAAACGTAATTTTTTGATATTTTCTACATGATACTATGTGGAGTCATATTGCAAGTCACCAGACTGACAGGTTCGTGGTAAAATGTTAATAAAGACCTTTAAATTTAAAAAAAAATCCTGAAAGATGTCCGAAAAGTTGCTGCGACACTAAATGACTGCTTGTTTTTCATATTATGTCGCGGGAAATATTAAAAATATCGCTTTTTACTTCGACGGTAGAAACCTGCTATCTACCAAACCCACCACAAAAAACCATCATTGGAAACATATGCTGACCAACTGTGAGGCTTCCTAAAATGAGGTAAGTCTAGGTAACGCAGGTTTTTGGTCCATACGAGAACGTTTTGTATTTGCAAAGTTAACAGAGACAATGCACGTTTGCTTGTTTACTCATACACCGCTCTACAAACTTAACACGAAGCCAACGTGTTCATAGTTTAATCGCGGTCGTTTGGACCACAGGGAATCTCTAATGAGTAATTACAATGTTTGCTCGCCAATTCTTGCTAAGCATTTTAAGGGTTAATTGCTATAGATAACGGGTGCACCGGACTTTATACTCTTAATAACGAAAAAATGGTTTTTGTTTGTTTATGAATACATTTTGCTTATTATTTATGTTTTCAGTTGGACTTAAATTTTGATGACTTTTGAAAAACTCTTATTTAAAAAATTGTCTTACTATTAAACTTATACTATTTACAAGATTATAATAATTATTAGAAAATATTCAAACAAACATTTAAAGAAAATACATATTAATTAATTGATAACACAGAATATACACCCTATTTGTTCAGTTAAAGGCAAGGTTCTCTACACACTTGCTACAAAGGGGTTATTATCTATAGTATTTTTTTTTATTCTGTACAAGTTAGCCCTTGACTACAATCTCACCTGATGGTAAGTGATGATGCAATCTAAGATGGAAGCGGGCTAACTTAATAGGAGCATAGGTCCTAAGCTCTGGATCACATTATCGCATGCTCTGACGTTTATTTTGCTATTTCTAGAGGCAGAAGATGTTCAGGTTTCGGTTTATTCGGTTCTGATTGGGTTAGTTGTTTCTGGCCACGCGCAGTTTTTTATAATGAAAATATTTAAGAGTAATATTTTTTATTATAAACAATTAATTATTGGAGAATGTTTGTAGCTATGTGCATTGAAGGTCGGATAATCTAATCCAAAGATATTTTTTTTTCATTATGATGAAAGAATATTTTGAATCTTAGACAATAAGTATACACCGTTCTTATAATTGACTGCCGGAGGTTTTTTAAGTTAAATATTCAAGCAGTTGTAATGCAGCCTAGGATTGTAGTTCGCTAACTTAACAGAAGTACAGATAATTCATCTGGCTGTGTACTACGCAGCAACGTACGTACTGAAACGCTAAATCGTTCGTAGGGAGATGTCTATCGGTACGGTGGTATTTTCAATATACTAACTGACCGAAAAAAATGTCTATTAGACCTGAAATAATTGACACTAAGGCTTAGTTAAATACAAAACGCCAGCCATATAAAAAGCGGATTTAAAATTTACTATTTTATTTGGAGAACTTTCAAAGTAGAGTAGAGAGAGTTCCTTCCCTCTCCGTATTCGTCTGTTGGTATCTACTGCAAAATATTTCTCCTACTCGAATACTAACTACGCAGTAGTTTTTTGATTGTTTCTTATTTAGTAAATTAATTAATAAGGATATAAATAATATGCAATATTCATTCATATTATAAGTTATTTATAATAGGTTTAGTCCTTTATAGTGTCTAAATTTAATGTGAAGTATGGAAATAGCCTGCTTATAGTTTGTAACAAATTATTTTAAAGAAGAAAATAAATAAAAATATAAATCGTTAATTATCGATAAATATAAGTAATTTTGTTTAAATTTGTATTATAAATTTGACCATAGATTATTATCAGTGCTAAATAAAAAAAAGCGCATAGAATATTATATCAATTTACCTAGAGACGAATTTTCACCCGTATAAAAAAAAAGTTTACAAACTTCAGAAAACTTTACGGTACAAGAACGGAAAGGCTGTCCAATCGAGTTGTGACGTAGTCGAGTTATTAAAGTTTTTTTTTATGTTTTCAAAGTTTTCCCGGTTACTGTGCGCAGTGCATGGAATGCGTTCGCATGGCTCAAAGGTTACGCGGTAACTGCTTCAGGCGTCTCGGTGGCCTGCGGTTGTCGACAATGGCCAACAACTCTTCAGGAACCGTATCACGCATGCGCGCTTAGGCTCCACCTTACAAAGTTTTCTCGGAAAATCGGCCCGCAGAAAAGTTTTTCAGGTCGACAGATATGTAGGTGTTTGCGCGGCTTATTAACAACTTGTCAAAGGGTTCAGAAGTGGGATAAGTTTTAGATAGGCTTGACCTTGAACAAGGACGGTTTTGGTTGAACTTTGGGAAATTATCTTAACTTAAATGTAATTCTATATAATGTTTTTAGATAGTGATAAAAAAACTCAGCCAGATTTTTTTTTATTCTTTACAAGTTAGCCCTTACAATCACACCTGATGGTAAGTGATGATGCAATCTAAGATGGAAGCGGGCTAACTTGATAGAAGAGTATGAAAATCCACACCCCTTTCGGTTTCTACACGGCATCGTACCGAAACGCTAAATTGTTTGACAGTACGTCTTTGCCGGTAGTGTGGTAACTAGCCACGGCCACCAGCCAGACCTGGACCAATTAATAAAACTTCAATCATCCCAGTGGAAAATCGAACCCAAGACCTAGGCTAGGCGCATTTAGAACCCTAATAGCTTAGTTTTCACTTTACTAAACTTACCAACAGTTTATATTAATGCAAAAAATTAACAAATTAATAATTAATTAAGTTAAGTTTTACTCAAACATTATCATGAACCTAACAATAAAATAATCTAACAACCTCTTTTTCACTCTTTGGACTGATGCCTAGTACATTTTTTTTCAAAGTGACCTTTAAAAGTGCACGCAATAAAAATCGTTAAACGTAAAAAACAATTGGCCCATTTTTTGAATGAAACAACTATTCAAAAATAATTACCAAACATAAAATCAACGCCTAAGTAATAAGGTTACGTTAGTTAGTTTATAAACTAAAGTTCAGCACATGGTACGACAAAACTGCATTGTCAATTAGCCAACTTTGTTCGCCTTAGTTTCGACGCGTTAGTGACATATCGAACAGTATAAAATCTTTGATGTTAGCTATATAATATAACGCGTATACAAGAATAAAGGATTTCTCTAAGTGCTACAATTATGTTCCTATAATTTCACCGGCTACAATATTCTTTAGATTGGAAGACAACAAAACTTGAATTTACTTACTTGAACTGGACGACCTCTAACAAAAAGAGTCGAGTAGTTTTTGTTTCTATTTCGAACATACACACAGACAGACACGAAAATTTAACTGATTGCATTTTTGGCATCAGCATCGACAACTAATCACCCCTTTTATTTTGATATATATGTCATGTACAGAATTACAGATTTATTATTATTATTATTTTTATTTTATTTAGTCTCTTCATATTCCTGCAATCTGCGTGAGACATTCAGCGGGATTTTAAGTATTTGAATTAAGGCGCGAAATCCAGTGATTTTCCCAAATATAATAATGTAGTGTCTATTTCATGACATCTTGTGGTGCTCGGTCTCTTGAGCCTTTTGAAAGTTGTACCAGGTTTCTTCATCATTAGGTTCCTTGCAAGTTGATTTGGATGTTTACGAATACGCTTTTGGTATGTTTTCATTGAGTGTGCAATTTCTGTCTTTATAGTTTTAATTTTTAGTCCACGATGCAAGCGATCATTTTTGATGTACCAAGGAGCATTGGTAATCATGCGCAGCATTTTTGACTGGAACTGTTAGCGGAACCACCGTGAGCTGTGCCATCTGGGTGCATTGTATGGTATAACTTGTAGTTCGGGATTTTAAAGTAGCTCGTTTGTGTGAAGTGGTTTTCCGATACTACGCCATTTGTTTCTAAAAATAGTTTAACTTCTAAAGAGTGGTGTGACAGGCCATTTGGGTTCCATAAAACTATTTTGAGCTGCTCGAATGACACATGACTGTCATTAAATTGGTGAGTAGATTTGTTACGGTGCATAATTGATTCATAATTTGATTGAACATATTTATTAGATTCTTCATATCATTTTGATTATCGGAAGATTCTTGGATAGTAGAATAATTTTTTGGTTGAGATTTGTAGACAGATTTATTACAAGTATAGATTGTTTCGATTATGTGTAGAATCTGTCGATCTAAAAATAATTTTATCATAAATACCTTTAAGTAGCTCGTTTGAAGACACTATTTTTACATTGTTGTAAAGCAAATAATAATGAGTAAAAAAAAATTAACCACGTATTTATATGGCACGTACAGATGAAATAACTCAGTTCTGAAAAGTATTACATTATTACAGCGATAGTTGTTATTGTAATTAGAATGTCAGTATGTTTACGTGATAATGTGTGTCTATCAATAACTCCTATATGCACCTGATTTTTTTTTTTTTATTCTTTACAAGTTAGCCCTTGACTGCAATCTCAATGATGCAATCTAAGATGAAATGGGCTAACTTGTTAGGCGTAAGATGAAAATCCACACCCATTTCGGTTTCTACACGACATCGTACCGGAACGCTAAATCGCTTGACGGTACGTTTCTGCCGGTAGGGTGATAACTAGCCACGGCCGAAGCCTTTCACCAGCTATATCTGTACCAATTCAGAAAACCTCAATCGGCCCAGCCGCGGATCGAACCGTGGCCGATTGAGATTTTCTTAACTGGCTATAGGCAAAAGGCGTACCGCCAAGCAATTTAGCGTTCCAGTACGATGTCGTGTAGAGCCCGATTTTTATCCTCCTTCTAACAAGTTAGCCCGCTTCCATCTTAGATTGCATCATCACTTACCATCAGGTAAGATTGTAGTCAAGGATTAACTTGTAATGAATATAAAAAAATACCCTACTAAAAAACCTTATGCACGCCACTGGTAGCGCTAGTCAAAATATATGTAATCGTATCTATTTATTTTCAAGGAACTTCCAGTTTTCGTACTTTTACACCATTTGTACGATTCAAATCCTAATAACCAAGGTTAGGTAAAGATTTCTCGACAAATAACACCTAACCGAAGACCGGCGTTATCCCGGCACGCTTTATGGCCGCGTGTCGCCATTAAATAAAGACAGGTAATATGGGCTGGACTCGGCTTAGCACCACTTGACAAATCTCTGATATATTCTGTACCAGATTTTGCTAGATTTCGTTTGCAAGTAGATTTTGTCAGCTAGATTAGTGCCAACTGAAATAAGTACTTAAAGGTATTTTTCTATCACTCTACTTGAGTAATAGAAAAATACTAATACTAATACCAAATATAGGGTTATTTTCTCGGAAAAGTATTTTTGTTCGTCTTAAGACTAAAATAAAATGCGTTAATAAATACAAAAAATAGATACTAGATCGATCTTGATGAAAATTAGTATACTGCATGTGAAAGTTTAGGAAAAAAATCTAAGCGCCTGCAGACGAATGTCTCCGCAAAGTGCATGTTACCAGTGATGACATAAATGGAACCGAGACTTGGTCTTTAATCATGACCCTCATAAGAAGCCTCAGAGTTTTCTTGCTATAGCGATGGAGTGACGAAGTATCTCTGCGTGAATCCGCAAAACCATATTCACCAACATAGTAACAGTAACTTACAAGTGGCAATGGTAGGTTTCAAAGAATTGATGGACTTCGACGAGTGTTAGTCGACCCCACCAGGTGGATCGACTATGGTCAAGTTGTTGGGAGCCGCTGGATACAGGCAGCTAAATGTTGTTTTGATGTCCTTACAAAAAGGAGATTATCGAGGGTAGAAATACTACATAAGTTACTCAGGAAGTTGGCTATATAAAAAAGGCTATTAAGTGTAAAATGTTGGCCTTATATCTATATCCACGCGAAGCCAGAACAAATTGTTTCTTCGCAGACAAATCCTACCTACTATCTATTATTCAAACACATAAAGACACTCATGCAGTTAGTGTATTAACCTTAACAGTCTAAAATAACCATTCCACGTCACCGTTAACAAGGAACATACAATCTACCCTTTAGATCTAACAAAAACGTAGTGAACAATAGCCTGATCCCACGAACATATTATATGGGATTTGTTTGCGTCCCTAGTGAACAAAACCCTTTGCAAATAGATCTCGCGCACATAACAGTACACAAAAACAGTAAACGTGTATCACTTAACTGCGACCCCCAACTGTACCTTTGGGATTAAGTCCGGGTTCCCATTCAAAGGACAAAATGCTTTTTAGTTTTTTATATTAATATCAGGTCTAGGCACCAATTATAAACTACTGACAAGTACTTTCGGGTGTAAAGGTAACACAAAACAGCCAAATGTCAGATCCTGAGGTTTTCTTGATAGATAATGTCTGTTTGTCCACGCTTTTCTCAAAACTTACGCAACGGATTTTCATGTGATTTTCACAGGTACCAGATGTACATGCCATCGACATATGGGTAAGTTTTACGGCATCAAGCTGTTATGTGAAGAAAGAAAGTTATCTGGCAAAAGGGATCTTCATGCAGACGTAAACGTCCTTCGTGGCGTAGTGGTATGCGCGGTAGATTTACAAGACGGAGGTCCTGGGTTCGATCCCCGGCTGATATTTGGTCCAGGTCTGGCTGGTCGGAAGCTTCGGCCGTGGCTAGTTACCATCCTACCGACAAGCGATTTAGCGTTCCGGTACGATGTGTAGAAACCGAAAGGAGTGTGCATTTCATCCTACTCCTAACAAGTTAGCCCGCTTCCATCTTAGACTGCATCATCATTGGGAGAGATTGTAGAATAAAAAAAATAAAAAATAAATGGACGTTTTCTAGTTATGAATATTTACGAACACTGGTCATTTTAAAATAATTATCATCATCATCATCAAGTTTGGAGAATACAAACATAGATTAAACCAATATTACTTTTGTATTATAGCACAAAATTCATAAAAAAGAAAATTGTTCTAAAAGACGCAAATAAGTGGCCATGAGTGAGTATGAGTTTTATATCGTCCAAATATCGGACATCAAAAGATTCTGTAAGATGTAGAATTGACCCACATTTGAACAGCCTGTGAAAAGGTGCCCTGATATTATGTCCTTGACTACGATACTCTGCAGGTTAGTGTTATATTTTTTGTACACATGCAAACAGAAAGCGTTATATCATCAGTTCGTAAGTAAGCCAATATTGTGGATCATTTTCAAAAATACATTTAGGCCTGGAAATTTACTCAAGTATTTTTTTGAAAATTTAAATTCTTATAAAGTCATAATTTCGATAATAAAATAAGATTTCCAAGGTCTCCTTGATTCATATATACGACTTCATTGCTCGATCTAAATACTTCTACGTGTATGTATGTCATATTTCGTTTATTTCAAAACTCAAACTCAATTTAATAATATAAAGCCTTCCTCGATAAATGGGCTATGATACACTAAAATAATTTTTCAAATCGGACGAGTAGTTCCTGAGATTAGCGCGTTCAATCAAACATACAAACAAACTCTTCAGCTTTAAATATCAGTACAGAATATAGATGAAGTCGTTTTAAAAATCCTCGCTTCTGTTTTTTAATTCGTTTTACAAAAACATCCGCTGGAACTTCTTAATCCATAATGGTCGAGTGTTTAATTTATGTGGCTTCGGAATAAGAGGTCTTTCTGGCCTATTCACTATTATGGTCTTTAATAACAACCTATTAGAATAAACATCAAATCCACTGAGAAATGTCATCTACCTAATATCTACGAAGGGGTATGAAGTTTCCTTTCTACTCTGAAATTTTCAATAAAATCAGCCCGTATTTGGGAAATTAGTGGTGGTACACCCCCCCGTCTTGGAGAGCACGTTAAGCATTATAATTAACTTGTAACAGTGGTCGCAAAAGAATTAAACATTTTCACCCCTGCAGCATGGTGGGCCTAAGCTCCATATGCCCTCTCCTATAAGGAAGAAGGCCAATAAGCCGTTAAAATGGGCAGATAATGATGATGAGTCCTAATAAACACGTAACATCATAAAAAATTTACGTCCATGCTGTAATCTCCGTAATCGATAAATTGTGTCACATTCATGATGTATATTTAGGAAAGTATTCAATGTTATGTGTTCATATAAATTCTAAGAGCCGATTCACACTGACAATATTTCGAAGGGCTTGTTTTTAAAAGCCCACCAGACGGCTAACGATTTGATTTGCTTAAAAAAACAAAAACTTTTTATACTTAGACAACTGACGGTCTGGAACGTTGAAACTTGCTAACTTTTAAAGGCGACACAATAAAAACCTCATAATTATCTAATCAGCGCTTTTTGTTGACGTTTCGAAAATTCTAAAATGCGAGGTTGTCTTAACTCAGCTGATTCTTCGTATACTGATTAGATTAGAAAATAAATTTGAATTGTAATTAAAATTTTTATTACTGATACGCTATCTAAGTCACACAGGCATAACACAGACTATACGCTTACTTCAGGGCTCAGTAATGATGTGTCTATAGTGTAAGTATATTAATTTATTAATACTTTAATCTTTATTGAAAAAAGGCAATTACTTTGTGTACAAAACTACACTTGTATATCTTCCAAGTTGACGCATTAATCACGTGATATCGCAAATGAGTCAGAGCGCAGTGAGTCAAAAAATCTTGGTGGTTTATAAAAAAATGTTAGTAATCTACTTTAAACATCAACAGAACAGGCGACTTAATAAAACGCTTCATGTTACAAACGCGCGTATATAACAGTCAGTGTGTAAAGGCTCTAAGTATTGTTGTAATCTGAAATGAACAATCAGATAAGGTTAAATATTAAACCGGGCATTTTGTTGTGTCAACGTTAAACCGCAGCGTATTTTCCGACACATTGGTTTTAGGTTTTTGTTAATTTGGTGCGTGATAATGATTTTATCGTAGCTTTGGTTTGAGAGAAACAATACGCGTGTACGATACGCGTTGTTTCATGGCGGACATTTAAATTGTTTAAATGTAAACAACGTTTTGCATTTAAAATATTATATACAGATACAATAGGGAATGCTCATCCCCGGCCTATCAGGTAATTTACTTATATCGAAAAAATCTTGATAACCTGTACATTTTCAAAAATCCTAAAACAATCGTACTTCAAGGAATATTGTAAAAAAAAATTAGACAAATTGGTTCAGCCGCTCTCGAGATTTGTGCTTAGCAACACATTTAGCGATTCATTTTTATATTATAGAAAATAACAAATGCCAAAGTAAGTTTATCTGTCTATCTGTTACCTCTTCACGGCTTTACTTTATATGTAAAGGAGGAACTAAAAAAATAGACCTTATTTCAAACAACTGAATTGAATTACAATGTTGTCAATGTGAAATCGCCAAAAAAATAATGATGCCATGATTTAATCAGCCAGCTATCTTAGTATCCATAAAATAAGCTATACTCTTACTTTGGTGCTAAGTAGTGTTGTGTGTATTTATTTGATTATTTATTTAGTATTAATATAAGTTTTGTAAAGACGTCGATGTTTTAGCACAGTATCATAATAATAGCTACAGTACAAACTTGGTTTGTATTTGATATTTTGATTATAAAATAGAGCATAATATTAAATCATTGAGATCTTGAGCATCATCCACAAAATGAATTAAACCTCAAGGGTCCCGTGAACGAGGTCCTGGCATTGTTAACGTATTTCTGAAATTCGCTCCTTTATTACTTTATACAATTTCGCCGAAAACAGAATTAGACGTGTAACGAGAGTTAAAGAGATATGAATTTGATAAACAAAAGAAAAAAAGTTATGTGAAAGTAAGCTCCTTTTATATACGTTGCGATAAAAAAAAACAAATCAAGAAAACGCGTGTTTTCTTTAGCCAGAGGATCTCGATTCATCCCAAGTGTGGCAGAAGGACTGACAGTTAGACATGATCGTAAGTAATCTTTTGGGGTCGTGTGTTTTTGCGTTTAGATACGAGGAGCATCTTATCTGCAGGCTTTTGAAAAAAAAAGCTATAATAAGCAGTGTACACGCCTAAACTAACATTTACCTACACCAAACGGATTTTTTGGCATAAGTTTACTATACTAGAACCGCTTACATTTTTATAACTCTACCAGAGTTCAGAACAATTATATATTAAATCTAGTAAAAGCTCGAATCCAAGCAGTGCTATTCTATACTGGATGGATCTAATGAGACCTTTCTTTAGTATATTCAGAGAAACGTCAACATTAAAGCAAAATATTATATTGGAATAAGTAAAAATATTAAAAAAAAACTACGATTAACTACGATAAATCAAGAAATATTTTTAATTATTTATTTTCTTAATTTAAGTATAGAACATAATGTCCATTACTTATATTACGCTTGAGATAGTACATATTAGCACGGTTGAGATAGTGTAAACTGCAATAATAATACCTACGGATGCTAATATGCACATGTAACTTGGTATACATTCTGATAGTAGTGCAACCAGCTGGCTTATGAGGGATTTAACGTTCATTTATTCCGCCAGTCATCGCCTGATCGCCTCCGCAAAGCGAGCAAATCCATCAGCGTGTTGTGCTTTCATTGAATCATCGAGTCATGAAAGCGTGTACATGACAAATAAATTATTCGTAGTGTAGTTTTTGTGGTAGAGCTCAAACTAAAGGGGAATACGTAGCAGTGGTCTTTGTCGTAGAGCTCAAACTGAAAGGTAATTTTTAGCAGTGGTCGTTGTGGTAGAGATCAAACTGAAAGGTAATTCGTAGCAGAGGTCTTTGTGGTAGAGCTTAAAGTAAAAGGTAATTTATAGCAGTGGTATTTATGGTAGAATTCAAACTGAAAGGCCATTTGTAGCAGTGGTATTTGTGGTAGAGCTCAATCTGATATGTAATTCGTAGCAGTGGTATTTATGATAGAGCTCAAACTGAAAGGTACTTCGTAGCAGTGGTATTTATAGTAGAGCTCAAACTAAAAGGCAATTGAAAGCAGTGGTCTTTGTGGTAGAACTCAAACTGAAAGGTAATTCGTAGCAGTGGTATTTATGGTAGACCTCAAACTGATAGGCAATTCGTAGCAGTGGTCTTTGTGGTAGAACTCAAACTGAAAGGTAATTCGTAGCAGTGGTATTTATGGTAGACCTCAAACTGATAGGCAATTCGTAGCAGTGGTCTTTGTGGTAGAACTCAAACTGAAAGGTAATTCGTAGCAGTGGTATTTATGGTAGACCTCAAACTGATAGGCAATTCGTAGCAGTGGTCTTTGTGGTAGAACTCAAACTGAAAGGTAATTCATAGCAGTGGTATTTATGGTAGAGCTCAAACTGAAAGGTAATTCGTAGCAGTGGTCTTTGTCGTAGAGCTCAAAGTGAAAGGTAATTTTTAGCAGTGGTCTTTGTGGTGCTCAAACTGAAAGGTACTTCGTAGCAGTGGTATTTATAGTAGAGCTCAAACTGAAAGGCAATTCGTAGCAGTGGTCTTTGTGGTAGAGCTCAAACTGAAAGGTACTTCGTAGCAGTGGTATCTACAGTAGAGCTTAAACTGAAAGGCAATTCGTAGCAGTGGTCTTTGTGGTAGAGCTCAAACTGATAGGTAATTCGTAGCAGTGGTATTTATGATAGAGCTCAAACTGAAAGGTAATTCGTAGCAGTGGTATTTATGGTAGAGCTCAAACTGAAAGGTAATTCGTAGCAGTAGTATTTATGGTAGAATTCAAACTGAAATGTAATTCGTAGCAGAGGTCTTTGTGGTAGAGCTCAAAGTAAAAGGTAATTTATAGCAGTGGTATTTATAGTAGAGCTCAAACTGAAAGGCAATTCGTAGCAGTGGTATTTGTGGTAGAGCTCAAAATGAAAGGCATTTCGTAGCAGTAGTATTTATGGTCGAGCTCAAACTGAAAGGTAATTCGTAGCAGTGGTATTTATGGTAGAGCTCAAACTGAAAGGCAATTCGTAGCATTGGTCATTGTTGTAGAGCTCAAACTGAAAGGTAATTCGTAGCAGTGATATTTATAGTATAGCTTTATCTGAAAGGCGATTCGTAGCAGTGGTCTTTGCAGTAGAGCTCAAACTGAAAGGCAATTCGTAGCAGTGGTATTTATGGTAGAGTTCAAACTGAAAAGCAATTCGCTGCAGTGGTTTTTGTGGTAGAGTTCAAACTGAAAGGCAATTCGTAGCAGAGGTCTTTGTGGTAGAGTTCAAACTGAAAGGCAATTCGTAGCAGAGGTCTTTGTGGTAGAGTTCAAACTGAAAGGCAATTCGTAGCAGAGGTCTTTGTGGTAGAGTTCAAACTGAAAGGCAATTCGTAGCAGAGGTCTTTGTGGTAGAGTTCAAACTGAAAGGCAATTCGTAGCAGTGCTCTTTGTGGTAGACTTTGTGAGTATACAGCTCAAATTAAACGATAAGTATGGTTGCATAGGTACAATATGCTTAACATTTAAACTGCCTCGTTAGTAATTAGTATGTGACTTCAGAGCACAAGATGCAATGTTCGAGGGGTTTAGACTCATCAAGCTGCTTCAAAGCGGGTTGGCGGGCTTCGAGTTAGAATTTGATGTTAGAATTTGCAACCTGCATAAATTACCTAGCCTTATGTGCTCTGCTAGCCACCAAGTTAAAATATATATTATAAAGAAAAGCTCATTTTTTCACAGCCAGACTACAGTCAGATCCGAAACTGAAAACCTAGGACCTCACCATCTAAAGCCACATTCGCTAAGCGACCAATAGGGCAGTGTAACACAGAATACACACAACATTCATATTACCATATCCACACAATGCGCTTGCTTCACGAATGCACAAACTCACTCAGGAGATCGGGTGCGTAAATGGAATGCTCGAACTAACCACATTGTTGTTCCTAAATACCTATTCGTACTTTGCTGGTAGAGTAATATCTACTGCTAAATACTCTATGCAAATAATGTATGCATAAAGTAGAGTCATCATCATTAGCCGATGGTCGTCCACTGCTGGACATAGGCCTCTCTCCAAACACAACGGTCTCGAGCCGCCATCATCCAGTCCCTGCAATCCGCTTGATGTCATCGATCCACCTAGTGAGGGGTCGACCAACACTACGCTTTCCTGTGCAGGGTCGTTCCATTCCAGCACCTCGGGACCCCAACGTCCATCGGCTCTTCGAATTATGTGGCCTGACCATTGCCATTTCAGTTTCGCGACTCGCTGAGCTATGTCAGTGAATTGTTTCGTCTGCGGATCTTCTCATTTCTGATTCACAGATACTACAAGCATAACTCGCCCCATTGCCCACTGAGTGATTTTGAGCCTTCTAAAAACATTTCTATAAGGTAGAGTGACTGATATGTAAACTGTAATATCAAACCACGTTATCAATTTATTTATTTTATTTTTCAAATTGAAAGCAAAAGATAAGATCAAGGCAATTTGGTTCAAAATTAAATATTTGTAACGAAGACGAATTACTCGTACTTTATTGGAAGGGGGAATATCATAATAATCAAATTTATTTACCATAAAAAAGGTTGTATAGTGTCCTTCAAACCTTCATATAATTGCTGTCGCGGATTTTTTTTAGAACTTTCAAAGGGGAGCAATCACACACGGTATTTAAAATCTAAAATTTCATGCAGAACAAGCAACGGAAGCTTTTACTCGCTATCAAAAAGTCCAATTTTTCATTAATGCTCCTCTCCAATAGGTTGTAGCGTGATTTTATATAGAGGCTATATTTCTCGATAAATGGACAATCCAACACATTTTTTTTTTTATTCTAACCAGTAGTTCCTGAGATTAGCGTGTTCAAACAAACTAACAAACCAACTATTCAACCAATTCTGTATAGAAATAGCGGGCAAACAAGTATACGTAGGTCACTTAGCCATAAGTGAATTAAAGCCTTTTTTTTGACGGGCCTCCGTGGTGCAATGGTATGCGCGATGGATTTACAAGACGGAGTTCCTGGGTTCGATCCCCGAGTGGGCCGATTAAAGTTTGAGGTTTTCTTAATTGGTCCAAGTCTGGTGGGAGGCTTCGGCCGTGGCTAGTTACCGGCAAAGACGTACCGCCAAGCGATTTAGCGTTCCGGTACGATGCCGTGTAGAAACCGAAAGGGGTATAGATTTTCATACTCCCCTTAACGAGTTAGCCCGCTTCCATCTAAGTTTGCATCATCACTTACCATCAGGCGAGATTGTAGTCAAGGGCTAACTTGTAAAGAATATAAAAAAGCCTCTCATGAATATTAGTAACACCAGAGGCAATGCTAATATATGGCAAAATTACAAAGTATACTTATCCACATTAATTATATTTATCCACCCCTGAATAACCTTATATTAAAACTTTTTGTTATCTTTTCAAAGTGTGAGCATGTTACGCTTGAAGTTATTAGTTGTGTTTTATTATTGTTATTTAATATTTTAATTCTAATTAGAAATAATTTTACAAAAACATAAAACAACTTTTTCAGTTAATTGAAAATTATATTTTAAGTTCGTCATCAACCCATATTCGGCTCACTGCTGAGCTCGAGTCTCCTCTCAGAATGAGAGGGGTAAGGCCAATAGTCCACCACGCTGGCCCAATGCGGATTGGCAGACTTCACACACGCAGAGAATTAAGATAATTCTCTGGTATGCAGGTTTCCTCACGATGTTTTCCTTCACTGATTGAGACACGTGATATTTAATTTCTTAAAATGCACACAACTGAAAAGTTGAAGGTGCATGCCCCGGACCGGATTCGAACCCACACCCTCCGGAATCGGAGGCAGAGGTCATATCCACTGGGCTATCACAGCTCATTATTTTAAGTTATATAAGTTATATAGTCAGTTTTATAAATGAAAAAAGATCAGAATGAAACTTGCAATTACGGCAATAATAAATGGCCGATAATAATATGGAAACAATACACGATTATTAAAGGTGAAATCGCTGAATGAATATTCGAATTCAGACTTCCACGCGAATCGAAATGCTGCAATCATAAAAAAGCTTATTTGCCGGCTATTTGCTTTTATAAATATCGGCAGTTGGTGGAGTGATTCGGTGTGTGGGTCGGAGACATTCAAAAGACATTTTAATAAATTCGAATTTGATAGTAAAAACTATTTTAATTCCTTTGACAATGAAAAAATGTTATCCTGGTTTTCGTTATAGTTTCTTCAACATACATAAGCTATGATCTAGTACTAATAGGTTCTTCTGTTACCCGCTTGATCGAAGTAGAAATGAGGAGATCCGCAGAAGAACCAAAGTCACCGACATAGCTGAACGCGAAGCTGAAGGGGCAATGGGCGGTACATAGTTCAAAGAGCCGATGGACTTTAGAATCCCAAGGTTTTGGAATGGCGACCCCGCGCTAGAAAGCGCAGTTTTTGTCGACCCGTCACCAGATGGACTGATGACATAAAGCGAATCGCAGGGATTCGCTTGATGCAGGTGACTCAGGATCATAATGTTTGGAATTCTTACAAAAGGTCTATGTCCTGCAGCGGATGTCCATCGGAAGATATGATGATGGTAATGATGATTAGGTTTCAGCACGGAGCACATATTTCGAGACTGATGAACTTTGAGGTTTGAAGTTGAAGAGGTGCTGGAATGTGACCCCTCATGACAGGAGGTCGCTGGATGCAGCTGGAGACTTCATTGTTGTCGTGTATGGATGTCACTAATGTCTACGAGCAGTGGCGTGCCCTTCATATATGCAAAAATGCACTGCTTACCCTAAGGATTGAATACAAACCTATGTCGGACTGCAGAATAGTTAGTTGGACAAAGAATTTTCCAATTTTCACTTATAGTGCATACCCTAGTTAAAAAATTTGTGCACGCCACTGGCTACGAGTAAGTCCAACAGTGGGCGTCCATCAGCTGATGATGGTAAAGATGATGTATTGGTAAAGCTACATGACAAAAGACATATCTTTGCATACACTTATATCGAGTTAATGTCACACGTGTGCCCCATAGATAAGGAAATAAATTGATTCCCATTAAATGTATTCACATAAAAGTCGTGCACGTCCAATAAATCCCGAGGTCATCAAAACTCGATGATTTAAAGGGGAAAACCCTACGCTTACGTGACGTAGCTATTTTCTGCCACATGCATCAACACGATTCAGTTACTTTGGCTGCATACAGATACAATTCCGATGTTACTGCCCAAGTTTACATGGTGAGCTTTATAAACTCTGACCAGGCCAAGAACCTATGCCCACGATCCTCTGACCGGGTATTGAAAGAACCTATACTCAAACGATTTTAACAGTTACCAAAAAAAATATTTTATGAGATCATTTTGTTCTGCGTTTCTTCGCTAGAATGTTTAGCTTAAGATTCTCTATTCTCCCTTTTTTTAGAAACTAAAGATATGCTGTAAAAATATAGAACTTCTACAGCCAGATAAAGGTTAATCAATTCACACATTAAAAGGAAGGGATAAATATACATAAATCAATTCACACATTAAAAGGAAGGGAGGGGTTCAATGACATGGCATTGTGTGACAAAGAGTAGGAGAGTTCCTTATTTGAGTGACGTCACATTTTAAAATTTTATACATTAAAAAAACAAATAATGAAGAAGATTCCAAGTCCATGAACTGAAGATGCAAAATTCATTCGTAAGATTAATGTAATTTCAATTATATATAATATTATATATATAATCATTTTTTTGATTTGATAATGTTTTTTTCATGTTTTTGATTTAAAGTAATAACAACAATCAATAAATAAATAAATTAAACAATTAAATACCAAACTGCATAAATTATATAAAAACTGAAAAGAAAAAAAACAAGCTCAGTCCAGAAGTGTAGAAAGCAATTAGAAAACAGTCGGGATATTAAATAGAATGATTTTCGTCTAAATTTTTTTACAGGTCCCGACTGTTTTCTAATTGCTTTCTACACTTCTGGACTGAGCTTGTTTTTTTTCTTTTCAGTTTTTGTATAATTACATACAAGATACGCGCGAAAGCATAACCCTTCTTACAGTCGGGTAATAAAAACATTACCTATTAAAAAATAAATTAAATGACAGTATACAATTTTATTCAGCATTCCTTGTGAAACTCATTGATGACAATGCGAAAAATACATAAATGCTCTTGCAAAAAACAGCAAAATAAAATACAAGTAAAATCAAATTATATGAACTAGGTTCACAGGTCCCGAACTGTTCGGAATCGTTATCTCACTATGGTAACCGATTTTGCTAATCGTCTTCGATAGGCCCACTGCAGAGCCAGGTTTTTGTCGTTATACGAAAGGATTTTGTGGTCCTCCTTTCCCGAGACTCCCCGAGAAAATATCAACTGATGGCAACCCTCGTGTAACCAACATTGCTTATATCTGTGTCAAACGCATCAACACGCCTCAGTAGCCTTCTCGCCTGCATGCCAGACACTAGCAATTTCGATCCGATATTGATTTGATCGGTACAAATTACAAATGTATGCGATCAACTATTGGTTCTGCGTTCCTATATTCTATATCTTTGACTAGTCAAACGTGCTTGTCTGTGAATTTAACTATAAACGACCTCCTTTGACGGCCTCTGTGGCGCAGTGGTAAGCGCGGTGGAATTACAAGACAGAGGTCCTGGGTTCGATCCCCGGTTGGGCCGATTGAGGTTTTCTTAATTGGTCCAGGTCTGGCTGGCGGGAGGCTTCGGCTGTGGCTAGTTACCACCCTACCGACAAAGTCGTACCGCCAAGCGATTTAGCGTTCCGGTACGATGTCGTGTAGAAACCGAAAGGTGTGTGGATCCTACTCCTAACAAGTTAGCCCGCTGCCATCTTAGATTGCATCATCACTTACCATCAGGTGAGATTGTAGTCAAGGGCTAACTTGTAGAGAATAAAAAAAATTAAAAAAAAAAAAAAGGAATTAACAGCCTCATTGGGCTTGTGCTTGCCTATGCTATATGACTTTGAATCATAAGTCGTAACATTCTGAGTTCGAATGTAGGTCAAGCTATGAAATAGTGATATTCTTCTTTCAAGAAATTTAAGGAATAGTCTGCAGTTAGGAAGTTAAGTAGTTAGACCTCGTGTGTGCCTCGGAGAACATTTTATGCCCGGTCTCGGTTGTAACATCATACTTACGAGTATGATAATTACATTGATGATAAAGTACATTATTACAATTTTACAAAAAATTAAGAACGTACGTAAATTACTACAACTTCCTTAACATAAATATCCCCAAATATCAAAATGAAAATTATAATTATCAATTGGAGTTGACACACTAATGTTTTAATTTTTCTTTTCAGGAATACAGCGAGTCTCAACTGCACTTACAAGGGTGGTAATCCAAATGAAGATACATATTCATCTTAAATATACTTTGTTGGTGATTTATAGTGCTAACCTGATATCTTGCCTGCTTAAACTACAATTATTAGAAACTGGCTGTGCCTGCGATTTCACACATTTAACCAGTGTAAATATAAATATTAAAAAATAAAAATAAAACTCACGTATAGTTTCCTTAAAAAGATAGGGTGCAAATGATTCAAACAGTACAGTTTGCGCCATTAGTCGCGTCTATTTGCCGCCACATGCATCAATCCGCCCCAGTTGCCTCCGCGGTGCATTCGAGATTATTCCCCGATTCAATATCGTGTTCCACTTCATTTCCCTCACTACACTTGTTCATTGCTCGTGCTAACTTTAGATACACTACAATATTATGGTATAAAAATAGAACGACCGTTTGATGCTGGAAATTGAAATAGGTTTTATGATTTTACTAGCTGACGCCGCGCGGCTTCACCCGTGTGGTTCCCGTTTTCGTAGGAAATAAATAAAATATAACCTATAGCCTTCCTCGATAAATAGGCTATCTAACACTAAAAGAATTTTTCAAATCGGACCAATAGTTCCTGAGATTAGCGCGTTCAATCAAACAAACAAACTCTTCAGTTTTTTAATATTAGCATAGATATCAAGTCGTATAAGGGATGATTTATATTAGACCAACTCTAACCCAGGGCGTGCCTTGTACACGGTACATACTTGGATACCTTACATGGATATTACTCCCATTTTCACTTTACTATTACTTTCAAGGCCAAACAACCTTCCTGAAACAGAATAGGCTAGTTCACACTTTTTAAAAGGGTCTTACATTGTTCATTATCGTTCGACTAGATTGAAAAAAATATATAAATTTTTTTAAGACATGAATACATAAAAAATTTAATTTATTTTGAAAATACGAGCCCAAACGCGATCGGTCATGATTCACAGTAGTTCTAAGGCACTTAGGCTAACATACCCTAGTAAATACACAAATCATGCCCATGTGGAATAATGGCAAGAATACTGGCTGCATTCCGGCACTAGATATCCAGGCTGACCCTTTGTGCAAAAAATGAGCCAGCCCAAGCCCAGCTACATGATCCAAGGGTCTCCACGGCAAAAGGAACAAATATGTAACTCTCAGTCAGAGAGGCATAATTGAGCCACTTACCGGTTTCAGCTTTTTCTGCCGCGGCTCCCAGCCTTGATTCTGTCTCCCTGATGACGTCACGGTGCTAATGTTTCAACACATGGAACATCCATTTCCCAGCGAACCACGTCAGTCAATAAATTGGAATAATATTACAAATAAGTACCGACATCTTGTTTGCCCACTAGTATATGAAGTAACACCCTAATTAAGGTACCTAATGGCTTCCTCTCGCACTCTCTACTAATATCCTCAGAGGAGCCTCCATTCTTTAAATGTACCTATAAATCAGGAGATAGCGCATTAGTAAGGCATTATCATCCTTCTTGCATTTTCTTTGCTTTAGTTTTACCATTATTTGTATTTGTTTTGCCTTTTTTGCCGGGTCAGCTAGTACGTGTGTTATGGGCGATTTTCCACAAAACATCATAAGGCTCTTCCTTTCAATTTATAATTAAAAATATATAAAGTAGAACATTTATAAAAATAGGTTATATATAGTACTACAAGCTTCGACCTTATTCATTCGTTAAATGAACCAGCAAACACGTACATACGCTAAATTCTTAGCTAGTATACGTGGTACATACCGAGAAGGCCATTTTCACTAAAACGCCGTGTTTTATTGTTTTCCCCGCTTCACTGGGTACATAAAGCGGCGCTAAATCATAAAAAGTACCTCACACGAATCTTTGAGAATACAAAATTACTTGGGAATAATAAATAATATAGACTAGAACAAATTAAAAAATACCTAAAGATTTTAAGATTAACAAACTTCCAGTTAGCAAATATTTAATGTGATCGACTCAGTTGTAACGTTTCAATGATTGAAACAAGAAATTCAATCAACACTTATCATTATCATTTTTATTATCATGGTCTTCCGTTTATCAACATTTGTGTATTTTAAAATTGTGTCATATTGCGTTGCATTTTGTGGTACATAAAATTAATTTTCACGAAATTACGGCCATGTTTAAAATTTATCTGTTTTGGACATCACTACGCAAACCTAATACACTCGGTAGAAATGCGAATAGAAAATCAAATAGGAAGCTGCCGTCAGAAAGCAATTATGGCCGAATATCGGAGCAACAGGCTACGCTATCGTGGTGATTGGTTTTATTGAACATTCTTGTGAAGATTCTGTTTCGTCGGAGCTTTGATATCGATCTTGTGGATTGTTTCTTACGTTTGATAAAAAGGAGCACGTTATAAATCCTCATTTTGTTCAAGATAAATAAACAAATAAAAATACATTTTTTATGTTTCAAAATCTTTCAAAATATATAAAGGCATGATGATAGTTTTTTTAATTGTATATAAATTAGAAGTACACTAATAGTAAAGCAATTTTGTAAAAGTAACAGGGTATCTGAGATCATTACTTTCGGAACTATAGGGATTTAAAGGGTCAGATTTGCGGTGCTGCCGCGGATCCCTGAAAAACGCCCCATATAAAAGAAAACCCGTACAAAGATAAAATTTGGCAGGGAGGTAGTTTATAGTTGATAGGTGTCCGCTGTCAACGGATTTTGCAATAGGACCGGATTATTAGGTTTCATTGGACCAGCGTGGTGGACTATTGGCCTAACCCCTAAGTTTCTGAAAGGAGATTCGAGCTCAGCAATATCGCGGAAGTCCCCTAACAGCAATTAAAATCAGGTGATACCGATATACTTTTTACGCTTTTAGTGGTGGGGAAAAAAACTTTTATCACTTTGGCTTACTGAAATCGTCAGAAAACATGAGCGATTATTCAGGAGATTATTTCATTCAAAATAAGTAAAAAATTAACCGCGCACGTGGCTCGATAACAAAACTATAAGACCTCAACTCAAATCGTCAGATTTTCGAAATGCATCTCTATCAACTCAGCTATCAACTCACCAATTTTATCTTAATCTAACGTACTAGTTGAGTATTCCTAAAGTTAGTTTTTTTTATTATTTACAAGTTAGTCGTTCCTTGACTACAATCTCACCTGATGTTAAGTGATGATGCAGTCTAAGATGGAAGCGGGCTAACTTGTTAGGAGGAGGATGAAAATTTTTGGTTGCCCTAAACGTACCCACCAATATTAAAGGCTCATACTTGGTGGAGGTACTGAACAACGTGCACGGTTCATCTGCCGCGCTCGAGTAACTGCAAAAATCCCCTCTTCGGCTCCCCTACTATAATGATGATGATGATGAATTAGTAATCTCTCTCTCGTAAGTCTCAATTAGTTCGATAAACACTGACGAAAAATTAATAACATGCGTGCCATAAGACGAATTTTACTTGAAATTCGATTACGTTAGATTTAATCTTTGATAAATTAAAAGTAGCTGTCTTGGCGGAGCGATTTTTCTCGGCTCCTGTTTGCTTTTAATTAACAGCTACCGATCTGCCAGCTATTGTGGGCGACTCACCGGAATCGATATCAAAATTAATCGACGTCGGCCCTCGATGTAGCGATTTTAATATTTTGTTTTTGATGTTTGGTATTTTTAGACCGCCTCGTTAGTATTGTAGGTACTGAACTTGGTCCTGGAATAATCTTCTGAATCGGGCTACGAAATAGTCCCCCTTTCTTCCCAGTTATTCAGTGGTGTATAGTACGTGATACAGCTTATGGAATATATATTCATTTCGCCGGATCTTAAACCATACACTATAACACCACCTTGTCTATAGCACGTTGAGTGTCCCAGTCATTATCATGAACATCTAATGAGTCTACAAGTCTGTATATAAAAAAGAAGGTTAGTAAGAGGAACTAAAACTCCAGCTGCTTCATGGCGGTAACACCTAAATTCTCCGGATGAACTTAGTTCCAAAAAGCTGTCTGTAAATGCACACTGAAAACAACTTTCATAACACTAAAATATGATTACAACATTTATATTTAGTATCCTAAATAAAATATAATAAATTTAACCTTTTTGCCTATTTCGCAACGGATATAGTGGCGCTCTGAAAGAAATTCATTGCTACATTTTTCAAGTCAAAAATAAGTTATTGTATAATCTATTATTTTATATCCACATAATCTTTTAGTTGATAGATATATTGAAAACGCGGCTTGGTTAGTTTAATTTTTTTTCTGGTTTGAAGGTATCATACATAAATATATATTACGAACAATGATATTATATACTGTTAGATGTGTTACTAGGGCATGAAAAATGAGGCGCTCAAAAGCGGAAATGTATACATAACTCAATGTTGCTCGTGGTCAACAACGAACTTTATTTAAACAAATAAAACATAACATAACAATTGAAAAAAAACCACATACTAGAATGGAAATGCTGCATCTACGTCTATTAAGACAAATGATACAAACAAACCCAAGAGCAAAGAAACGAAAATCTTTTGAGTTTTACTCTAAATACACAATACATAAAATATAAAATATACGAATTGATAAATAACAACTTATCAACGCGTGTCTACGGTCCTTACTTTCCTTTCGTTTACACACATATGTGAACTAACCAGCTAACCACTAAATTCAAAGGCAAAACGACTTACTGAGATACGAGTGACTGTACACATAGCAACTACAGAAAACCACTAATTTGAAGTACAACTAACACGTTGAAACTTTCAGACCATACAAAGTCTGAAAGTTTTATAAACTATAAGTTAGTTCTAACTATAGTTAGACAAAGTTCAAGGCTTCCTTTAAGAACAAGATCGTGAAACCACACACTAGTGCGGAAATGCTGCATTTACGATTCAGTTTGTAACGTAATAATTACATATTTACTAATGAATTAACACTTTAAAACTTCAGACCATAGACAAATTTCACGGCTTCTTTAAAAAATAAAATCGTGAAACTGAACACTAGTGCGGAAATGCTACCTTTACGATTCAGTTTGTAACGTAATAACTAATTACACGTTTACGACACTATCCGTTAGAGGCGGACAGCGGTAATCTGCTCTAGCGACACTCATTTGTTACTAGAATGGCCACCGTCGGACACTCACACGCCAGGTGTAATAATGGTATCTATTTTGCTGGTCACGCTCATAGTGGAGTGTTTCAGCCCACGACGCTAAAGAGGACTGTGTTTATAACTAAACACATAGATGTTTATTTTTAACCGACTTCCAAAAAGGAGGAGGTTTTACGTTCGGCTGTATGTATGTTTTTTTATGTCCAGCGATAATTCCGTCAATTATGGACCGATTTTGAAAATTCTTTTTTTGTTTTGTAGGGTTTGAGTGTTGTGTTTTAATTAAAGCTGTTTCTGAAAAAACCACAGAAATTTTGTAGTTAAATGGTGTTTAATTAAAACATCACGGGCTTGGCACCGCCTTCAAACTGATCAGAAGGTAGCACATAGGTAAGATGTTATTTTTTGCTTTTTAGTTAGTTATTTTTTGACTTGGAAGTCGGTTGAATTTTTTTTATTAAAATTTTTATTTTTTTATTTTTTGTTTATCTATTCATGATAAACTCGAAACTACTGATTTTCATATGGTTACTGATTGATAGAGTGATTCATGTGGAATGTTTAAATATAGAATTTGTCAAGTTTTTGTGTAAATTGTTAGAAATACGAAGATATTTTTTTAGACAGTCGGAAAAAGTCTATCCTAAAACGCTGCCTAATTCTTTTGATGATCTGATGTATTGTATCGACTTTTTAACTACTGCACTATTGTATGTAATGTGTTTAGTGTAATTCCATATTTCTCTTTTATAGATGGGTTTCACGCGGGCATATAAAAGGGGTTTTAGGTACACCTTGAGCCCACAATGTCGTTCCAATATGGGTAATGCCGTATGATGGTTTTGACTCTTCGATCAAGGTATATATTTGTCACTGTTTGCTGTTTTGTATACCAATTATACAGGGCAATAAACGTCCATTAAATACGAGAAAACCTCAGCCGTTCTATTATCGAGAGCCAATTACGTAGAGTGCGCGTCGATCGCAGTGCGTATTTTTGAGGAGTCATTTACTTGTGAAGTAGGTAGGGCGAACAAGATCTACGTCATTATTAATTTTCTTCCTACCCTCACTTAGTGTGTTCGTGAGATGCCGAGATCGAGCGGTTTTATTGGGTACTTACTACATTCATCATCAGCGTTATCAACCGATGGACGTCCACTACTGGTCACAGACCTCTTGTATGAACAAACAGGGTAAGCCACCTGCATCTGAGCTTGTGAAGTAGGTAGAGCGAACAAGATCTACGTCATTATTAATTTTCTTACTACCCTCACTTAGTGTGTTCGTGAGATGCCGAGATCAAGTGGTTTTGTTGGGTACTTACTACATTCATCATCAGCGTTATCAACCGATGGACGTCCACTACTACACACGGGCCTCTTGTATGAACAAACAGGGTAAGCCACCTGCATCTGAGCTTGTGAAGTAGGTAGAGCGAACAAGATCTACGTCATTATTAGTAAATTCAGAGGAAATTTTCCATTATGTGTAATACATTCAGTGCATACCCTAGTTAAATAACCTTTTGCACGCCAGTTATCCAACCCTACAAAGGATTTTTTTGATGCAAAACATGTATTTGCCCACTGGAGAGAGTAACACACGTTATTGTTTTATGTTTGCGAAAACGGTCCAATTTGTCTATCCGGTCGAGATCCGGCCCCTGTCACCCTTTTTATCTTACCAAATGATGATGTAGTGGAAAAATGTATCCCTTTTTTTGTCAACAATGAACAAATATAGGGCAGAAATTTTATATTTTGAAAAAGATTTATACGCTTGTATGACTCACGTTTCACTTTGTACTATGAACGAACAACCGTCTATGGATATTTTTCCAAAACAAGTTGCTTTTGTATTGCGTTATGTAAAGGTTTTTTTTTCATTTTTTTATGTAGTTATAGGCTTACGCTTGACCACAATCAAGGCTGATGGAAAGCAATGATTTTATTTATTTTTATTACCGAATAGATTTATTATATAACTCTTAAACATAACTAGCTAACACCCGGCGGTTTCACCCGTGTATAGTTTCCGTTCCTGAAGAAATAAGGGTATAAAATATTCTCTATATTACTTCTTTTAATATCAGCAATCCGCAAGAGAAAGTCATAACTGGAACAAACATATAGACAGACAGACAAAAGTAAATAAATTGATCAAATCCGTTACTATACAATCACTTTTGAAACTTCAAGTTTATCTAGCTGTAAGTGACTTTACTATCAGTTTGCAAGGTTTTTTTTAATGCAAATAGAGTCGCTCGCTTGACCATGATCTAACCTGATGGTAAATTTTTTGGTTGGTGGGAGGCTTCGGCCGTGGCTAGTTACAACCCTACCAACAAAGACGTACCGCCAAGCAATTTCGCGTTCGATGTCGTGTAGAAACCGAAAGGGGTGTGGATTTTCATCCTCCTCTTTACATGTTAGCCCGCTTCCATCTTAGATTGCATCATCACTTACTATCAGGTAAGATTGTTACCAAGGGCTAACTTTTAAAGAATAAAAAAAAAAGTGTAAATACAGTCTAAGATGGAAGGTGCCTATTCAGTCCATATACCAGTTTTGAAGATACGCAAGAAGGGAAAGGTATTGGGAAGGTATAAGCGATAATATCATATTTAAACCAATCACATTTTAGTTTCTATTATCTATCACAACAAATTGATAACAAATTAATAAATCAAATATCTTCTATTCATATCAAACGTAAATAAATGTAAAAACAAAAAAGCGGTGAAGGATTCGAGTGGCAAAATAAAAAATGTATTATTTTTCTCGCAGAAAATTTTATGAAAAATATTCTGTTCGCTTTTGATCGTCGACGGGTCCTTTTTATCGCTGAGAACGATTCAGGACGGGACGTGAAGACATTTAAAATTCCTACCCTTGTTTTGTTGACGTTTGTTTAAAAAAAAATATTTTGACCAAAATTCTATCTCTGTTTTGGCGAAAAGTTGTTTGTTGTAAACGTCTGCGGCAGGTGACAGGAATTAAATTCGAAATGGAATTTGTATTTGTGTTTTTTTTTTCTTAATCAATTTGTAATTTTGTTGTCATTATTACAATTTATAGAGCGTACTTGACAATAAAAATATTTTTAGTGTATTTTTATTTGTTTAGATAGCAAATTTTTTGATGTTTCTTATCTTGAAAATTAATAATAGAATCAACACATTTACTTACTTGATTGAACATAAATCATTCGGGGAGTCGCGTATAATTATTATTTATTTTATTATAGCAGAGATGTTTTTTTATTCTCTACAAGTTATCCCTTGATTACAATCTCAACTGATGTTAAGTGACGATGCAATCTAAGATGGAAGCGGTTTAAGTTGTTAGGAGGAGGATAAAATCTACACTCATTTCGGTTTCTACACGACATCGTACCGGAACGCTAAATCGCTTGGCGGCACACCTTTGCCGGTAGGCTGGTAACTAACCACGATCGATGCCTCCCACCAGGCAAACCTGGACCAATTAAAAAAACCTCAATCGTCCCAGCCGGCGATCGAACCCAGGGCCGTCTTGTAAACCCACCGCGCATACCACTGCGCCACGGCCGTCACAAATTCGATATTGCACCTACTTACTGAACGAACACTGGCCCGTAACTGTAATCATGCGTGACCTATATCTGACAGCTTACTGATCGAGTGATCTCTTTGACAACACTCGGCAAGTATTACAGCGATCTACTTACGGACTGGGGAACAAAAGAACCGGAGACATGGAAGTGCATTTTGAACGGTTTCAGACTAGCGTTTTATACGCGCGTATGAGCTCGTTTTTGGAAGCGCATGTTTAAAGCATGTATATGCCACATTTTTCGAAGAGCCGATGGAATTTGGGGTCCTAAGGTGCTGGAATGGTGACCCCGCACCGGAAAGCGCAGTGTTGGTCGACCACTAGGTAAACCGAAGACATCTAGCGGGTTGCAGCTGGATGCTGGCGGCTCAAGACCGTTTTGTTTGGAAGTCCATACGCCTTAAACATCATCAAACTCAACTCGTACGAGTGTTGACACGCTTCTAAGCTCGTCAACACTCGTTCGCTCGCTTCGCTCGTCACACATATATGTTATGTTGAAACTGACACTACACCACCGGTTCGAGCGAACACGCCGAAATATGCCCATTTTCGCGAGTCCGGCTTATTGAAGCGCGTAATGAAGCGCGCGTGTAAGCGCGTATGCTGAAACGTATGCGCGCAAAAAATACGCTAGTCTGAAATCACTATTTGAATGAATACATTCTACGAGTATTACCAGCTGAGACAGATCGATAGATACTTGCGATAAAGTTATCGGATGTCTATTTATATTCGATATAGTTTTCAGAAACAAAAATATATTTTTTTATATTTAAAAGAATAATTGTCTATATTTTTTTAATCTTTCCCTTCCAATTTGTCATAAGGACTGTTTTTTTATTCTTTACAAGTTAGCTCTTGACTACAATCTCACCTGATGGTAAGTGATAAATAATTTAAGATGGAATCGGACTAACTTGCTACAAAGAAGATGAAAACCCATACCCTTCTCGGTTTCTACACGACATTGTACCGGAACGCTAAATCGCTTGGCGGCACGTCTTTGCCGGTAGGGTGGTAACTAGCCACGGCTGAAGCCTCGCATCAGCCAGACCTGAATCAATTAAAACATCTCAATCGGACCGATCGAACCCAGGACTTCCGTTTTATAAAGTCCGTCGCGCATACCACTGCGCCACGACCTCGTCGAATATGTGTAACGAATGTATAGGACAAAAACCCAAACCCAAACATGTGTCAAACGGAAAGAAAAACATCGTGAGAAAACCTGCGTATTGGGCCAGCGTTCGACTAATCCCTCCCATTCTGAGAGACTCGTGCTCAGCAGTAAGCTGAATATAGGGTGATAATGATAAAGACAATAACCCAACGGGCAGAGAACCAATGACCACCAGTGTCCTAGCATTTTAAAAGAGCAAAGTTTACAAGATGTAACACACTAAAAGAAAAGTAATTTATTTTACGTAATTTATAATAATAATTATAAGTAACTGCCAAGACATTGTATGCCTTTCCAAGGACTATTTTTCTGAGCTCATTTTATTATATACTTTTATTATCTAAATATATAAAAGCGAAAGGTCACTCATCACGAAATCTCGAAAACCACTTTTGTAGAAAGACGAAATTTCGCAAAGATGTAGTTTATAAACGTCCGCTAAGAACGGATTTGTGCTAGAGTCGGATTAAGGTCTAAGGGCGGACGAGGTGGCGGGTGCCAGCTACATAATATAATACTTACTCGTATTTAATGTATAAATACATTCAGACACTGGAAAACACCTATGCTCTATGCCTATGTTTTACAAGTTAGCCCTTGACATTGACAATCTCACCTGATGGTAAGCAGTGATGCAATCTAAGATGCAAGCGGACTAACTTGCTAGGAGGAGGATGAAAAACCACACCCCTTTGGGTTTCTAGACGAGATCGTACCGGAACGCTAAATAAAATGTATGAAAAGTACAGGAAATATGCCGGTAACGGTGTTTTGTGGTTGTGGCCTGTGGCTCGTGTGCGAGAGCCCTATAATATACTTTATAAGGCAGTTATAACATAAAAGACTAAGAGCCAGCAATAGCCAGACATACCTCATTCATGAAGGATGAAAGTTTATCAGACCATGCTCCTACCATAAAAATTAAACACCTATAAGGGTCTCTTGCTAAGGGTTGCGACAAAGCTGATATCATCATGTCCCAACTCACAAGTCCCAAGTCGGGCGACTCGATACTCATGTCGTAGAAAATATAATAAGGAAAAAAATTCGTTTTAAACTTGGACACTTGGGATGACTAAGTTTTTACTGATTTTTATGAGACATTCGGGAAAATAATGTTAATATTAAGTAATTAATGCATAAATAACAAAGATTGTGGGGATGTTTATAAAATAAATAAAGTTGTACAATTTCAAAATCAATCAAAATGCTGTGACGTATTAGATGAAAGATCGTATATTTTCAGCTTCCTTGCTTTCAGTGTGACTTTTTTTCATGTGAAGTATACAAATGATCGTAAAAACAACAAAGATATTTGTAATTTTGTTTGAACGACGACATCATTCTTTCGTGCTATTTAGTATGGAACGTTTTTAGAGGGTAGGGTAGAGTTAGGGTAGGGGTAGGATAGGTGTAGGGTGGGAGTAGGGTAGGGTAGGGGTATGAAAGAAGTGCATATAAGTCAACACGAAGTTTGACCGGGTCCGCTAGTTAAAAAAAACTGTCGTCATCTCCATTCAGGGTATGGCCTTTGAAACCATTTACTTTCCAAAGCTACCATAGTCCATACTCCATGATTGGTTGTATTTATCTATGGAAAGAGATTTAACAGTTGCCTTCGTAAAATAAGGTATGTGTTGCTATTGCAGGCTCAAGTTCTATAAGTACAATAATATCTAAAAGTAGGTCAGGCCTTTCTTAAGTTGCGAAATCAATCACAGTAGGTATTAGTAAATATAACAAGTCAATAACCGTGCCTTATTCGATAGATAAACAATCTTTAGAATTTCTATTACCTGGTCAGTTGGTAAAGGCTTACAAAAAGACGTTACTAGCGGTTATACCATAATGTTTTAGCTGGTTACGAAGTTGAGTCATACTTTTAAAGTGCTTACTACTAGCTGTGACTATGCACCGTTTTTTTTCTCACGGGAATCAGGCAGTCTTTTCTATGGAAGTTTCCAACTGAAACTTGATAGATTAGATACAGTTTATCTAAACGATATTCCTGATTAGTGTCTCCGAGACGGCGAATGATTGCACTCTTAATTTCCGCTAAAAACGAAGTTGTTTTATCTCTCATGATCATGATCAGATCATGTGCCTTTGGATGCAAACTGTAGTGTTTGAAATTTTAACAAGAAGCCATGTCTAGCAGTGGACATCTGTACTATACAATTTCAAAAAAATATAAATCCAGAACCCAATTATAAATGAACTGGAATCAATAATTTCAAACAGCACATTGAAACTGATCATCATAAAAGAGTGAAAAGAAACAATTAATGTATGCTGATTGCGTTACTTCGACATCGATGGTCCACTTATTAAATTGCGGTATAACTTAGCTTCACCTATATTTATGACTTTGAATAATTATTATTTTTACACAGGAACATGTTTAAGATTTCTTGAAACAGCTTCACACCTAATCATTAAGAATGTATTAATCCAAAAATCATATCTACCGTAATTCAATAACCGAAAGAGGTGGATCTTCGTCCTACAGTCCTAAAAGGTTAGTCCGCTACCATCTTTGACTTACCATCAGGTGAGATTGTAGTCAAGGGCTAACTTGTAAAGAATGAAAAAAAAATTGAAGCGCACTGTGGAAGCCAAACTTCGTTCTAGGAATGGAAAGTGATGATGATTTCTTTCAAGAAATCCTCAGTTGCAGTTGGAGTTAGTAGAGTCACACATACGGTTAACAGACGGACAGTCGTCATTAAGTATGAAGGACTCCGTGGCGCAGTGGTATGCGCGGTGGATTTTCAAAACGGTCCTGGGTTCGATCCCCAGCTGGGCAGATTGAGAATTTCTTAATTGGTCCAGGTCTGGTCGGTGGGAGTTACCACCCTACCGGCAAAGACGTTCCGCCAAGCGAATTAGCGTTCCGGTACGATGTCGTGTAGAAACCGAAAGGAGTGTGGATTTTCATCCTCCTCCTAACAAGTTAGCCCGCTTCCACCTTAGACTGCATCATAACTTACCATCTGGTGATATTGTAGTCAAGGGCTAACTTGTCAAGAATAAAAAAAAAAAAAGTCTGACAGAGCTCATTACATATTGAAACAATGTTAACCTAAACCCTATATAGCCCACAGCCTACATTGGACCAGCTCAGTGGGTTTCAGTGGGTTTCAATTCGTATCTCCTATAAGTAGAGAGGCTTTGCCTTGTAGTGCTCTCTAGTCTATTTGGTTATAACCAGACAGACAAAAATTTTACTGATTGCATTTTTGTCATCACTATCGATCACTAATAGTTATTTTGGAAATATATTTCATGTACAGAATTGACCTCTCTACTGATTTATTTTAAGTATAGAAGAATTAAAATCAAACTTAACCTAGATAGTAAGATATTTAAGCCCTTCAACTTGTCAGCACTAAATCATAGAGCAGATAATTGTGTTACAGTAAAGTAGGATTTTGTAGGCATTTTCAAACTTGTGAGGCTGAAAGTTTAATTTTCCTCACAATACCAAATGACAGCTAATGCGCCGAAAATTGTTTATGATCCAAAAGTTCGGAATTTGAAACTTTAGTCGTCAATCGTCTGAAACTAGTAGATATCATAAACAAACTCATTTCTCACTGTTAATTCCGAACTGTAGAATATAAGGGGCTTACATGTTTGTGATAAATGACTAGCTACCTCTCTGACGCAGTTGGCAATGCTATACTTCATAATGAAGAGCTCATGGGTTTGTATCCTCATCATATCTTCATCATCGTATCAGCCGATAGACGTTCACTGCAGGACATAGGCCTTTTGTAGGGACTTCCAAACATCACGATCCTGAGCCACCTGCATTCAACGAATCCCTGCGACTCACCTGATGTCGTCAGTCAACCTAATGGATCGACCAACGCTTTTAAACTAAGCCCTGCCGATTGTCACATCAGTTTCTGATTCGATCATATTCATTATTATTAGTACAGTTTATTTATTATTATTATTATTGAGCCGTGATATCCCAGTGGATATGACCTCTGCCTCCGATTCCGGAGGGTGTGGGTTCGAATCCGGTCCGGGGCATACACCTCCGACTTTTCAGTTGTGTGCATTTTAAGAAATTAAATATCACGTGTCTCAATCGGTGAAGGAAAACATCGTGAGGAAACCTGCATACCAGAGAATTTTCTTAATTCTCTGAGTGTGTGAAGTCTGCCACTCCGCATTGGGCCAGCTAGGTGGACAATTGACCTAACCCTTCTCATTCTGAGAAGAAACTCGTGCTCAGCAGTGAGCCGAATATGGGTTGATGACGACGATTTATTATTATTTGTATCTTAGCCTGGGTCAATAGAGGTTTTTCCTATTCTATATTAACGGCTCACTAGAAAGTCAGGCTTATAGGACAAGGGATATAGATTTAGACCCACATTACTGTACACCAATTCTGCTTAGGTTACAGGCTTTCACTAGTTTATAAACTGATAGTAACACTTTCAATACTTTTATTTTCTTTCGTAATTCCTTTCTTTCTTGTCTATAAAATTTTCGGCGATGGAACAGTGTCCAACGCAGAAATGCCAGCATTCCACGGGGACATTATTTGTATAGCTATTAGTCTACGTTAGCTTAAGTTTTTATTGTATTTCTATGTTTTTCTCATAACAAATAATAATACTTAATAGTTATTAATATATTTTTGAATAATCTTACCAATGTCTTCATTTTCAAACACGTCCAATATTCCCTTAACATTCAACTTATCGAAAAGCCTGTGCGGAGGACGACTGATAGTATAAGAATAGTCCATCTGAGGATCAATTTTTACAATGAAAATGCACAACAACGCAGGGGCTACAAATCTTCATTTAGGTCAGGTCGCTATGACCTAGATAGGAGATACCAAATTGTACAGCGGCACCTTTATCTTATTTGTTTTAAAGTAGGGCATTATGTCTTCGCACCTACTTCAATATCAATCAATATATGATAGCCCAGTGGATATGACCTCTGCCAGAGGTCCGGAGGATGTGGGTTCGATACCATTCCGGGGTATTCACCTCCAACTTTTCAGTTGTGTGTATTTTAAGAAATTAAATTTCACGTGTCTCAAACGGTGAAGGATAAACATCGTGAGGAAACCTGTATACCAGAGAATTTTCTTGATTTTCTGCGTGTGTGAAGTCTGCCAATCCGTATTGGGCCAGCGTGGTGGACTATTGGCCTAACCCCTCTTATTCTGAGAGGAGACTTGAGCACAGCAGTGAGCCAAATATTTCTTTTTTAAAGAACATTTGCGATATCTTTTATAATATAACCAATTTTAACATTCCCCTCATGTAATATTATTATCCTTTACTAAAATCGGGATTTCTGGAAAATCTGCTTCCTTAAGAATGGTATCTCTCTTTTTTTTATTCTTACCAGCAAAGACGTACCGCCAAGTGATTTAGCGTTCCTGTACGATATCGTGTAGAAACTGAAAGGGGTGTGAATCTTCATCCTCCTCCTCACAAGTTAGCCCACTTCCATCTTAGATTGCATGCTCTTACCATTAGGCGAGATTGTAGTCAAGGGCTAACTTGTAAAGAAAAAAAATATTCTTCATTAGTAATTTAAAAACAACTCAATAAAAAGTAGGTCCAATCAAAGTTTCAAACAAAAATACCAAAAATGAAAATTTCTTTAAGTATTCTTAGTACAAAGTAAATAATACCAAAGTACATAGACCCTTAGACATGGCAAAGATAATAATCGAGTTATTTCCTTTTGCGAACTGCGGTACTTTACTCCAGATGACTAATAAAATGGAATAAAGGATTTTTAACGGCAATAAAAATTCAACAGACGTCTCATTAGATACGCAATCAATATTTATAAGGACAAATAATATTTTGTCCATTTTGCAAGTCCAAGGGTATATTTTTTTATTATATAATTGCTTGTAAAAATTCTAAGCACGTAAAAACGCTTTGAATGTAGATATTTTACTGAATTCGCTAAACTAAAAAATATATCAGTATTTTTTTACTTGTTGAAAATTGTTTTTTAATTTATTAAATTATTCATAAACCAACTTTAACTGCTTGCTAACATAATACTAGGCAAATACATAATGTCATTTTATGAGTCATTTTTGTTACATTTAGATCACGTTATTTGATTATAGGTACCTTGAGTCATTTACATAATAGGTTTATACCTATGCATGCTTCATATTAAAAATCAAAAAATATTTAAAATACGTCTTCCAGTGAAAAATCTCAACTCACAAATATTTTAAGCCGTTTTAATAAATAACAGCATTTATTACTAGTGGACTCCTGTGACTTCGTCTATGTGGAATTTCTGATTATGGCACCTAACCTTTCTTTCCTATTGTAGATTCAAATTATTTTAGGTTCTGTAGTTGCGGCGATAAATAGTAACAAAATACACACTTAGAAACATACACACAATACAGCGTTTTGTCTTTATAATAGGTAGGTATTCTAGGAAGATGAATTATGTAAATACAATTGAAATAAAAACAAACCGTATAGATGTATGTATAACTTATTACGAGCATTGCGTGTTTAGGACCTTCTGTTATAAGCTTATGAATATAAATGTTTATATCAAATACTTTATAAGCATGAACAAACTGATATATTGAGACAATGTTAGCATACTATACACGCACTTAATAAACTATGTCCAATGATGTTAAATACTGTTAGATGATAAAATGAGGCGCTCAAAAGAGGAAATTTATACACAACTCAATGTTAGTTGTGGTTAACAACGAACGTTATTTAAACAAATAATACCTTAAAATTGTCTACAATGTTGAGTTGTGTGTTCGGAAAGTGTAAAAACTATATATTATACATAAATATATAATAAAATTAAAGACAAAATTGTGCATGTGTGCGCGGTGTTGAAGCCTATAATTCGAATCACTTTTTATTTTTTCTAAAAGCTTAGTTTTTGAGTATTTTTTGACACGTCCTTTAATTTTTGACCTAACAATAATTAGCAAAGAAGGTCTCCTAACATAGCCCGTCATTTCAAAATATTATACCTAATAGTGGAGATCCATTGGTATTTTGACGGCCTCCGTGGCGCATTGGGCCGATTGAAGTTTTCTTAATTGGTCTGGCTGGTGACTTCGGCGTGGCTAGTACCTACCACCCTACCGACAAAGACGTACCACCAAGCGATTTAGCGTTCCGTTACGATGTCATGTATAAATCGATGGATTTTCATCCTCCTCGTAACAAGTCAGCCCGCTTCCATCTTAAATTTCATCGTCACTTACTATCAAGTAAAACTTTAGTCAAGGACTAACTTGTAAAGAATAAAAAAAATATGAAACGATGGATTTATATTATTAAAGCGGACGCCGCGTGGAATTAAATTTTCACTAATAGATTTTTCCGGGATGAAAATATATGTAGCCTATGTGCTAATCCAGAGCATAATGTATCTTCATTTTAAATTTCAGCCAAATCGGTTGAGTAGTTGCGGCGTTAAAGAGTAACAAACATCCATACAATTTTTCTCGTTTATAATATTAGTAGGACTTAACGTTGTAGTTTTCACACCTTCCTCCCTCTCCCCCCTCACGCATATCATCTCGGTTCCGTTGCGGGTAGTAATCATACAGTTAATAACGTTGATGCGTTCTCAATGGCACAAACGACGCGAATGCGTGATCCCTTCGTAAACAAAGACGGCCAAGTGTAAATACATACGCATACAGAGAGGGTTCCGTATAATGTTCCCAGTACCTACACATCTCACTCACTGAGCTCGAGTCGCCTATCAGAACAAGAGGGGTTAGGCATATATAAGCACCAGCTGGCTCAATGAAAATGCGGATGGCAGACTTCACACACGCACGAATAAAGAAAATTCTCTAGTATGCAGGTTTCCTCACGATGATTTCCTTCACCGTTTGAGACAATAAAAAGTTGTTTAGGCTGATTTGAACGAAATATTTTTTTAACATTTGGTGGTGAAAATATGTTTCCATTTTTTATAGAAACTTTAGTAGAAACTTTAGTATTTCTGTATGAAATAATTTATGTGGCAGAACAACGTTTGTTACGTCAGCTAGCAAGATAAAAAAATTAAATAATGAAAAAAATAAAATAAAATTCATTTATTTCAGGCATACACCCATATTAGGAAAGATATAAAACAAAAGTAAAATTAAGAAGTCGAAATACTATTGTTAAAATGTCAGAATAATATGAAATGTCAATAGAAAAGCAGTATGGTCAATATTATTAAAGTCTGTCAGGTTAACTTACAATTTCCGTATCGGCATGGGCACTGTAATATGTCTGTCACAGCAGTGACGAACATAAATACAGTCGAGCCTTGCCGCGATAGCTCTAAGAATGCTGTTGGAACTGCCCCTCAGCATTCTTAGAGCTATCGCTAAATACCTCTTATCTCCTCGCGTATTATAAAATACAAATATGAGTTTAATAAATTATAAGTCAATTTATTAAACTCATATTTGTGATTTTTCCAAACAAAACTAAGAAAATTTGTAGGTAAATTTGTTTAAAACTTGGAAAAGGGTCTGGATGATTGTAACCAGCTATAGTCAGATTGCAATCTTTTTGAGATTTCCAAACATCATACGTTAAGCTGCGCGATGCAAAATTTTAGGTATACCCGGTTACGCAGGGGCGCGGCGACAGGGCATCACTACGCGCGCGCTTCACGCATCTAGATTTTTGTATGACCTGCACGTAGAGTACCTTATTTCGGAGACTTTATAAAGATTGCATCAGAGTATACCTCCCAAACCCAACTTAATCTAAACCCCAGAGATGCTTACCCTACTTACGTACTGGAAACATGGGTTGAAAATGCTTTTATAAAAACACGGAGTTAGCACACATCACAGGCTTTCATTTTTGAGGCATTTTTGATGAAACTATCACATTATTAGTTCTAACAAACACACTAATAATTCTAAAAATGTTTTTTTTTGCGTTTTAGATGCGGAATCCTAAAAATGAGCAACCAAACCGCCAGACAAGTTAATTGAATTGGTCACTGCATGTAAAAAGCGAGTCTGTTTAAAGATTATTCCAACTATGTTAGGTAAACCCAAATTCGCACGAGAGTTTTTAAACCGACTTTAAAAAAGCGTTCAAATACGACAAATGGATTTCCTAAGTATGTTCAACGACAGCGTTTTTAAAAAACGACGCTTTTTTTAGAGCAGTGTTGCATTTTCAATTTTAGGCGTTATAAATAATTAAAAAATATAACTTTCTACTATAATTGAACGCTTTTTTAACGTTCGTTAAAAAAACTCTCGGGCGAATGAGGGCTTAGTCATAAATTATAGTCAATTAACAATTCAATATTTAGGTTTTTAACAAAATATATGCTGCCTTCTTGGTCCAGTGGTTAGCCTATGTAGTCATAACTTCAGATCACGAGGTTCTGGGTTCGATTCCTGTGACCAGCATTTTTTGAGCTCCTAAGTAAAGTTTAAAAAATAGGAATTTGCGGCCGATGTATTGTATATGTTACCACCAGACCAGACCTAAGCCAATTCATTACAGAATTACATAAACCTAAACTAAACCTAGCTAGGAATCGAACCCAGGACCTCTCTGTTGAGAACCACAGCACTAACAACTGCACCAGAGAGGTTTTTTTCAATGTGAAATATCAGTCTTTAGTCTATAGGCGCTTAGTCCATTCGACTCGATGGTAAAGTTATAGTCCAATAACATAACAAAACAATCACGACCTAGAAGACATCGGTAACAAACAACATAAATAATATTTATCGGAGCTAAAGGTTTAAATAACTTCAAAAACAAGTATTAAGGTAACTATTTTATTTACAGAATAACATGAACAAGTGTTGAATTGTGTTTCGTTGACCCATTATTTAACTGGAACAAACTTTTTCATTTAATACAAACAATGTATCAGCACAAAATAATCTGCGGCTCTAAACATGAAGGAATTGAGAAATATAATAAGAAATAGGACTGTCATGTCTGAGTTATCCAAAAAGTTAAACGAATTATTTACATTTGAAAATTAGTTCAGACATTTTCGGAATGTATAAATCAACAAAATGATAACATGTTTCATGTATAAATCATCAAAATGATAGAATATTGAATGAAATAAACCAAATGTATTTTTAAAGCAAGAAAGATTTGACGACAAAAGAAAGCACTCTCTTAACATAAAGATAACTTTTAACCTAACCACTTGAGCATTTGTCAATCAATAATAATAAACATTTAGATATTATTTTGAAATACCCAACTGATTAAAACATCAACTACTTAAACTATACCTTGGGAATTAAAATAACTTAAAGCTACATAAATGACACGAAATATCACTAAAACTTTTATAGAACACAAACCTTTTTAAATCAACAAGAAACAAATTACATATTCATTAGTAAATTTTACTGCTGCTCTAAGAAAGCGGTACACACGGTAAAAGCAATATAATGCAATATAATTTTTAAGTACAAAAAGCCAATAATTCGAGTATCTGTTACAAAGATTTAGGACTAAGATCGCGTGTTCTAGGCAGTGTTCATTTGGCATCGACCTTAAACTAATAAACTTAACACTAAATGTATCGAACAACCACTAAACTATCACAAGGTTACAATATCACGCCAGTTCATATTATCACAGACGTCACAACACATATAGAAGTAAATATTCACTACACATGAAAGTCAAATAAAGATTCTAATAACTCGATCAAATCTTCTAAATTACTAATAATACGAGAAAACCGAGGGCAAACTATTTCTTTGGTGACACCAAAATCTCCCGAAACATTTCTCCAAGTGTGTCAATTGTTAAATGTCGAAATGAGAAGGCTTTTCTATCCTTACTGTTGTATGTTCTCTTACAATATTATTTATGCAAGTTGTATTTCCTTCCTTTCATATCTAGATCATCCCATTCTCATGATGTTGCGACGACGAAGCAATTGCATTGCGTAGAACACGCGATCTGACTCTCAGTATGGACACACTATTCCCCCTGTCCCGGGGACAGCGGCGGCATCAGGATAGTGGACTCTGCAGAGTTCTTTCCACGTTTTCCCTTGCCTCGGCCTTTCAACACGTCTATACCCATTGTTGTAGCCATAGTTGTATCCGTAGTTGCCATAGCCGGTGTAGCCGTAAGATCTTCTCGTGTTCCCATTTAGGGCGTCGTATATAGCGTCGAAGAACGGTGCAGCGTCGACTGCCAGTGCGGCAATTAGAAGGACAAAAATTAGTAATCTCATGGAAGACATCGCGGAAGGGTGCTAAGTGCCAATTGTATCAATTCGGATGACGGTCAGAGCGGCCTCGGCGCGCGGAAGCTCTCGGCGGTGGTTTAATCGCGAATGGTGCCGGGTGCTCTTGTTACCCGTTTATATACCGGCCTCGGATTATCTGGTTGGAGATAAACATGCGCACGCGCCGGGTTCACGGTCTGTGGTCGGGAATCGCATTGAAGTGTTTACTATAGGCTGGAACGATGTAATTTGCAGTCCATTTCTTCAGAGAGGAAAGTTTGCATCCAAAGTTTGTTGACTCCATTCATCATACAACTTAGCAACAACTTCGTCACTAAACGAGTTCGGTTACATTTTATAACACAAAAATACATAATTACATAATTATCACTCTTCATTGATGTAAAGGTACGCAGAGACCACTTCTCCTTCCATCCTTGCAAACTTCCCTTTCTTCTTCATCTCGAAAATAATTACAAAATAATTCGTAATCATCATCATCATCATCAGCTGATGCACGTCCACTCCACTACTGGACATAGGCCTCTTGCATGGACTTCCAAAAACAACGGTCTCGAGCCGCCAGCATCCAGCGGCTCCCTGCATCCCGCTCTATGTCCTCTGTTCATCTAATTGAGGGTCGATCAACACTTTGCTTTCCGGTGCGGGGTCGCCATTCCAGCACCTTTCAAAATAATCCGTATAATGTTGATATCTAAATATTGTCAGTTTTCCTCGACCCCTCCAATTATTCGGAAAACTGTGTTGTCCATTCCAATAATCCAACGGGCTTTAATCGAACCCATGATCTCTCAGTGTTGAGTTCAGCTCCTTTACCGTAGGCTATTGAGGCATAATAATGTTTTATTAGTTTCCCTTTCAGATTAAAAAAATACCTTTATCCGTTTGATTACCTTACGAACTTCACAAAATGAGATATTACTCTAAAATATGAATTACACAGTAAATAAATTATCCTTACACAGTGCATAGTTTAGTCACATTCTCGACATATATGACAACGTAAATAGGGTAAAATTATTGAGAAACATCAAGTGATTCAGGTTAACAAAGAAGATTAATGACGCATGTTATTAATTACTTGTACAATATTCAAATAGCTATTCAGGAAAACAAATATACTTTGTTTTTCATCATAATTCACTGCACTTCCTGGATAAATTAAATAATAATGATTAAAATTGCACAAGCTGCTATTTCAAGAATGTTGTCCAGTAAGCAGGAATGGAACAAAATATCCATACATTCTGCACTGTCTAGACTAGGGAGGCAATCGATGACGCAATAACTGTAATTGACTTACATTGGAGCTGTCAACTAGGCTGGAATTCATCTATATCAACATATCAACCTATTTAAATGCACCACTGCAGAAGCAGGCATCTCTCCTTACAGAAGTAATAATTTAGGGCTTAAGCTTACTACGCTACCTTAATGCGGGATGACGGGCTTATGATGATGATGATGGTGAAGCTTTTTTTTTTCATTTATATAATCATAGTGTTAATGATTAAATAAATGATAAAAAAGCTTGGTATTATACTGCATTATACGACTGTGTGCTTAGTTCTAGATAAGTTTGTAAAATGGTGGTAAACAAAAAATAAATAAAGCTTGGTTGAATTTGTTGTGGGCTCTTCTCGGACCAAGGCGCTTTGGAACCCTCGTAACTTTAATTTTAAGTTTTCTACAGTCTCTCATTTATTTATTACTTCTTTTTTTTTAATTTTTAACAATATAAATATAAAATACAAAACATTATTAATTTTTTTTTTAAGTTTTCTACTATTATTACCACCATTAAATTAAATTAAATTATGGCATAACTCGAATTTCAAAAGTGCTTGTAAAGTAAGCCTAATTGAAATAAATTTATTTTGAATTTTGATGATGATAATGTAACTATCACTGAAATGTTAAATTTATCCCGGTTTCAAAGTTTTTTTAAACGAATGACAAATTGCTCTTTTTTACAAGCTATATATTAGCTTTATTTCTAACTAATTTATGTTTTAAATAGAGATAAAACCAACGATACGATTAATGTACAAAAGTAATTCTTTAATTATTCAACTAAACTGGTAGAGATTACTTATAGTAATAAGGCCGCCTTTGCATGCTAAGTTTAATTTATGTTTTTAATGTTTAAATTTATAATTGTATTTTTGTGTGCAATAAAGTATTTCTTCTTCTTAAAATACTCGATTTTTTAAATAAAAAAAATATTAACCAAAAAACTTTTGTTAATTGTTTTGACCGGACTATAGCTCCTATGAACTTTTGTCCGATTTATCTTCAAATATTACCAAATCTACGGCCTATGTCAAGCTAGAAGCTCAACGCTTGAATAATACTTGTCTTGTCCGTTAATTCATAACACGTATTGCTGAGCACGATCATCAATACAACTATGTACAAGAGTACGTTCAACTCTTAAATTTAAAATGAGGATTCCCCTGCTTAAGAGACTGTAATGACCACACCTTCCTCATCTTATAAAAGCTGATAGTTTGCCACCCCATGCTCTTTAATGGTGAGTACACTACTTTCATCATCATCATGTCAGCCGATGGACGTCCACTGCAAATGCTAAATTAAAATGCTAATTATTTGTTATTTGCTGAAAAAAAAACATTAATTATATACATATTTTTCTAACATTAGACCGTAAAAACTTTCTGTTCTGAAGCCAAGAACTCTGTGTTAAAATTTTTGGATATGTCAATCTTCTCCATTCGTCTGTATTACTCGTCCATTCATCATCCACTCCCTTTACACACATGTCCTCTTTCACACACTCCAACCGTCTCTTCTTCGGCCTTCTTTCCTCTTGTGTCCTTCCACTGGCAATTTCAACACTGCCAATTCAACATTTTTCTAGTAATATGACTTTCATACATGTCCATGCTAAGGTAAACTTTTTTTTCTCAATTTTTCTGGTACTGGCGTCACTTTCAGACCACCTCTTATATACTCATTCCTTACTTTATCCATTCTTGACACAGCAAGCTGGTAGAGTTACACCAGTTACGGCAATTTTGGAATATTGAGATGTGCCAAAGTCCAAGAATAATTATTCAGTTTTCGTTTAGCTGACTCGTAAGCCAACACTTTTCAATTACTCCTGCCATTTTCTCAGAGTGCTCTGTATCTCAGATGCGTTTTCTCTGACAAGAACAATATCATCGGCTAACAGCATGCACCAAGGTGCTTCTTGCTGTATGTCGGATGTCAGAGCATTAATTACTAGGAGAAACAAATAGGGGCTTAAAGAAGATCCTTGGTGCAAGCCCACCTCCACTTGAAACTAACACCAGCTTTCTGATCGCTTGCCTCTCTTCATATTTCTTTCACTGTTCTAACATACTTCCCATGTATTTTCTTCACGTTCATAACCCACCCGGTTCCCGTGAGAACATGGAAAATAAAAAAATGTATCCTATGGCACTCTCAAACTCACGTGGCTTTCTGGTGGTAAAATAATTTTCAAAATCGGTTCAGTAGATCCAGAGTTCACATAGCATAGACAATTCATGGATATTCAGTCATACGTAGGCGTAGATACATCGACAAATCGATGTGCGTTTAGCGCGAAGTTCGAGACATACGCGCGTATCGAAGTCAAGTTCAGGTAGGTGCGTTTACCTTTGACCGTGAAGTTGTTTCAACGTTACTTATTGCATACACTTACCGGCTTACTGTTTACCGGCTTTGTACAATAATAGTCCGATTAATGTACAAAGTCAATTTAAACACCCGAGGATACATACATTTCCATAAAGCTGATAATTGGTAATATTATTCAAAACATAATTAGAAATAAAATTTAAAAAATCCTCATCGATCCGGTACCTGCTGGCCTAGCCATGTTGACTTTCTACGATCAAAAACGCTCACGAAAACTAAAAAACTGTATAGGGGTCAAAGTTCGACATCGATATGTAACGTTATCGACGTAACGAATAGAAAAGTCGTAGCCATATTACATACATAAAAAAACTTGTATCTAAAGCTGAAGATTTTGTTTGTTTGTTTGATTGATTGAACGCGCTAATCTCTGGAACTACTGGTCCGATTTGAAAAATTATTTAAGTGTTAGATAGCCCATTTATCGAGAAAGGCTATAGGCTATACAGGGTGATTCGGTCTTTAGTGCGGATATTTTTTTTCGTGGTTCTGTATCATTAATAGAATATAAATCTACAAACAGTTCGATACATTTTATGTAATTTTTTTTTAATTTATGTCTCTAAAATAACAAAATAATGTACATATTATTACTAAACAAGATATATTTAGCTTAAAAGTGATCTGGTGACGTTCTTTAGGTATCAAACGAAAATAAAATAAACGCACAATAGGGTGACCCTAAAATTCTGTTCAAAAGTAAATAACTTTAGCTAACGATAATTTTGTTATTTTTGAGTTAAAAAAAAAAGAAAAAATACGTGATCATTAAATTTTGTTTATGTACAAAATATAAAAATATCCTAAAAAAATTTTCTTCCTGTATATTATCCCTGTATTCCTACGGGAACGGGAACCATGCGGGTGAAACCGCGCGGCGGTAGCTAGTAAAATGATAAATCACCTTTATTAAAATTACCAACCTACCACCAACTGGTAATAAGATGTAACATCCCTGACCAACATCTAATCTGCAAAATAATTAAATTACCTAATTAGTTTTATAAGAAATCTGGATCAATGTCATTGCTTAATTGCATGCGTTTAGAATTAATTATTTGGGTTTAATTTCGACAAATTTAACGCGACGCGAATTAATTATAGCTATTATCATAAACACAATACATTGATAAAGTAATTTTCTTTTTAAAACTTCCTCTAAATAAGCTATCACCCCTTTTTGGCCCCATCAGGCCTCATAACATTTTACATTAGAACGAACCATTTTCTAACTAAATTCAAAATTCGTTTATTTCAAGTGGCTTTAATTTAACTATTGAAACCTCAAGTTTCACTATTTGTAGGTATTATCACTGGTTCTAAAGGCAGGTTAAGCTGAAAAAAGCTGACAAAAACCTCAGCAGCTCTTTTAAAATCGTCATTGCTGACGATAATCACTATGATTACACATAATAATTGTTATTTCCATTTCTTGTGTGAAGATACAAGCCTATTCAACTGCCTCCAACCAAGCATCTTTGTCATTAACAAATTAATCAATTGTGTGTTATTCACGACTATGTCCTTGTTAGTTAATTCATTAATTGTGTAAACATCCAGAGGGCAAGGATCATGATCATGATCTACTGATTTTGGGTCCAGCCCATTAACCCTAGAGCTATGAGACTTAGATAGCCATTGCGTAAGAATCACAAAAATCCAATCCTAACTCACGCATGTGTTAACAATCTATACTTATAATAAATCTGTAGAGAGGTCAATTCTGTACATGTAATATATTTTCAAAATAACTATCAGGGGGTGATTAGTGATCGATACTGATGCCAAAAACGCAATCAGTAAAATTTTTGTCTCTCTGTCTGTCTGTCTGTATGTTCTTTATAGAAACAAAAACTACTCGACGGATTTTAACGAAACTTGGTACAATTATTCTTTATTTTCCGAGGCAGGTTATAGTGTACTTTCATCACGCTACGATCAATAGGAGCAGAGCAGGGAAATGTTGGGAAAACGGGAAAAGTTACTCCATTTTTTAAGCTTCCATTGCGTGGTAGGGTAGGGTAGGAGTAGGTTAGGAGTAGGGTAGGGGTAGGGTTGAGTCCCTACTCATCCCCTGTATGGTAGGGTAGTTGTAAAGTGGGAGTAGGGTAGGGTAGTAGGATTTCACGCGGACGAAGTCGCGGGCGTCCGCTAGTTTTAAATAATATTGGTCCAATCATGGTACTACGTCTTGGTACGTCAATACCAACGTATCATGACGTAGTATCATGACTTGATATGACCAATATTTAAAATTTCTAACACATGTATGTGCACAGAACTTTAATAGCGTTCAGAGTCGAGCTTTTCCGCACCTGTGCGTTGTTTTGCAATCAACGTGAATGACTGATATCGAAACGAAGCGATAATTATTATCTTAACCGACGTTTAGTTTGTGAATGAATTTAATGTGTCCGGCACCATGCGTATTGGTAAACATTTTGAATTATTGTATTTTGTAAATAGGAGTTTCTTTATTTTGATCCTATTCACTACATAGTCTGGCCTCTTCTAATATTTTTGCTGTAGCCAAGACTTGCTCGTTATAGGGCTATTTTCTTCATCTTCTCTCAAGAATTTTATTTATTAAAGTCATGATGATAAAGTTTTGAAGTATTAGGTATATAATTCCAAAGAACGGTACTAACTACTAACTACTTATTGCAGTTTTATGTTGCCATTGCCTCGATCTCTGCTCGGTATTTTATCAAATAAAAGGCCTGTAAAATGATTTCATTATCTTATTTTATCATCATCATCAGCTTTTACAAATATCCCACTGTAGGACAAAGGCTTCGTTATAAGACTCAGGAAACACACACTTGGGAAGGGTATTCAAAACCCTAGCCGTGCGTATGAGAAAAGAATACGCAAAGCGTTTTATAAGAGTCCTACAAAGTAACTAATATGAAACCCTTTAACAATTTTATAAACAGCACCAGTAATCGAACCTGACTACTACTAGCCCACAGCAGCTAAAAACTAACCACTGAACAACAAGATAGTAGAATGATATCACGTAGCAATATCACATTCATTGCATTGACTTCCTTTTGTCTGATATCATTCTAGGGTATGCAATAGCATAAATAACGCACTACCGTAGTAGTAAATCTAGGACGTACTATTCCAACCTACACGGCCTCCGTGGCACAGTGGTATGCACGTTGGATTTACAAGATGGAGGTCCTGGGTTCGATTCCCCGACTGGGCCAATTGAGGTTTTCTCAATTGGTCCAAAATTTCTCAATTGGTTCTACACGCTACCGGAACGCTAAATCGCTTGGCGGTACGTCTTTGTCGGTAGGGTGGTAACTATCCACGGCCGAAGTCTCTCCACCAGCCAAAATTTTCCACCAGCTTTAATTTTCTTTCAGATGTAAAACAAGAAGATGCACTCGTAGTAGCTTTGCCTCATTTACCTTATCAGCCGATAGACGTCCACTGCTGGACATAGGCCTCTTGCATGGACCTCCAAGCACAACGATCTCGAGCCGCCAACATCCAGCGGCTCCCTGCAACCCCCTTGATATCCTCGGTCCACCTAGTGGGGGGTCGCCCAACACTGCGCTTTCCGGTGCGGGGTGGCCATTCCAGCACCTTGGGACCCCAACGTCCAACGGCTCTTCGAACTATGTGGCCTCGCCGCTCGACTCGCTGAGCTATGTCAGTGACTTTGGTTCGTTTGCAGATCTCCTTATTCCTGATTCGATCACGCAGAGAAACTCCAAGCATAGCTCGCTCCATCGCCCGCTGAGTGACTTTGAGCCTTCTAATTTCTCTTGCCTCATTTAACTTAAAGAAAATCTAGCAACTTAATAGATTGTATTGCATTTATTTCTGACATAGAAACATAAGCGAAGCTTGATTTATCCATTATTCGCTGTTGATTTATGGCGCAGCTTCTGTACGCGTGTGATTTATTAGACGAGAGCACAGAATCCTAATCGTAGAGATACACGTACTTATGTCTAGAACAACATTTGTATCCGAGAAATTAGTTACAACTAAAGTTATTATCATTAAGTAATTATTAAGTCATACGCAAACCCTTAGGTACTCGTAGACAAACCCTACTGTAAAAAGTTCTTAAAAAGTCAAAATAGACTCTAAAATAAGAAAAAGAAAATGAAGATAGAAATCATACTAATATTATGAAGGCGAATGTTTGTGTGTGTGTATGTTTGTTCCTCCTTTACGCTGCGGCTACTGAAGCGATTTGGCTGAAATTTGGAATGGAAATAGACTTCACTCTGAATTAACACAGGCTACTTACATCCCGGAAAAAATTTATAGTTCCCGTGGGATTTGTGAAAAACTGAATTCCACGCGGACGAAGTCGCGGGCATCCGCTAATAAGAGATAAAATAGAAAAGATATTGCTATAGACATGACAACGATAAAGTAGCACAATTATAAATAATTAAATAGATATTTGTAACGACTAGCCTAACTAGCCACGACTTAAAAATTATTAAAGTCAATTAAAAATCCATAAAAATCCTAAATTGAGATTCCGATCTGGAAATCCAACCTTAGTACCTACTTCTCGTTATAATCTTAAACACAGAATACCAATCAGACCTATTAATTAATTCCACATACTATTAAATAAAATAAGTAGGTACTTACTGACATACTAGTAAGTATCCCCATTTAGGAGATATCGAGCGATTCCTTATAAGATGAACGAAGACGTTTATAAATTTGCTCAAAGTACTCAAATCGATTTATTATTAAAACCGAGATTATGCTCAATAAGTGAGACCAAGACTTAGTGGCGCATACAGCGGCGGATATAGCGGGGTTTGTCCATTATCGTACTAATAATTGTATTGTTAGCAGAGTACTTTTAATGGTTAAAAAAAAACATAGTTATTCAAGATGCTAGCGAAACTGACCCATAAAAATTCACATTTTTTACCAGCATCGCAAAAACCTTGCATGCCAAACCGCGTACCGCTAAGTCGATCCTTGTAACCTAACCATAAAAGCTAGAGGTAGCTTATACATGTAACAGTCTCTAGGGAGCAGTTGAAAGCAGTATAGTGCAAATAGTGCAATCCTGATGGCCCATAAACCGAAGTGGGCTTGCATTATGACGTATAAACGGTAATGCCAGCCGTTTACCTTTACTGAAATAAAAGATCTCCTTTTAGAGAAACTCCTACGGCATACTTACGGGCACGTATACCTACTTTATTTTTACTCATTGCTTGTGGACGATTTTACCCCAGAGATTTCTTTATTGATGACCTATCTAAGCTGTGGAAAAGTCTTATTTAGAAGAAGAAGATGATCCTCCTGAAGATGCTCCCTTTTTAGAGTACGTTCAAGGATGTAGGATCCGACGACTTTTTGCAGAGAAATTTAAAATCTGATTTGCGTTCTGACTCAAACACCGTAAGCTGCAGCACGCTGTTCCAATGCAGGTTGGCAAGAGTTAATCCTATTCTGGAGTTCAATTTTGTAGTCAACACATTGACAATACATTAATTGATATGTTTCATCATCATAATTTTTATTTTCAATCTTTATTTTAAGGAGCTGAGTCCATTTTGGACTACGCCGCTTCGTAAGGCCGCCTTTATAACAATACTAATCTTATAATTTAATTAATTTGCTTAATAATCTATAACTACATATCATAAAAATTAAAAAGAAAATATACTAAATTTAAATTATATCTAAAGGCTCAGGCGTCGTAGAATTCGTCCGAATCGACGATCATAGGTAAAGTGCCCAGAAGGCTGGCAGTATTGCCACGTTGTATGGCAATACAAATTCTTTGCTTAATACTTTATCTATAAATCTCCACCCCCAAAAAAGGTCCACCACGCTGGCCAAATGCGGATTGGCAGACTTTCAGACAGACAGAAATTCTCTGATATGCAGGTATTCATCACGGTGGTTTTCCTCCACCGTTTGAGACACGTGATATTTATTTTTTTAAATCCACACAACTGAAAAGTTGGAGGTGCATGCTCAAGACCGCATTCGAAACTACGCCCTTGAGGTCATATCCACTGAGCTAATTGACATGTATAATTTGTATTTAAAAAATCTTTTCATCTCGTAGATAAAGAATTCAAACAACAGAACAGAACTCAAAACTTCCGTCACTCGAAGCTGGAGACCTAATTAAAAATCTGCATTTCCATTTTTACCCGTCGCCGCTATTTGCATATGAGTTGAACGCTATGAATGGACGGCACCAAGTTTGGGTCTGTGCGCTCACGAGTGTTATTGTCATGATAATACACGGTGTAGCTCGTAAAGCACAATGGCAGGGATACTACTAGTATTGTAGATATACCGAGTAAATCAACTAAGCTCAATTCTCTCCTATCCTATTGTTATCGCCGCGTTACAACGACTTGCGGTACGGACGGCTTCAGTGTCCTCGTGGCGTTCGAGCCGTCCACATCTCTTGTTGTGTAATTCTTTATGAGTTACTTGGGATAGGCGGGCAGAGTGACGTGAGTGGAAAAGGGGAGTTTTTGTTAACAGTCGAAGGATCCTTTAACCCTATACACAACGTTCACAAGTGCGTGACTTAACTCAAGGTCATTCTCTGCCATGCTAGGGTCTTATTTTTATTAAGTTGTCCTGGAAAATGTTCGACATTAGTTTTCTTATTTTTGTAATCACTTCTGAGTCCGCTAAAACTATAGGGAAAGGGCATTTGATTTAATTCGAGAATCTCCTTCTCCTGAAGTAATTTAATTAGGCTGATAATGATGAATAGACTCAAAATGTAGCCAAAACCGACTGCTTGGACACAGACGCATCAAGTAATCTCCCACACTTGATCGACATGATATCAAGCACATCGCGACTAACACGCGATTAGTTTTATCGGCTGTCAAGCCGTTAGCCCTGCAGGCACATGAGTTTACTTGATCGTCAGTGGCTGGCATGATATATATAATCCTAAATTAACGGTGAAAACGCTGCCATAGTTAAATACAATAGTAAATGCCTATATTCATGTTTTCAAAATTATACTAACGTTATATTTAACAATATAGTAATTATACTAACGTTTTATGTTATTTAATTAAATAAATACGAAACGGCTTCACCTATTTTGATGAAGTTTAACATGTATATTCAGTACTTTGCTATCTATTTTTCATATCCCAAGTGATAAGTTTAGTATTGCCAGTTTAATACCTACGTAATAACATTCTACATTAATAAAAGCTTTGCGTATAACTACTATTTGAAATATAATTTCCCAAATAAAAAACCAGAATAAATACTCACGGTATATCTTTAACTGTAACCATTTTTTTCCTTATTTAACCACAAAATGTACAACAACTCGCTTTGTGTAATGTAATAAATGTTATTTAGTATGCTAACGAACATACAGACATATTTTATGACCTAGTGTGCGCTAAAGCTGTTTTATCGAACGATCTCCGGTTTTTCTACCTTTGTTCTGGTACTTTATCCTACATCATATTATCATTGTTATTTATGTTAATACTCGTAGCTGTCACACGAAACACAAAAGCCTGGAATCATTTTAATCTTGTCCGCTATACGAAGAAAGCATTGATTTTTACTTGACCATTGATTACCAATTTCCCTGACCACTAATACAAAAATTATTACAAATATTTTTAAGTGTGATCAAAATGCTAACAAACAATCCTTTCCATTATAAAGAAAACGAAAAAGATTCAAAATCATTTATAGGCACAAATATTTGAGCAAATTCGGCGTTTAAGATGATTCCCAGTCTTTTCCTTGACTACCCAGACAAGTATGTTACTAAAACGTCCTATTATTTTCCTTGTCTTTCCAGAATGTCAGCTATGGTAATTGGCTACATAGCCAGTAAACAACAGCATCATGCCGTAAAGTCTCATTATCTGGTGCAGTAAAGTCGATCTGTATATATTATTTCTTTTCAATATAAGGTATTTATTAGTATATTTTGATATGTATTTTATTCAATATTGTAGGTATTTGTGTAATATTGTTTATGTATTAGGATGTAAATTATTTGTATGTATGTGTTTTACTAATACTATGGTTATTTTTGTTTTACGCCACCTGCTGATGTCCTTAAGTTTTCCTAAACCGAAGGTTGCCTGGAAGAAATCGCTACTTAGCGATAAGGCCGCCTTTTGTATGCTGATCTCTTCCTAATTTGTTTTTTATTTCACTTGTTTTTGTCTTTGTGGTGTGCAAATAAAGTATACTCGAAATCATCACATCCAGTGAGTCAGGTCAGGTTGCTGCACAATTGTAGCAGAGATCGCTACGGGTAGTACATTAAATAAACAATATTTATATGTACAAATATTAGAGCAAATTCGGCGTGTATACCTAGAGACTATTAAGATGATTCCCAGTCTTTTCCTTGACTATCCAATGTCAACTCAGTCAAGTATGTTACTAGAAAGTCCTAGCCTTTTCCCTGGCTTTCCAGAATTTCAACTGTGTTACATGGCTACATAGCTAATAAAAGTCACATCCAGGCTGTGAGTCAGGTCTACATCGACCTCGGCATTGGCTGCTCCACAATTGTAGCCGAGATCACTACGGGTAGTATATTAAATAAACAATAGATATAGGCACAAATATTTTATGTAAATTCGGCGTTTATACCTAGAGGCTCACAGGATTCCCAGCCTTTTCCTTGACTACCAGAATGTCAACCTAGACAAGTATGTTACTAGAACGTCCTAGTATTTTCCCTGGCTTTCCAGAATGTCAACTGTGGTAATTGGTTACATAGCTAGTAAACAAGAGCATCGTCACATCCAGTGATTCAGGTCTACATCGACCTCGGCATTGGTTGCTCCACAATTGTAGCAGAGGTCACCACGGATGGTACATTAGAGCAAATTCGGCGATTATTCCTAGAGGCCGTTAAGATGATTGATGCAAAAATGCGTTTGGCAATGGATTTTAATGTGCTTTTCCGTTGGATTTGTGATATTGAACAGCTGTTTATTAAACGGATTGACGAATCGTTAAAATTTAATTGATTAATGATTAGTGATGTCCTATAAACGTCTACAATGTCTTCTATACTATTTAATTGTTATTCAGAAGAAAGATTTGATTGTTTTTTGTATTGAGTAGACTCTGAAACTACTGGACCTATTCCAAAAAATATTTCACCAATAGAAAGTTACATTATCAACGAGCAACATAGGCTATCACGTGTAATTAAATATCACGTGTCTCAAACGGTGAAAAGAATACATTGTGAGGAAACCTGCATTCCTGAGAATTTTCTTAATTCTCTACGTGTGTGAAGTCTGCCAATCCGCATTGGGCCAGCGTGGACTATTGGCCTAACTTCTCTCATTCTGACAGGAGACTCGAGCTCAACAGTGAGCGAATATGGGTTGATAATTAATGAATGCACATGGGCTATATTTTATCCCCGTATGTTGACGTAAATAGGAGGAACTACTTATGCTAGTAATTGATATTTTGATAAATCTAACACAAAAAAGATATTTGTCTATTTTCCTCACATAAACATCTAAAACATGTTATGTTCATAAGGGACAAGCAAGCTATATTTATCTATACTAATATTATAAAGAGGTAATGTTTGTAAGTTTGTAAGTTTGTAACATTTTTTAAATGGGGTAATCTTCGGAACTACTGGTCAGATTTTAAAAATTCTTTCACCAGTAGAATGCTACATTATCGGGGAGTGCTATAGGCAATATATATTTTATATTGGTATCATATATATTAGCCGAGTTATCACAGTTTTTGTCATACAGGTCGGACTGAAAATCCTCTTAAATAGACTAATTCGCATGCGCTGCCTTAACTATTGTGTAAAATTGAAATTAATGTATAGAGACTTTATGTATTTTTAAAAGTTCTACAAAAAAGTCCGCGACACCATATATCTATCTTCTATATATTAGCAGATATAGTACCTTTTGTGTTTTAAAAATTATTAATTTTATATACTTAGGTTTACGTCATTATTTATACAACTAAACTTTAATCCTTATTAAAATAAATTATTTAATAATTACAAGGATATTATGGAGATAAGATTTGCCCTTTACAGTATGTTAATTACTTAAATAGTTTCGGAGATTCCGCTATATGACGCCCGGCGCTTTCTTTTACGTAGTTCCCGTTCCCGTGTGAATATGGGGATCAAACATAGCCTATGACAATTGCAAATAACGTAGCTTTCTATTGATATAACAATTTTCCAAATCGGTCCAGTAGATCTAGAGATTACCTCCTACGACCACACGAACTTTACCTCTTTATATTATTAGCATAGAAGTCTCTATTTCCCTTGGTTATACTACCACTCTCGAAGGACTGGACCGATTTGCTAAGGGTAGGAGTAAGATAGAGAAGTTATAGGGTAGGGTAGGGTACGGGTAGGGAAGCGTACGGGTTGTGTAGGGGTAGGGTAGGGGTAGGGCCGGGGTAGGGTAGTGGTAGGGTAGGGGTAGAGGTAGGGTAGTGGTAGGATAGAGGTACGGGTAGGATAGGGAAGTGGTAGGGTAGGGGTAGGATAGGCGTGAGATAGGGGAACGGGTGGGATAGGGGTAAGAAAGGGATCGGGTACGGGGAGGGTAGGGGTAGGATGGGGGTAGGATAGGTTTAGGGTAGGGGTAGGGTGGGGGTAGGGGTAGAGGTTGGGTAGGTTAGGGTTAGGGTTGGGGTAGTGGTAGGGTAGGGGTAGGGTAGAGTAGGGTAGAGGTAGGGGTAGGTTAAGGTAGGGGTAGGGTAGGGTAGGGGTAGTAGTAAAGGTGACATCGAAATTTACGCGGACGAAGTCGCGGGCGTCCGCTAGTTAGGAATAATTTAGGATTCTCTCTTTAATATTACACTACAGACTACAAGTGATACGAATAAAAATACACAACTCGTCAAAAATTGCCCAAATACATCAAGTAGCTATCAAGGTAGAAAGGGCACAAACCCGGAAGGCGAGGCGTCTCATATAGCAAAGGTCAACATGGTAAGAGTCATAATGGACATCAGTTATCTGGATGTTGACGTCGCTCATAATTAGCAACCCATATTCGGCTAACTGTTGAGCACGAGTTACAGAGTTAGTTACTCCTCTCATAATTGTTAGGCCCAGTGGCGAGCATAAAGTTTTAAACAAGGGTATGCACTGTAAGTAAACAATTACAAAGTTCCTTGTCCAACTATGTATTATATGGTCCAACATAGGTTTGTATAGAATCCTTTGGGTAGACAGTGCCTTTTTGCATCTATGAAGTGCACGCCACTGGTTAGGCTAATGGACTATTAGCCAATTTTGGTAAACTTCACACACTTAGAGAATTAAGAAAATTCTCAAGTATGCAGGTTTCCTCACGATGTTTTCCTTCACCGTTTGAGACACATTATATTTAATTTTTAAAAATGCACATTACTGATATCGCTCACCGGGTGAATATTCAAGGTCGGTCGAAACTATTCATGATGATTGTATAGGCTGAACATTTCAATCCTCCACAGAAATCGTAACGCGGCTTTAAAAATAGCGTATAAATTTCAATTTCGTAGGTTGTTTACAAGGACTTTGTGACTAGTAACTTTACGGACTGTTCGGAAGGCAGGACCTGCTGAGAAGAGCCGGCAAGAAACTCAGCAGTAACTCTTTTTAATTATCAAATTCAAATTTCAAATTATTATTTATTTACACCAAAACATGTGGACACGATGTCAACAATTTAAAAGTAAATACAATATTTCGCCCTTACGTGCAAATTCTACAGAATTTCATTTCTTGAACTTAATTTTTTATTTATATTAATAAAATGTTATGGTTACAAATAATTACAACGGTTATAATCATTTACCCTTCTGTAAGAACTGTAACTGTAGATACTTAGTATCTAGAGTCGCGTGACTCTATTTCTATTGCCTAGTGACCTCTGCATCCAATTCCGGAGGATGTGGGTTCGAATCCGGTCCAGGGCATGTACCTCCAACTTTTCAGTTGTGTGCATTCTAAGAAATTAAATCTCACGTGTCTCAAACGGTGAAGGAAAAACATCGTGAGGAAACCTGCATACCATATAATTTATTTAATTCTCTGAGTGTGTGAAATTTGCCAATCCGCATTGGGCCAGCGTGATGGACTATTTGGCCTAACCCCTCTCATTCTGAGAGGAGACTCGAACTAAGCAGTGAGCAGAACATGGGTTGATAATAAAAATAATAAAAAATAGCCACACACCGGTCATCCCGCCAGATATGATGTACATTAATAGTACTCGTAGAAGGCTAAAAGAAATGACTGCGAACACTAACAGGGCAGAAACCCGGAAGATAACACGTCTAGTAAAGGTCAACGTGTGAGTGCTTGTTACTTGACTGAATGTGAATCAGCGTGTGAAAATACGCTGTCCCTACTTCAAATATATTAAGAATATTTGTAAGGTATATTTCAATAAAAATATTTAAAAAAAAAATTTTTTTTTTTTTTAATATATTAAGGATATTTGTAAGGTATATTTCAATAAAAATATTTTATTAAACACAGCGAACCATAAAGAAGCTTATTCTATACGTGGTACCGAGCGATTTATTTTTTAATTAATTAATATGTATTATTTACTTAATCCGGTCCAGGGCATGTGCCTCCAACTTTTCAGTTGTGTGCATTTTATGAAATTAAATATCACGTGTCTCAAACGGTGAAGGAAAAACATCGTGAGGAAACCTGCATACTTAAGAATTTACACAAAAACTTAATAAAAATAGGTCCAATGATTTATGAATGATAAGCCTCAATAACTCAATGGTAAAGGGGCCAGACTTACACCAAGAAGTCATAGGTTCAATCCCCGTCCGGTGGACTATATATATACTGTTATTTTCCGACTAATTGGAGACGAATAGGAATGTTGATCGTATTGAAAAAAAATATGGCAAATGTTCTCTATAAAAACTGAATAAAAAAGTGTGTGCTAATAAATAAATAAACAAACATACTTAAACCTAAAAGATACTAACGAGGAAAATTAATAAAACTCATTATTCAGTTCCCATATAGATTCCCATTATTATGAAGTAGAATGATGAACTTTTCTAAAGAGCGAACACAAAATGCATCGGTGCGTAATGTGATCCTTTTAATCACACAAAGTGAATGGAAAGCCATTTTCTTAAGTGTAAAACACTTTAATAAAAAATCCACGTAATATTGTAGGGTAGTTGGAATTGTATGCTATTGTCTATTATTATTTACTTCTACATAGCTAAGTATAACGTAAGCTTTATAAAATGTTTACTCTCTTTAATAAAAAAATATATATTATTATATTTTATTATTATATTTTATAATAAGTTATAGCTTTCTAATAGTAATAGTTCCTGCGCTAAGCCGCGGACGGATTGACAGACAGACGGACATGGCGAAAGTATAAGGGTTCCTTGTGAACTACGGAACCCTAAAAATATTTACCATTGCAGTACTAAGTTGAATTTAACGAGCAAAATTATTTTTGATATTTTATATTCCAGCACCTTGGAAACCCAACGTACATCGGCTCTTCGAAATAATATGAGCCCCGCCCAATGCCACTTCAGCTTCGCGACTCGTGACTTTGGTTCTTCTTCGGATCACCTCATTTTTGATTGATTCAATCACGGATATAGACATTCTGAACATAGCTCGTTCCATCGAACGCTGTGTGCCTTTTTATGAGGCCCTTATAGTTTAATACTAATAAGGAAAAAGAAAAAATAAGCGCAAAATGCAAATGAAAACGCAGTGAAAGAAAACGCTACGCTGGTGACACCCATCACCAGATGGACTGATGATATCAAGAGAATCGCAGGGATTCGCTGGATCCAGGCGCCTCAGGATAGTGATGTTTGGAAGTACCTACAAAAGGCGTATGTCCTGCAGTGGACGTCCATCGGCTGATATAATGATTCACTAATAACATACTAAATGGTAGATCATTAAGAAAACGTCGAATCAATATTCTTTATAATGTATCTTCTTATCATAATGTGCTTAGAAAATACGCAAGTTCATTATTATAAACATTAATCATATTACATTAAATCGACAATTTATTCGATCCTTGATCCCATATTATCGAGAAATCATTGAAGGTCTGATAACAAACGAGACCCAGAAAATACCAATGTAGATCTATACAACAATACAATAACAAGGTTGACTTTTACATTGGAAACGGTATAAATAAGTATTTTCATATAAAAAATAATAATATGTGGTACTTGTTAATTACCTAATTTTCTGATGAAATTAATAATCTTAAATGGACTTGACAGCCGATAAAATTGATCGTATCATTTTACCTCTGATGTTAAACCGCTAGCGCTGTAGACATGTGAGCTTACTTGATCGTCAGTGGCTGACATACGAGTAAGTTGCTAGACCATACATCTTTGCCGGTAAGGTGGTAACTATAGCCACGGCAAAACCCTAACAATTAAAAACTAATTTAGAAAAATAAGAAAATCTTAATTGATCTAAGCAGGTAATTAATATAATAAAACAAATGGAAATAATTAACACTTTAATTAGAGCTTCCTGTAGCTACTAGGTGGTAGATACTCTCCAATAATCTCTGTAAGACTGAATTCGTATCAACGTGCACTTAATACTAATTAAGTGATTAGGTAGTTACGTACTTAATTAATTATTAATGCGCTTAGAATTAGTATTAATTATTAAGCATTATTATACCTACTTACTTAAAAGTTAAATATTATGTACCTCCATGTAGTCAAATTAGTAGGTAAATAATGACAAAATATGTATACGGCCTGGCGTGGCGCAGTGGTATGCGTCGTCGTTATCAACCCATATACGGCTCACTGCTGAGCTCGAGTCTCCTCTCAGAATGATAGGGGTTAGGCCAATAGTCCAACACGCTGGCCCAATGCGGATTGGCAGATTGCACACACGCAGAGAATTAAGAAATTCTCTGGTATGCAGGTTTCCTCACGATGTTTTCCTTCACCGATTGAGACACGTGATATTTAATTTCTTAAAATGCACACAACTGAAAAGTTGGAGGTGCATGCCCCGGACCGGATTCGAACCCACACCCTCCGAAATCGGAGGCAGATGCGCGGTGGATTTAAAAGACGGAGGTCCTGGGTTCGATCCCCGGCTGGGCCGATTGAGGTTTTTTTAATTAATCCAGGTCTGGCTCATGGGAGGCTTCGGCCGTGGCTAGTTACCACCCTACCGACCAAGACATACCGCCAAGCGATTTAGCGTTCCGGTATGATGTCGTGTAGAAATCGAAAGGGGTGTGGATTTCCATCCGTCTCCTAACAAGTTAGCCCGCTTCCATCTTAGATTGCACCATCACTTACCATCTGGTGAGATTGTATTCAAGGGCTAACTTGTAAAGAATAAATAATCGAGTAATTATCCAATATAATCTAGCCTGACATTTATAAGTACAGTTGAAAACAGTCATGTACAATTGTGCGTAGGTAAATGTAATTTTATATTTTTTTAAACAACCTTATACAGGATATACCTAATCGGTAAGTACATTTTTAAAGAAAACAATCTTTTAAAATTGAGATTGGCTAGATTTTGAGATCATCCTTAGGGTATTAGGTAGGTATTCCTACCAATAATAAATAGATGATTTAAAATTATAATTACTTTTCTAACCCTGACCATGCACACCGTAATAATATTTGGATAATGTTTCAACATGTCGATTTTCCATATAAGACGGAAACCGACCTCTACGCATTCTTTTTATTATCTGTACAATTCGATTTACCATTTGAGAATAATTTTAACACACTTGCTAATATTAATATTACTTTGCTAATAATTAAGTAAACTACAAACAAAATTGCTAACAAAACGCCTAACAATACACTATAGACATCTAGTAGCGTACTCTCGAACCACGTCCTCCTCGTGGAAGGCAAAGCAGCCGGCGCGTCCCCGTGTCGTGCCACATACTCCGTCCAATAGATGGCGCTATCCATCACGTTTTGAGGTCGATCGTGCCACAGTTTTGATACACGTTTAGCATTTTCTTGCATCCTAAAACAATTAAATATTATAGAATTTCATCTTTTACAGTTTTTTAAAAAATATTTTACTCGTTTCTAATCCAAGTAACCAATGTATGGAATGCCTTTCCTGCGTCTAATGTGTTTCCTGCCACATACAATTTAAATACCTTCAAGTGTGTCATCTAGACATCATCGTTGCTCTCTATCAGGCATAATTTTAGTCAAGCGCAAGCCTATTATTAAGCATAAAAAAAATATTATGCTTATTAATTATAAAAATTATATTTATTTTTCCCTAATATCTAATCCTTTTGTCAACAAATACAAAGTCAACGATAATTAGCCTATCATTATTACTTATGTAATTAACTTAAGGACCTACGTTAATTAACGTAAGTAGCTTAGTCACGGAATACATAATTACAAATGCGCGAGTTAGTATGTTGACAATTTCTCCAAAACATACTTACTTTGGTGATGTTAACTGTCGTATCGCCTCGGACAAAGTATCAGCAGTAATGTCTTGGAAGTACATGGTAATGCCCAGACCGCTTTCCCTCGCGGCCGCCGAGTTGGAGAACTGGTCTCCGAAGAAGGGTATCGTAATGAGCGGCTTGCCACAATGCGCCGCCTCGGAAAAACTCAGCATACCACCGTGTGATACGAATGCTAGGACGTTAGAGTGACCTGGAATCAAAATAAATTATTAATGTTATTAAAAAAAAACAAAGCCGCGTTGGGCACATTTTGGTAGGGGAAAATCTTATGCTAGTCACTCACTATCTATAAGTATATCTATGTCATCTGTATGACATCATGCACACCAACAAACGATCAGTTTTATCGAATGTCCTGCTGTTAGCGCTTCAGGCGTGCAAACGTATTCGATGGTGAGAAGCATTATGGGTTCTCGTCAACGACATGCTCATGAAAGAGGCACGCGCCCAATGACACTTTTTGGGTGGGTCAAAGTGTCGGTGAAATCTTATGCGTTCGTGTCACCGACGAAGTGTATATATATAATGTAATAACTGTCATTAAGTTATCAAGTATAAATAATAATATAATTAAGCTATCAATAAACTCTATAACTGTAATTTTTTCTCATACCTAGACTGCACAAATCGCGATAAGTTACAACAATCGCGAAGTCTGACTTGAATTGTCTATTTCTTTGCCCAAGTTTGTCCACCATTCTTGATTATTTCTGGCGGTATCAAATTAAATGAAATAGTTTGCTGATGTCCAAGACCGATACCGATACCCGATATAAGAGTACAAAGAAAATCTATGTGGTAATTTTCGTATATTGCCACATTGGTTTCTCGAGCACATGAATTAAAAAAATCTAATCAGTCAAGCCGTTTAGTTTTTGTATAAGCAAGACGCAGTTTACACAATAACAGCAATTTATTTTTAATTATGATTTTGGCGATGGTTTGGTTATTCTAGTGACATACTCGTATTTCAACCATAATATACTCGTAGCTTCGTTTTCACAGATGATCGAAAGATGCGTAGTTCGCTAGTAGGAAGTCCAACAATAATTTTAAACAAGAGTTATGGCCGGAGGCAGCTTCAGAATTAGATAATACTCATCTTAACCTCAACCTTGTCAACTGAGGCGTAAACTAACTCCAGGTGATGGCCGTACAAGGTTCAACCAAGTGGCTAAGCGATCTAGTTTCCGCCTCAATCACTTCCGTACTAAACTGTAGCGGTCTATATAGGATAGCCGTTACATTGTTGGCTCTTAATAGAGAATTTACAGTGAGCTCTATAATGAGATGTTGTATAAGAGAACTTTAAAATACCATTTCAGATTTTGATGCAGGAGTAGCAGGGATTGACAAATTCTGAGCGTGTGATAAAGTACCAAGCAATATGTTGGACAATGTGACTATCTCAGTTTATTATTAAATAATAAAGTGATTGTCGAATTAATTAAGCAACAGTAACAAGAGCTCGTTGGCGTCCCAAGGTGCTGGAATGGCGACCCTGTACCGGAAAGCGCACTGTTGGTCGACCTCACACTAGGTGGACCGAAGATATCACGCGGGTTGCAGAGAGCCGCTGGATGCTGGAGGCTCGAGACCGTTTTGTTTGAAAGTCCATGCAAGAGGCGTATGTCAAGCAGTTGGACGCCCATCATAATGATGATGATGATGACGATGAACAAGAGCTCATTGTCATATAAAATTTTAAAAAATATTGTTCGTTTTTAAACGGAGCATCTTGATAAACAGTGCGTTTTACTATTAAAAAAAAAACTCGCACATTTCACATTACTATAAATTCTTTACGAGCAAAAAATATGTTATAAACATATGTTCTGCATATTATATTTTTTGTTTGTTATATGTATGACATAAATGTGCGCTTTGATAATTACAGCCTCTGCTTTCTTTACCCCGGGTTGAAGAAAGTACCACTTACTAATATCATTATGCATAACTATTCCTGTTTTAAAAATCTATGCTTTTTGTTATCATTGAAAATTTACCGCATGATTGTGTTCACCGCTCACCTGAAGTTACATAATGTAATTTAAGATTGTATTGCGCTAACTCTGAAGGAATAAAAAATATGGCGTTTGCTTGGACGTTTGAAGTTCTTAACATCAGAAGACATCAGAACTTTGGTCAGAGTACACCTATTCTATTCCATTTAGCATCTTGATTTAGTATAGTATATCCTTAATATCAGGTCGCAGTTATCGGTTAATCATTAATTTGTTAATAAAAGAACTTAGTAACTTAATTTAGGAAAAAATACATACATAGAATGTCTAGTTGAGGGAACCAGTCATCAGCTAGCACATTGTCATTGCCAGCTGTAAGAGAGCTATTCTCCATTTTCCAGAGGACCTTCTGTGGGATCTTCCGAAAGGCATCCATAAAGTGCTGCAACTTCTGAGAGGACATAGTGCTCGCCTTCAAATTAGAGCCGAAACTGACGTACACCACACCATGTGTTGCGCTGTTTATAAACTTTTCTATATCCTGTGAATTATAATAGAACATAATATATTGCGACAATTGGTATAATAATAATAATAATCATACAATATTTTCCTTAAGTAATTATGCTACAATTGTTATAACTGGCAATGTTTTTTGAATAAAAAGCTTGATCTTACAAACTTGAAAAATAGCAGAAAGGTGGTCTAAAGTTGGTAGATGTCTGTTAATAATGAATTTTATACAATACGGCTCGGCATTTTACCCAAGCACATAAAATGCGCAGCCTCTGGCCGCGCACTTTATTATACATCGGCCTTCGGATGGGGGTGTGTGGTAGGGCCTCCGACCGTGACTACGGCTAGGCATTTTACCCAAGCACAATTTTCATTTCTTTATTTTTAGTGTTAGCATACCTACTGAGTGTGTGGAAGTCGGTTGAATTTTTTTTTCAAATATATCTATGAACTACATGTTTTATGAATAAATACATCCAAACACTAGAAAACACCCATGCTCATCAAACAAATATTTTCCAGTTGAATCGAACCCACTTCCATGCAGAAAACAGGCTACCCACTGTGCCATGCGGCATAAAACTATTAATTGGCACATGTAATGTGTAGTTATACTGTAGGGTTGCCAACCTTTTTTGAGATAAATGTAGTATTTTTCAGGTTAAGCTATAATAAAATATTATAGTACGCTCAAATAAAGTATACTTAGTACGCATTTTAGGGAATAAGCGAAAAAAAAATATACAGGGTTGTCCCGTAATTAATGTTTAATATGCAAATACACCACCTAATTATCTAAAACTAAATTGAATAGTTTCCAAAATCCCTAGGGTGACCAAGTTATAAACTTTTTTACAGGACATTTTTTTAAATCGGGTCATCTTAATGAAAGAAAAATAATTATTGCATTCAAAGCTTCTTCTACAAAACAAATAAAACATTATTTATAAATGTAGTATTAAAGTATATTGATAATTTTATTCGCAATGTATTACAAAAATCAGATCTTCAAAATTTTAATTACAGCACCTACAGCATTGAATAAACTAATTCAAGAAAGAAAATTTTGAAAAATCCGAAAAAAAAAAATAACTTGGTCACCCTAAAGATTTTTGGAAAACTATTCAAATTAATTTTAGATACTTAATGTGTTGTAATAACTATTTGCGTATTATCCATTAATTACGGGACACATATTAAGTATTATATTTACAAAAACTATGTTTTAGTACTTGAATTTTTTTGTCAAAAATAAAAGTGTCTTCATTTTTTAATTACTGAACACCGAAAGCTAACTTTGTAAGTAATTTCTTTGTTCGAGTTTCGAACTTTAAGGAACTCGATAATATAAACAAGTTTGGAAATGCTAGACGCTATTAATCTGTCGAAAACTAATGTTCATAGAGTTTTAAAATGAAAGATTTGTTTGTTCGATTTCAATGTTGAAATTACAGTATTTTTACTTCCGCAAGTACTTCAAGTGCGTCGATATTTTATATCTAACTAGCTTGATTCAGTAGTTATTTATTATCATGATTTATTAAGCGTATCAATCTATTTCGTTTTGACGCCACTATGTTTACGGGACAGATTCTGTCGACACATTCTCATATTTGTCATTCTTTTGTTATATTAGTAAGACGATCACGCTTAAAACAATTTCTCGCATAATACGTCACTTTATGCCAGTCTCTACAACTTAAGACATGTTTTCATACATTTCCTAACGCTTAATACCATTCGTCATCCCGTTTAATACGCCTACATGTCACACGCGTGCAAACAAATAAATTACAACAGATAGATTAGGACATCATAAAGTTCCTTAAACAAGGTTGCAGGACAAGACTAATACGTGATTACTTAAACAACTAAAAGACCCTGACAGCAAACGACCCTTGACATGATGCGATTATAAACTGAAAGTTTTGAAGACAAGAGCAATTTCGTAATTGCTAATGCATCAAAATCTTTTTGTCATACCAGAATAAGTGATTACTTTAAGTAGCCTAATTAGGTTAGTCTTTACACCCAATACATCAATTTTTATAACTATGTCTGTTTACATTAGTATATTTTTCACTATCCCCCACCCATATCCTGTATAATACGATTTCCCGTCTAAGATGCGTTTTTAGCTGGATCCCTACGAAATCGTATTAAACGGGTTCTACTGTAATTGTAAACTTCGTATTTAATAACATCATACAATAGAATGCGTTTCATTATCGTTTATATTGGGGAAGTTCAAAGTACTGTTTAACATTTCGGATATAATACTTTAAAAGCCTCAACAGCTCAGTGGTAAAGGGGCTGGACTCTTCACTGATGGTGGTGGTGGTTCGATCCCCGTCCGCTGGACTAATTACCTCGCGGATGAAGTCGCGGAAAACCGCTAGTATAAAAAAATAAAGTGTTTTATTATTGTCCTCTATATGTTACTAAGCGATTCATGCAATTTGGACAAAGGTCAGTTGATCAGATCAAGGCAGCGTAGGTTTATAGATCCAAAAAAAATACCTATGCTTTCCGTTACATTAAAATTTATAACGCATTCAGAATGCTATTAATATAATATATGTAAAATAAAAAACCCTACATTCCTATGGGTTCATAGAAATAATCGATATCATAATTTTCCTGTAAATGTATACGTAGGAATAAGGAAAAAATAAAGAATTACAATTACGTAATTATCACTGACCCTAACAAATGTGCTGTGTAATGATTGAAGATTGTTGGAAGGCAATATTTTTTCTTGTGTGTCTCATCTTTTTAATGTGTGTATACACGACAAACTAAAATGCCCAGAGTACCTACCTGCTACTTCCTAGATTGGATATGAAGTATTTCATTAATGAATTTAGGTATATATGTAACTTGACTCACTGAAAAAGTTATATCCTAAAACCTAATAATTATCATGTTTACTCTTTAGCTACTGCGATTCGACTTATTATCTAGTAATCTAATGAGTTTGCAATCAAAATAGTGTTCTGTTTTGATTTAATTACTCTCAAGTAATGATTACAGGTGACAGCAAGAAACTCTTTAAGTTCGATGTTGAGATTTAGCTGTCGTAACGGTCAGCAAAATCTCAACATCGAACTTATAATACTTATAGAGAGTTTCTTTTTTCGGTTAGTTAAACCTCCACGGCGACATATATAATTAGGTTTTTTGTATTATTTAGCGTGAATTACCTAATAAAATTACAATGCAGTCGTAACCTTACAAAAACTAATTGGTATACTTAATGGAAATATAAGAAAACTGAAGGAACACTATGAAAACAGGCTATCAAAACCTTTTTGTATTCGTAATTAGGTATATCATGATAGTTATATATGTATATCAAACTTACTTTTGGCACCGGTTTTGGTTTTCGGATATGAATCCCAGCTATTTCCAGCAGGCTAGGTGCTAGCAGACGAGCCCCTGTGATCGAATGGTGCTGATAAACAAACATCATCTTCATTTTTTCCTTCGCTATCTTCGCTATATCCAACTGATTATTTGGTACATACTTATCAAAAGTTTTGTAAATGTTTTGATGAACGCTAAACTCTCCGTATGCTTTCATATACAAGTTGTATAAGAAAGATTCCAGTTTGTAGAAAATATTAGGATTAGTACCCGCATCACTGAAGTAATAAGCATCTGAACTAAAATCAAACGGTATTCCCAGTCTCTGGTAAGCCCATGGGAGTAAAGTGTGAGATGTTATGCCGATAATAGGTGCGTCGTACATAGCAGCGAGCATTAATCCGCAGTCACTCATAAACTGTTCAACAAATATCACATCAAATTTCTCTCCTTTAGCCCGAAACTGTTTCACATTCTCGTTCAATAATAAATTTTCACAATCATCTTTCGCACGCTGAACACCCATAGTGAAATGCTTTATAAAATTGGACAGTTTTTGAGAAAGAACGTTAACTTCAAATTCAGTCATCGGAGGAAAGTGAGCCATTTCACGGCTCGCTGCTAGATCTATAAACTTCAAATTCTGTGTAGCATTCACATCAGGATAATTGTTCATAACAGTGACTGAATGTCCTCTTATGGCTAACTCGCGAAACAACATTTGTAAAGCCATATAATGGCTTTTTAACGGCACAGAAACGATAGCGAGAATATTAATCGCTTCAACATTGTGAGAAAGCTGCAATATCACAGTTGCGAGAACCAATAAGAGTAAAAGCTTCTGATGAGCCATGTTGTAATGTAGGGTCAATGTTCGCACGGCTACATTGATCACTCGCGCAAGGTGACGGTCAAACTCGTCGACAGTCTGCCTTTAACTAAATATGTATGAGAAAATTGTGAGTTGATCAAGCGTCCGCATGGGGAGGTGGTACAAATATAGACGAAGACATAAGTGACATGTTAGATACATAAAGTTATCTACTAATTGTTTTATTAAACTATCAGATGCTCACTTTGTTTCACGTGCTAATTCCTTTTGTTTCTTAGGTTTTAGTGAAACAACTGAATTATGTTATTTCTAAATATTATATTCTCGTTTCCCTTAAATTAATGGGAAAGACTATGTTAGAGAGGGTTTTTGTAAAGCCTGTGTATCCAGTGGGCACGGATCGAACTTATAACGTCTCAACCAGTGGCATTCTTATGGTTGTCGTTCTGAAAAATTAACCAAACTGGGTAAATCTTTATTTAATAAGCTGGTCTCAGCGTGAGTCTAGTCTCTATAACGTAGAGCTATTGTGGTAAAATTTAGCTTAGATTAACTGTAAAATCTGAAACTTAATATTTTTTTTTAGATGTTTGTTCGTTGCATACGTTGACTGGACTCCATCAGAAGCATTAGGATCTTCAGATATCTGAAACATGAGCTATCGGACTAACAATCGCTTGATACTTTCCAACTTTAATAAAAAAAGAAACATTTTTAAATCAGTTTTTCTAAAACAGGTGTAATAATACACTAAAAATAAAACACTCAAGTAGTTCGTCTTGTTTTATACCTGCTTAAGGAAACAGTGGTATTTTCACAGGCCTCTTAACGTAACGGATATTTTATCTAACTGTACAATGTACAAGCATTTTTTAAATAGCCTGTTTTTTTATCACTACAACTTAAAGACGCAGGACATTCTGTAGTTTCTCGTTATGAATTTAATCATATTTTAATAATCCTATGGACAATTTCAGACTAGCGTTTTATACGCGATATGAACGCAAATATAAAACGCTAAAACGTATTCACATGAGCTCATTTTTGGAAGCGCATGTAGGCGCATAAGTATATACGAGTCCGATTTTTTGAAGCGCGTAAGCGTGTAAGCGCGTATGCTTAAACGACCGTATACGCGCAAAAAAATACGCTAGTCTGAAATCACTCTACAGAATAGGAAATCCGATGGCATCTCTGTCATCTATACTAATATTTTTGAGAGGAAAAGTTTGTGGTATAGTAGGGGTAATCTCAGGACCAACTAAACCGATTTTGAAAATTCTATAACCAATAGAATGACGCGTTGTTTGTGAGTGTCACAGGCTATATTTCCTCTCCGTATTCCCAAAAGAACGGGAACTATTCGGGTGAAACCATGGGGCATATGCTAGTTTGAAATATTTTCGGAGAAGAATTGAGAAAATTCAATATTTTTTATACATATTGCCGTGCACAACGATGATCATCTCTTTTTTTTGTCATAATTAGTGGGGTCGGCACAATAATATTATGTCAATCTCTCTATTCATTTCTATCATCAAATCATCAAATCGTCAATTTATTATCTAGTAGTCCAGTAATATTAGGTTTTATCTGGGGAAAAATTTCTACTGAGCTGAATTTTTGTATACACCTTTATTACGGTGTTGTTATGTAAATGTGAAAAATCGACATCGATATCGTGCCGGCTAAAAAAGTTACAAACGTCAAAAGGTCACGAAAATCAGTTTTTCGCAAATATTTCGCGATATTCCTCATAAAATTGTTTACAAAACCTTGCAGTTTTTTTTATTAAATAAAAGTAAATTTTATTTATTTATTTTAATTACTAAAAATAGGTTAATTTTATCTTTATCAACTACCTACCTACTAAACAAATTTCTTCATATGTTTATTATTTTTTCTTTTGTGTAGTGAGCATGCAAAAATTACATTGATTTTCCTATTAATTACATAAGCTGCAGCTAAAAGTGTTAACAAAATGCCTAATAGTACAATGTAGACATCTAGTAGCGTCCTCTCGAACCACGTCCTCTTCGTGGAAGGCAACGCCACCGGCGCGTTCCTATGTCGTGCTATGTACTCAGTCCAATAGATGGCGCTGTCCGAAAGGTCCCATAAACGTTTAGCATTTTTCTGCATCCTGTACAAAGAAAAACGGAGTCAGCAGACGACTTCCTACAAAGCACTGATCTGTGTCCATCAACTTGAGGCTTTTTTTTATTCTGTACAAGTTAGCCCTTGACTACAATTTCACCTGATGGTTAGTGATGATGCAATCTAAGATGGAAGCGGGCTAACTTGTTAGGAGTAGGATGACAATCCACACCTCTTTCGGTTTATACACGACATCGTACCGGAACGCTAAATCGCTTGGCGGTACGTCTTTGTCGGTAGGGTGGTAAATAGCCACGGCTGAAGCCTACCATCAGCCAAACCTGGACAAAAAATTTAATAACGAATAACTAAAAAAGAATTCCGCAATTTCATTCCCATAGATGTCCATAGATTTAAGAGTAGGTACAGAGTACTTAATCCTATTATTTTCAATTTTATCAATGACTAGCGGAACCGATCAAGCTTCGCTTTGACTAATGTGCGCTTCTTTTCTACCCTTCGCTACTCCCACACTACCCCTACCATATCCCTACCCTACCCCTACTCTACCCTATCTCTACCCTACCTCGACCCTATCCCTACTCTACACTATCCCTACCCTACCCCGACCCTACCCCTAACTTGAAAACTGCGAAAAGTCCCATTTAAAATTTCACCTCCTCTTTTAAGGGGTTGAGGGCGGATTATAAAAAAGAGTGATGCACAGTTTTTTTTTGTCACAAATAATCTCCATTCCAATTTTTAGCTTCCTATCTTGAAGATTGCGGAATGCTCCATACAAAATTTCACCCCCCATTTTAGGGAAGTGGAGGGGTTATACAACAGGGACAACCCACCACCTCCCATGGCCCTTTCAACCTCTCGGTAATTTGGGCCGAATCGAGGGAGGGCGAACCCGGTACTTGCTCTTTGCGTGTTCCCGGGACGCCTTTTGACTCCCTACAAGTTATTTTCTCTTTTGTCAAGTGGAGGGGTTAGAAGAGACAAAAGGTAGCCTATGTTAATCTCCATCCTTCCAACTATCTCAACTTAAAAAATCATGTCAATTCATTGCTCCGTTTGCCATGAAAGACGAACAAACAAATAGACACACACTTTCACATTTATAATATTAATATGGAGTAGGTATGTTAGGTACATAAACATTTAGGCACTTATTTTAATTAAGAAATAAAATGGGCGTTTCGTAAATATAAAAATAATAATGTAATGAAACTAAAAATAGAGTATTTTGAAAATATAACGGGTAGTTTACATGAATTCTTTGAAATGAAAAAACATATTTTATTAAAAAAAGAAAAAAGAAAATACTTTATTTAAACATAGAAGCCGTTAGCAACATTTAAAGCAAAACAACTCTTTATATCAATCGAAGTAATCGAAGAAATATAATATAAAATGAAAGTTTTTGTTAGCGCTGAATGAAGTATTATTAACGTAGTAGGTGATCCTGCGACTCTTTATTTCACTACATCCATTGTTATTTGTTGTACCTTGTGATTATACCCAGCGGCATAGTAATTATTTTCTTTATCTAATCCACCATATCGCTCAAGACGGCAAAGATAGAATATGCATTATACAGGGCCTGGAAAAAAAAAAATCATCAACAGTGCAAAATTAAAAAGATTCAGCTAGTATAAAATTGTTTCAGTCCTAGGCCCCACTATAATTTGAAATTATGAAAATAAAGTAACGAATGACTCGTCGTTATATGAGTGAAAGGACATAAAGAAGACATTTTATCCTAAAACTCGTAATCATCAGATAGTACTGCTTTACCAAAAACTCTATTTAAGTCTGATATTACAAATTGCTAACGTATTGATAATAATTCTTACCTGACTGTAAGTTTCAATGCACATGACCGCCATTCCCCCTGCACTTATCGTCAGAGGCTTTTGTGCTACATTGATGACTATGAGGAGATCCTTTTGCATATCTATCGGCCAGGATGTCCAGCTAGATTCGTATGCTGCCTTAGCTATTCCCGTACTCTACATAACATTACTAACATTTATATTATCTAATAAAATATTAGTCAATTTTTAACCAAACTGGGTAAATCTTTATTTAATAAGCTGGTCTCAGCGTGAGTCTAGTCTCTATAACGTAGAGCTATTGTGGTAAAATTTAGCTTAGATTAACTGTAAAATCTGAAACTTAATATTTTTTTTTTAGATGTTTGTTCGTTGCATACGTTGACTGGACTCCATTAGAAGCATTAGGATCTTCAGATATCTGAAACATGAGCTATCGGACTAACAATCGGTTGATACTTTCCAACTTTAATAAAAAAAAAAACATTTTTAAATCAGTTTTTCTAAAACAGGTGTAATTATACACTAAAAATAAAACACTCAAGTAGTTCGTCTTGTTTTATACCTGCTTAAGGAAACAGTGGTATTTTCACAGGCCTCTTAACGTAACGGATATTTTATCTAACTGTACAATGTACAAGCATTTTTTAAATAGCCTGTTTTTTTATCACTACAACTTAAAGACGCAGGACATTCTGTAGTTTCTCGTTATGAATTTAATCATATTTTAATAATCCTATGGACAATTTCAGACTAGCGTTTTATACGCGATATGAACGCAAATATAAAACGCTAAAACGTATTCACATGAGCTCATTTTTGGAAGCGCATGTAGGCGCATAAGTATATACGAGTCCGATTTTTTGAAGCGCGTAAGCGTGTAAGCGCGTATGCTTAAACGACCGTATACGCGCAAAAAAATACGCTAGTCTGAAATCACTCTACAGAATAGGAAATCCGATGGCATCTCTGTCATCTATACTAATATTTTTGAGAGGAAAAGTTTGTGGTATAGTAGGGGTAATCTCAGGACCAACTAAACCGATTTTGAAAATTCTATAACCAATAGAATGACGCGTTGTTTGTGAGTGTCACAGGCTATATTTCCTCTCCGTATTCCCAAAAGAACGGGAACTATTCGGGTGAAACCATGGGGCATATGCTAGTTTGAAATATTTTCGGAGAAGAATTGAGAAAATTCAATATTTTTTATACATATTGCCGTGCACAACGATGATCATCTCTTTTTTTTGTCATAATTAGTGGGGTCGGCACAATAATATTATGTCAATCTCTCTATTCATTTCTATCATCAAATCATCAAATCGTCAATTTATTATCTAGTAGTCCAGTAATATTAGGTTTTATCTGGGGAAAAATTTCTACTGAGCTGAATTTTTGTATACACCTTTATTACGGTGTTGTTATGTAAATGTGAAAAATCGACATCGATATCGTGCCGGCTAAAAAAGTTACAAACGTCAAAAGGTCACGAAAATCAGTTTTTCGCAAATATTTCGCGATATTCCTCATAAAATTGTTTACAAAACCTTGCAGTTTTTTTTATTAAATAAAAGTAAATTTTATTTATTTATTTTAATTACTAAAAATAGGTTAATTTTATCTTTATCAACTACCTACCTACTAAACAAATTTCTTCATATGTTTATTATTTTTTCTTTTGTGTAGTGAGCATGCAAAAATTACATTGATTTTCCTATTAATTACATAAGCTGCAGCTAAAAGTGTTAACAAAATGCCTAATAGTACAATGTAGACATTACTACACTACCCTACCCCTACTCTACCCTATCTCTACCCTACCTCGACCCTATCCCTACTCTACACTATCCCTACCCTACCCCGACCCTACCCCTAACTTGAAAACTGCGAAAAGTCCCATTTAAAATTTCACCTCCTCTTTTAAGGGGTTGAAGGCGGATTATAAAAAAGAGTGATGCACAGTTTTTTTTTGTCACAAATAATCTCCATTCCAATTTTTAGCTTCCTATCTTGAAGATTGCGGAATGCTCCATACAAAATTTCACCCCCCATTTTAGGGAAGTGGAGGGGTTATACAACAGGGACAACCCACCACCTCCCATGGCCCTTTCAACCTCTCGGTAATTTGGGCCGAATCGAGGGAGGGCGAACCCGGTACTTGCTCTTTGCGTGTTCCCGGGACGCCTTTTGACTCCCTACAAGTTATTTTCTCTTTTGTCAAGTGGAGGGGTTAGAAGAGACAAAAGGTAGCCTATGTTAATCTCCATCCTTCCAACTATCTCAACTTAAAAAATCATGTCAATTCATTGCTCCGTTTGCCATGAAAGACGAACAAACAAATAGACACACACTTTCACATTTATAATATTAATATGGAGTAGGTATGTTAGGTACATAAACATTTAGGCACTTATTTTAATTAAGAAATAAAATGGGCGTTTCGTAAATATAAAAATAATAATGTAATGAAACTAAAAATAGAGTATTTTGAAAATATAACGGGTAGTTTACATGAATTCTTTGAAATGAAAAAACATATTTTATTAAAAAAAGAAAAAAGAAAATACTTTATTTAAACATAGAAGCCGTTAGCAACATTTAAAGCAAAACAACTCTTTATATCAATCGAAGTAATCGAAGAAATATAATATAAAATGAAAGTTTTTGTTAGCGCTGAATGAAGTATTATTAACGTAGTAGGTGATCCTGCGACTCTTTATTTCACTACATCCATTGTTATTTGTTGTACCTTGTGATTATACCCAGCGGCATAGTAATTATTTTCTTTATCTAATCCACCATATCGCTCAAGACGGCAAAGATAGAATATGCATTATACAGGGCCTGGAAAAAAAAAAATCATCAACAGTGCAAAATTAAAAAGATTCAGCTAGTATAAAATTGTTTCAGTCCTAGGCCCCACTATAATTTGAAATTATGAAAATAAAGTAACGAATGACTCGTCGTTATATGAGTGAAAGGACATAAAGAAGACATTTTATCCTAAAACTCGTAATCATCAGATAGTACTGCTTTACCAAAAACTCTATTTAAGTCTGATATTACAAATTGCTAACGTATTGATAATAATTCTTACCTGACTGTAAGTTTCAATGCACATGACCGCCATTCCCCCTGCACTTATCGTCAGAGGCTTTTGTGCTACATTGATGACTATGAGGAGATCCTTTTGCATATCTATCGGCCAGGATGTCCAGCTAGATTCGTATGCTGCCTTAGCTATTCCCGTACTCTACATAACATTACTAACATTTATATTATCTAATAAAATATTAGTCAATTTTTATTCAATTTAGTGTTTATTAACGCTACAATTTATACAGCAGGATAAATGGATAAATGAATTTAAATAAAGAAAAAATGGAAGACTATCAGGAAACGTTGTCCTAAATATAAGATTACTAGCGGACGACCTCCTTAATCCGGCCCTCTTGCAAAATCCGTTCTTAGAGAACGTCTACTAACTTTACACTACTCCGTGCCAAATCTCATCTTCGTATGACGTCTAGTGTTTGAGATTTCGTGATGAATGACCTTTGGCATTTATATATTAAGATTGCAATAGCTGTCTTGAAATTTATTTACTAGATAATAAAATATTATACAACTTTTAGACTTACTTGAACAATCAACTCATTTCCCAGGTAACAATAAATGTATGCATTTATTAAAGCTAATCCTAGATATCCTACAAATGTTGCCAATAGGGTCTTTTGTTCAAAGCCAATCTGGAAATTACATACGTTAACAAAATGTTAAATTAATAATTGATCTTTTATCATACCCACGAGCATTTTTGTTATTTATTATTATAATACTTAAAATGTTTACTTACTACTGCAACCATTAGGGCATTCAAACACAATTCAATCGTAACTGCTAGATTTTGGATTAAAAAGTACTCTTTGAAAATATTTGTTAATGTTCTGGCATATCTGCAGTATAAAAACAATTAATAATAAATTATGTTTCTTTGTCTTTATTATAAATGTCTTATTTATAGTTTCAATTACTTCTTACCTCATAATTCTGACATGTTTCTTAACAATACCCTTGAATTCCTGTCTTACTTCCATATCTCTTTCCTCTGAATAATCGAAATCTTTCAGATGATCTTGTAACTCGATCAACTGGTCACAAAAGTACATTATGATACTACAAACGATGCCCTGTATTGCAAATGCTCTGTACAATATAGGTACAATGAAGCATACGGCCAAAAGTTGAGCGGATAGTAACAAATTCATTCGATTTTTCAATGGATCAAATGGCATCCACGCTTCAATAGTCATTTCTCTCTTATACTGACTCAACAAACTAAAGGCTGAAACTATGACTGTCGAGAAACCAGTTATTACAATAACATGTAATGCCATCAAATTCTTCCGTTCATTGATTACTTTGTCTCCTGAAAGCTTGATTTCACTTATGAGAGTGTTTAACTGCTCCCTCTTTAGAGTAAACAGTATTATTTTTGAAACAAAATTGTAAGCAACTAGAGCTTTATCTAAATTGGTCATCAACATAATTATATCATCTTTTTTATTATAAGTCCCTATTCCTGATATGACGATAAACGTAAAAGACAAAATAAATAGAGAAGCTTCATAGAATTTATATAAACGTAATACATCTCCGGACCAACCATCCTTTGGCCATAAACCAACGATTGTAAGATATTTCAGATTTAAGTCAAATAAATCACTTTCCAATATTTGCGCACGAATACTTCTTACCAAAGCCATCTTGCAAATAAACGCTATTTAATTACGTTAAATTACAAAACCGGTCAATCATTTATAACTGCATAAAAGTTCGTAATTCGATTTGTTTCTTGAACTTCAATATCGAAGCTTTTAAATTAGAGGTCGAATAAGTAATTACGTTGTTACTTTTCTGTGATTAAGTAAAAGTTAAAGCAAGGATAATATACAATTTGTAATTTATTGCATATATGAAAATTATCCACAAAGTTTTGTAACTTACTCGTTGTATTCATTTGGGCGAACTCAACCTTAGGTAATTTTTTGTGAGAAAACTAAGATTTGTGAATTAAAATTTGTATTAGAAAGTATTCTGGACTAAACAGAAATACAAGAAAGATTCTCTTTCTGGATAATATGTAACAATTAAGTCAGCTAGGTTTTTATTCCGATTTCGTACCATTTGATATTGCAGTTATAAATGAATTTGAAAAATCTTGGTCTTAATAGTATTGACTAATAAGATTATGTTGTCATTGTATATTAGCTACAACAAATTGTCTGAAATAAAAATCATTTAAATACACAGTATTTAATTTCAGTCCATAACTTATTAACAATAGGTATAGTTTCAATAAATCAGGAAAAACTCTCATGGATGAAAGTGAAACGAGTCTTTGATGATCTTGAAGAATAATATTTACACTTGCTCCTTAATATTTTAACTAGTTTCTTTGGTCCACAGCAGTAAAGGTTTAGATGTTCCCTAAAATTAATATAAATTGTCAAAATTATAATGTTTGATGTCAACAAGCAAGGATTCGCTGGATATAGGCGGCACAGGATCGTGATGTTTGGAAGTCCCTGCAAAAGGCCTATGTCTTGTAGTGGACGTCCATCGGCTGATATGACGATGATGATTAAAATGTTCTTGATTAAAGTAAATAGGGAGGACATAGATTAAGAAAGGAGTAGCTCAGAAAAATTAATAAATATTACATTGTATAAATTATTTGATATTTTAATATTTTTAAACAAAACATATATCTTACTTACTTTGGATATAAATGTATCCAATATCCAAACACTCGATCCCAATGTGGCCTTCCACTTTTCACTCGACAACCAATCAAAGGGTACTTCTTTGCAATATCACATCTACGAGTATCATGTAGTTTATTTACAGTTGATTTATCACTAAAAGCACAGCCATTTCTTTTCAAATGTGGCGTTAAAAGTGATGTTTCCTCGCCATTGTCCGTTCTATCTATTACATGACTTAGATTTCCATTTTCATTAACTACAATATGTACTATGGCACTATTTATATCACTTTCTTCTTTTTTGGTATCAATTTCATTACTATTTGTCACATAAAGCTCTAAATGCAGTCGGTCTGGTCTGTTGGCATTTCTCAATTGCAACATGGTATCGTTAGCTAGTTTCGCAATCCATGTAAGTTCAGATTCATGTCTTACGATCCATATCAAATGGATTCTATTCGGCAATCTGCTTCTGGGATTCCTGAAAGTAAATATTACATTGAAAATACTATGAAAATCTTTTATCTTTTATCTAATTTTATTTCGAACTGGACAACTGGGACTAAAGAGATACTATAGAAAAGCTATAAATATATAGTATCTTTTAGATACTACATATTTATAGCTTTTCTTTATAAGAAACGATGAGATTTGAGAGAGTGTTAACATTATTATACTAACTGGAGTATATCTCTAAGTGCAGACACAAAAGGAGTGATTCCAACGCCCGCCGCTACACATATTGCAATTCTGCTCGAACTTATACCTTCCATTGGACTTGAAAAAGGACCGTCTATAAGAATACTGAAACATAAATTATGTTTTACATAAATTAATTGCAATTTAATTAAAAAAGAAGTAATGTGGAATATGAACGAATGAAAAACTAAAATTATGAAAATTTGTTTGCGTACATCTTTAAAAAATACCCGAAAATCTCATTCGATATTTATGACTAATATTTTCTTAACACAAAGCTTATGGCAGTAGGTTGAGAGTGGGTTCAACGATAGAGTTTAGAGTAAACTCTAGAGTAGAGTCTTAATAGAGATTTTAAATGTTTTAAGTCTCCAATAGAGATTTTAAATGTTACATTAACTTAGGTTCATTATTCATCAACATCACTCACGTTAGGTTTGTTCCTTTTTCGTTTAATAATTTTTCTAAACACTCCGTCCAGTCTCCTTTTATTTTTATCCAAATAACAAATACTCTCTGGGTTTGTGTAGGAATCTGAAATTTAACATTATTGCATATATTTTTTTATACAATATAGGCTAGCGCTTGGCTACAATTAAGCCTGATGGAAAGCATTAATGCGGTCTAAGTTGAAGCGCGCTTATTCACTCTTGCTTTGAAGGTGTTTCAATTATAAATGTCAGGAAACACAAACGCCGGAGGGGCATTCCAAATTTTGTTGTACAAATTATAAATGTGGAATTTAGATGACTTATAAATTTAATATGGTAACTATATTTAAAAGTCTCTAAAGTCTAAAACTACATCTAAATTCCACACTCTCTCTTCATACGTTTGACCAACAGTCCAAAACCTTATAAGAAAGTAAAGGATGAGGAGCAGAGGAGAAAGTTAAGAAAATCATTTAAATCTAAATCATCAAAAATAACAATCAATTTAATAAATGACACTAATTTGGAGATTGCAACGGTTGATTCATTAAATCTGACTAAGAAAGAGAAATGAAAAAACTTACAGATATTCTAACTCACCTCAACCGCAGTGAACGGATGCCATTCTAACAAGGATACTTCTAAACATTGCATCAGCACGTACTGCCCTTTCCGACACGAGAACTGCTCGTGCGGACTGCTTAGAGTCAGGCTTATGGTGCGGCCGGACATGTGGGTTACCTAAACGCAATCAGAAATGCGATTTATTCATGTAAATTGATGTCATTTTAACTAGGATAAAAGTTTTGTGTCAGCACTATTGCCTTTTGGGTACTGCAGTCTGCTCGAAGTTAGGTTTATGGTGCGACCGAACATGTGGCGTACCTAAACACAATCAGATGTGTGATATAGGCATACAAATAGATGTCATTTTAACAAGGATATCCCTAAAGTTTGCTTCAGCTTTTGCCCTTTCCGACATGAGAACTGCCCATGCGGACTGCTCAGAGTCAGGCTTATGGTGCGACCGGATATGTGGGTTACCTAAACATAATCAGATATGCGATTTATGCATGTAAATTGATGTCATTTTAACTAGGATATAAGTTTTGTGTCAGCCCTTTACGACATTATTACTGAAGACTGGTTGAATTCAGCCTAATGGTGCGACTGAACATGTGGCGTACCGAAATGCAATTAGATATTATTTATGGTTACAAATAGGTCTTATCTTAACAAGGATATTTCTATACTTTGATTCAGCTCTATGGTCCTTTTCGACACCTCCGAGACAGGCTTGTGGTGCGACCTGACATGTGGCTTAGCTAAATGTAATTAGATACCTATGTGATTTAAGGAAGTAAATATAGTTTCAACAAGGATATATAAGTTTTGCGTCAGCACTAATTCCGACATAAGAACTGCTCGTAGTCACGCTTATGGTGCGACCGAACATGTGTCCTAGGTAAACGCAATTAGACATGTAACTTAATGAAAGTAAACTGATGTGGGTAGATTTAACAAGGATATAAGTTTTGTATCAGCAGTAATTGTCCTTTCCGACATGAAATGTTCGTAGTCAGGCTTAAGGTTCGACCGGACATGTGGCTGTGAAATTACTGCTCTGAGTCTTGAAATTCTGTCATTGATATATTAGGTATACCTAAGAAGTAGAGCTTGCTACATTATTCCTGAGTACCTAATATTGACCTTAGACATTAAATGTTGAAACAGATCCTATGTTTTACGGAATGAAATCTGAATTCTGAATCTCAATGAAAAATAGTATAACTTTTGCACATATTTATAATTTCTTTTGTTTTAATTTTTATACAATTCAGGATTCAAAGTCATTAAGTGTCGATCCCACAGGATGGACAGAATTACACACATCCGTGAGACTGCAGTGGTCCAGTAGTTAAGGCCCGCTTAACGAACATGGGAATGTTTTATTATGTTCAATCTTCGCTTTGCTATGAATGAACTTGATAAATATTCCAAATCATAGTTAATCGCAACCGATCAATCTATATACACCTTACAAATTAACTAACTAAAAATGGCTATGTGGTTAGTCTGTACGGCGTAGAAGTAGGTATATAAAAATCAATGCCACTTTTCGTTGTAAGTTTATAACTTAAGAACGGGCTCACCAATCCAAACCAAATGTTTAGGTTTTGTTCAGACTATTTTTTTTATTCATATAAAAGAATGTTTTCCATATCTTTTAAATATGACCAATATTCCTGTTCCCCTCCAATTAGTCGGAAAAGACTGTGTCAAGAGTGGGTACGACAATAGTCTAGCCAGCGGGGATCGAACCACCACCTCTTGGTTATGAGTCCGGCCCCTTTACCACTGAGCTATTGAGACTTATTATGGTATATGTGAAGTTTGCACAAAAAAATATATATACCTAATGAAACGAATGAATACGTCACGAGAATATAACAACTGTCAATATCAATCTAACAATTTAACCGTATGAAACTTATTAAACTAACATTGCAATATTTCAATTCAATCAAACTATCAATTTATTCCTTACCAGATGTGCATTACTCAGAACACAGTGTTTATTTTGTGTTCTGAGGTGCATTGTTGCAATATATAGATCATGCGCTGTGAGGAGTTGAGTATGCATAATATGTTCTGTTTACATATTTGAATTCTGAAAAGCATATAGATTCTGGATGTTGCCGAAAGATTTGTTGGTCTGTTGTTTTTTAAATAATTCTTGTTATTAACTTTTAGTGCTTTCCTTAAATGATTAGCTATTAGTGTCTTTAATAATGAGAAACAATTGTATATCCTTAAAACAAGCAATTAATTGTGGGAAATCTTAAATCTTTAATCAGTCCATTCAGTCGATATCTAAGAAGGTGAGGTATAAAAAGAATGGACCAACAAACCTCCTGGCAACATCCAGAATCATGGTCGAGATACATTTCTGAGATCAAAACTGTGAACAAAATGTATACACACTCAACACCTTACAGCGCCTGGTCTAATAGTAAGCTGAAACTCGTGATGAATTATAAATATTTATTTGTTTTGCTCCTAATTCCTTGCCTACAAATGAACTAGACAAAAAAGATGTATCCACTTATTATCTATATTTTAAGGGATTAAGAACTTAATTTATTACTTCATTAGGAAACCACACTTACATTCAAAATTCGAACTCTCGCGAGATTCCTCGAAAATATTCTCCACATCAAGTCTATAAAAAAGCAGCTGAGAGGTAACGCCATCCATTGCCACGTCTGAAATTAAATGTAAAAAAAAACTTATTAATTAAAGATAGAAAGATTAAAGAAATTTTAATTTGTATGAATGATACTTGGTTGATTAAAATATCACAAAATTAGATAAATTTAACAGAGCTATTTTCGTGTAAGTCCTAAATAGATAACCTTAGTACATAGTGTTTAGTATCGGGAATCATGTCTATGATATTAGGGCGGAATGCAAAGGGACATAACCAATGACGACCCATAAACTCTTTTATTAATGCCTGACACAGTTGCTTAATGAAATGTATGGTGACATATGAACATGTATGGCGATTATGTGATTTATTACTGAATACAGGATGTGGTTTTATAAAGAAAAATATTTAAAATCAATGACTGTTTATTCCATATAACTGTTTAACCCATTAAAGTTACGTCACATTTTGGAATCATCTCCGAACGAAAATGGGTCTCACCTTGTACTAATAAATTGTCCTTAGGTGAGATCATGGGCAAACGCATGCTTATCTAGATTTAAAAAAAAGCAAAGATATGGTCAGATTAATCAAAGATAAGACGTACGGTGTTATCCAAAACTCAGATACTATCCATTAACTAGCTTGAGTCAATGTTGCTTATGTACCTAGTGGTATGCCCTAATTGTATTTTTTTGCAAAAAAAAAAGGTTTTCAGAAATTATTTCTAAATTATTATTTGAATTAATTTAAAAATACAAAATAAGTAGTAAGTAATTTGCATGTTTTTTTTTTTTTATTCTTTACAAGTTAGCCCTTGTCTACAATCTCACCTGATGGTAAGTGATGATGCAGTCTTAGATGGAAGTGGGGTAACTTGTTAGGAGGAGGATGAAAATCCACACTCCTTTCGGTTTCTACACGACATCATACCGGAACGCTAAATCGCTTGGCGGTACGTCTTTGTCGGTAGGGTGGTAACTAGCCACGGCTGAAGCCTCCCACCAGCCAGACCTGGACCAATTACGAAAACCTCAACCTCCGTCTTGTAAATCCACCGCGCATACCACTGCGCCACGGAGGCTGTCGAAAAATGGGCAAGATACTTTTACCATTTACATTAACCTACCACCTGTAGGTATATATGTACGCATGTATTTATATTTACAAATAATAATTGATTGATTGATTGACTTCATTGCAATACTTACCACTGAATTGATTGGTGCAAATTTCGGACTGTATTGTGATGAAATATTTGCTGATATATTTGTTTCATTACTAACTATAACATCTTCGTCAAAAACTTGTTCCTTCAAAATGCCACTGAAAAATATGTACAAAATTAAATAGGTACATTATCTCTCATGTATTTATTAAAACAATGAAGTTATCATTTAATACATTTTTATTTTTTTAATAATTGAAAATTAATGTTTGACGAATATTGTTAGACTTCTAACACCCTGTACCATACTTATCTCATATGTCTTATCGTATATTCCTGTAAATATAGGGTGTCGTATCTAGTATGATATATCAAAATTGTATATACAGCCTTTCTTGATGAGTACTGTTTACTAACAAAGAATTTAGAAATTAAGGTAGAAAACTCATGTATCCTTACCTCAACGGATGTATCATTAGCAACACCATGAAAAGCAGATACAGTTGATGGGTGTACCAGAACACGTTATATACCCTACGTCTCACATATGTGGTGGAGGTCAACCCCATGCTTAGCACGATGATCAGCATCGAAGTACCAGTCACGCCTGGTACACTTATCAGTAAGAGTAATGGACTCTGAAATAATACAAAAAGCTGTATTTAAAAATTTGTTATTTTCTTATTAAAATATTTTAATTATTAATGTGATACGAATAAAAATAGATTCTGGAAGTATAAATAAAGTTCCTATTAAAGATTCAGTTTTTAACTATGTATAAAACTAGCGGACACCCGCGACTTCGTCCGCGTAAATTTCGATGTCAACTTTACTACTACCCCTACCCTACTCTACCCCTACCCTACCCTACCCCTACCCCCACCCTACCCCTACCCTACCCCTACCCTACCCCTACCCTACCCCTACCCTACCCCTACCTTACCTACACCCTAGCCCCATCCTACCCCTACCCCCATCCTACCCCTACCCTCCCCGTACCCTATCCCTTTCCTACCCCTATCCCACCCGTACCTCTATCTCTACCATACCCCTACACTACCCCTACGCTTCCCTACCCGTACCCTACCCTACCCTGTAACTTCTCTATCTTACTCCTACCCTTAGCAAAATCGGTCCAGTCCTTCGAGAGTGGTGGTATGACCAAGAGAAATAGAGACTTCTATGCTAATAATATAAAGAGGTAAAGTTCGTGTGGTTGTAGGAGGTAATCTCTGGATCTACTGGAGCGATTTGGAAAATTGTTTTACCAATAGAAAGCTACGTTATTTGCGAGTGTCATAGGCTATGTTTGATCCCCATATTCACACGGGAACGGAAACTTCGTAAATGAAAGCGCCGGGCGTCATATAGCGGAATTTCTGCGTCTTTTAGAAATTTTGTATTATCTCCGAAACTATTTAAGTAATTAACATACTGTAAAGGGCAAATCTTATCTCCATAATATCCTTGTGATTATTAAATAATTTATTTTAATAAGGATTGAAGTTTAGTTGTATAAATAATGACGTAAACCTAAGTATATAAAATTAATAATTTTTAAAACACAAAAGGTACTATAACTGCTAATATATAGAAGATAGATATATGGTGTCGCGGACTTTTTTGTAGAACTTTTAAAGATACATAAAGTCTCCATACATTAATTTCAATTTTACACAATAGTTAAGGCAGCGCATGCGAATAAGTCTGTTTAAAAGGTTTTTAGTCCGACCTGTATGACAAAAACTGTGATAACTCGGCTAATATATATGATACCAATAGAAAATATAGCCTATAGCACTCCCCGATAATGTAGCATTCTACTGGTGAAAGAATTTTTAAAATCGGACCAGTAGTTCCGAAGATTACCCCATTTAAAAAATGTGACAAACTTACAAACTTACAAACTTTACCTCTTTATAATATTAGTATAGATGAACTTCTAGTAAAGGGGAAAATTTTGAGCGAATTACAAATGAATTCCTATTGAAGGTCAAGATCTATTAGAACGTATAAACGAACTTCCTACTAGCTTTGACTAAAGATACAAACGAACTTCATATCGAAAACCGAATGTATGAAAGAACTTCTATTGAAGGCCATATTTCCTCAAAACTCAAAACATCCTACCGAAGTTCAAGTTTTCGTTACGTACAAATAGAACAAGGCCAAGTTTTAATCGAACGTATAAACGCACTCCCTAGTACTTATCTAATTTATGGATCTTCGATTCCGATTCCTTAAAATCAGGACTTCCTAATGATTATTATCACTACATACTCATAATACAAAACAACGTCGCTTTCTCTGTCCTTATGTACGTTTAACGCAACGGATTTTGATGCGGTTTTTTTAATAGATAGAGTGATTGAAGAGGAAGGTTTATGTGTATAATAACATACATGATCCCGCGGGATTTGTGAAAATCTGAAATCCACGCGGACGAAGTCGCGGGCGTCCGCTGGCTACCTATAAATATATCTGTGATTCCAACTACGATTTAAAATAGTAGCTTACAACAAAATAATGAAACACTAATCCAAACAGTGGCGTTTATTTCAACGAAATCACTATATTTCGAAACATTTAGTTAAAATAACCATGATAAATAATCACATAAGCAAAAATTCTCTGCCACTTGATGTAGTAGCTTATGTTTTGGGTCGCTTTAGAAACCACTGCTAAAATTACAAAAACAAAGTCACATGCAAATGCCAGTTTTAAATAACTTGTTACATGCAGTTGTATGCGATTGTATTCACGGGACTGCGTTGTGCTTCATTAATTTATATAAGAGTCTGCAGGACGCTCTCGCGTCATAATATACTCTCGTTAGGGTACACGCGTCTCTAGCACTCTCACCTTTTGCTGAATGTTACAAAATTATTCTGCATCATTCATAATTACTCGCATACATACTAGTATTATCCGCTTATTCCCTAAACTACGGTAGATACGTACATTAGAAAAATAGGCTGCTGTAAGTGCTGCCAGCTGTTATCATTAACTTTATTGGATATATACGAAAATTATCAAGTACCTATCATTTATTAGTAATTCTTAAGTTACATGTTATCGTATTCATTTTCTATTAATATTACTAACTTTACTTTACTAATCAAAATGACTAACCGTGTGTCTAATGATAATAAATAAAATAATTTTATATCCTAGTCCAACGGAAAACATAAGGAAATCCTACCTGGTCTCCACGATACAGATCAATCTAGTGTGGAGACCACAGGCAATTTACTTGGTTTTTGTATATATTTTTGGTTAATAAAGATTTATTTATTTATTTATTTATTAATGGAAGCCAAAATCTATGTCTGTGGAGCAAAATGTAATGAAGTAAGCTAAGTGATTAGCCGTTCTAAGACATATTACTGCATATCTATATGATTAGATATTATTGATAAAATATGTCATCCAGTGGCTAATGAAAACCTTTCGTGAATATCATAGATTAGATGGTGATTATTGCCCAGTCACGTTGTGATGTTTGTTTCGTTACAGAATAAAAGAAATGCGGTTGTTATTGCTTTGATGTTAATCATATTAGGTGACTAATATACACCAAAGTTAGTGAATGCCTATTCACTAACTTCGGCATCAAAGAAAAGTTGTAGGTCATGCAATAGGTACGAACATCAAACTATGCCGAAATTGTGTGCCCCAATCCGAGTGTCACAGCTAACCGGCCCTGGCGCTGTGTATATAGAGCTTTTGAGCTCAAAACACTTTGAAAAATTCAGCAGTTACACGAAACCAGTACGTTGTAAAAGAAAATGATACAGGAGAAAACTGTACTACGCTACGCTACGACATTACCTTGTTCGAAGATTACGTTGATGTTTCAGTTATGTCTGAAAAAATTTTTCAAATCAGACCAGTAGTTCCTAAGATTAGCGCGTTCAATTAAACAAACAAACAAACTCTTCATTTGTATATATTAGTATAGATATAGATATCGATTAGTAGGTATAGATAGTTAAAAATTAAAAAAAGGAACTAATTAATAAATGATAGAGTTAAAAGATTGGTAACGAAATAAAATAAAATCATAGCCCGCCAACCCACATTGAAATAGCGTGGTAAGTTATTTAAGCTCCATATCCCCTCTTCTTTGGAAGAGGAGGGCGGCCTGACTCAGTAGAGGTGGTAGAGGCCTGTTAAAATAGGCTGTTAATATTGCTCCACCTAACTGTTGTACGATACGATGTATATTAAAGTCCCTGAATCACAACATCGACCTACTAGCTGAATCATGTGGTCATAAATTTTACATAAACGACCCATATTCACGGCTTATCATCATATTCCAGCGAGCAGAATGACTGCCGTGCGAGTGTTTTAATTGCATTTTATGTAACAGACATCCATTATAGTGTTTAAATTCAATTATTCTTAACGCATTTATTTCCATAAAGCTCGTTTTAATGGGCATATTAATTTAATAAATTTATTCTCTCAATCTGAAGTTGATAGGCATTACCTATTTATATTGAATTACTAACCCCGCGGTGCCGTGATAGCCCAGTAGTGTGGGTTCGAATCCGGTCCGAGGCATGCACCTCCAACTTTTCAGTTGTGTGCGTTTTAAGAAATTAAATATCACGTGTCTCAAACGGTGAAGGAAAACATCGTGAGGAAACCTGCATACCAGAGAATTTTCTTAATTATCTGCGTGTGTGAAGTCTGCCAATCCGCATTGGGCTAACGTGGTGGGCTATTGGCCTAATCCCTCTTATTCTGAGAGGAGACTCGAGCTCAGCAGTGAGCCGAATATGGGTTGATAACGAACGAACCCCGCGGTTACTGCGTACTTCCCTTTCTGGTGAGCTAGAGAACTAGAGAGCCTGTGAGTTAGGAGCAAACCCTAACAATTAAGGTTCTCGTCTCATTTCTGAATTATTTCTCTACTCTCAATGCAACAAAAGCTCACTACTGTCCTTCCCACTAAGCTAGTTTCAGTTGACCGTTGATGAAACACTGACTGAAACTCAAGTGAGTTTTCCTTTTATATAGGTATTTCTTTATAAAATCGTTCAATAGCATGATACATATCATCATTAACAACCCATATTCGGCTCACTATTGAGCACGAGTCTCCGCTCAGAATGAGAGGGGTGAGGCCTTAGTCCACCACGCTGGCCCAGTGCGGATTGGCAGACTTCACATACAAAGAGATTTGAGAAAATTCTCAGGTATGAAGGTTGCTTCACGGTGTTTTCCTTCACCGTTTGAGACGTGTTATATTTAATTTCTTCAAATACACATAACTGAAAAGTTGGAGGTGCATGCCTGGATCGACTACGACCTCCGAATCGAAGGCAGGAATCATATCCACTGGGCTATCACGGCTTCCACGATATAGTATACAAGAATTGATTGAAAACGAAATACCATAAACTTCCAACATAAAAAACCGTGAATAATGAGTTTAAAACTTGACCATGCGAGAGATGAACTTTTCGATACCGTGACATCCTTGTATTATGTAAGGCTTTCACAATCTTTTCACTACAAATGCACTGTACTTTTCTTTCAAGGCGTGACAAAGGCGGTACTACCCGAGGGTCGTTAGGAACAGCTGATTCAGGAACTCTACGCTGGTCTAGTGTTTGCTCATGCCCTTGACTTGTCGCTTGCATTAATTTCCCAACCCTACGTCATTTTTGATGAAAGATCAGTGAGCAATTTTCAGGTACCCTACCGAAAGTAATTGAATATTAAATGACAGGAAATTGAAAAAACGAAAATAAAAAAGGTTTTTATATATCTAGCTGTATGTTACTTAGGTCGATTGTCATTTCCATACCTTGTATAATCCGCCTTTTTCACAAATTCTACAAGAACCGTGGATTTTTTCAAGATAAAAGTAATCTATCTCTATCCTAAATCAGTAGTTGCGGCGCGAAAAGGTAACAAATATCCATACAAACCGTCCGATAAATTAAAATTAGAATAATTAAAATGACAATGTGATAGATGCCTATGTTAAAATTCTTAAAATTAAAAATAATAAAATGAATTTATTGTGTAATAAAAAATTTACATTGTTCGAAGTTTCCGTTGAATATAAACACAAACTATATTCCGTTTTTAGTATATACTCGTATGTAACGTACTCGTATTCGTACTAGGTATAAACACAATAGTTTATTGAAAGAGGATTTACCTAAGAAATAATAATCTTTTTGTATCAAAAGGTATATTTTACCTGGTTTCTGTAACTCGCCATGTTAATTTCCTGCCTTTCTTCGTCGTAGCTTCGTGAAAAATTCCATAAGTTCACGAAATGCGACACGGAATGTACGACTGCAACAAAATTACGAAATTCAAATTCAAATTCAAATTTCATTTATGTCAATTAGGCTTAATTTACAAGCACTTTTGAAAAGTCAAGTTATGTCATGATTTAATGGAGGTAAATAAAGTCGAAAACTTAAAATTAAAGTTAAGAAGGTTCCAAATGCGAGTCGCCTTATTACGTTATGCTACCTGCTACGCCGTAGACAACAAAATACCTATAACTATTCTATATCTACTATAACTTCTATCAACTATTCTATAACTATGTAGCTGTACTACGTAGTTCCCGTGGAAATACGAGGAAAAAATATATGTTACTCTTTTTTTATTTATTCTTTACAAGTTAGCCTTTGACCAGAATCTCTCCTGATGGTAATTGATGATACAATCTTGGATGGAAGCTATAACTTGATAGGAGGAGGATGAAAATCCACACCCCTTTCGGTTTCTACACGACATCGTACCGAAACGCTAAATCGCTTGGCGGTACGTCTTTGCCGGCAGGGTGGTAAAAAGCCACAGCTGCAACCTCCCACTAGCCAGACCTGGACCTCCGTCTTGTAAATCCACCGCGCATACCACTGCGCCACGGAGGCCGTCAATACTCTGTGGACATGTAGCTTTCTAATGAGTTAAATTGTAACACACAATCGATCGAACGAACAAAAATATCAAAACTTGCCTGTTTATATAATTAGTTTAAATGGGCCATCTGATTGTTCTGTAAGGTTCTATGGCCTCAGCATTAGTTTTATTACGCAATATTGTAGTCAAGCGCATATTTATTTTGCAAAAAAAAAACTTGGTTGTAATCTACAAGCCATACAAGTATTAATGGCTGTGGATAGGTTCAATTTTCCCTATCATATACGCGAACATGCAACGTCACGCGACGATTATGTGTCCACGACCCGACTATTATTAAGTAAAAAATACCTTTTCACCGTCATCTACCATGTTATCAAATACAATACCTTTTTTTGTACATACTTAGTTGACGACGGTCTACTAAGCAAACTTGATAGAGTATGGTGCCTTGCGTACCTTTTAACGGAGAGGTTTTGGATCGTCTTAGAATTTAATACATACAGGATGTACCGTAATTAATGGATTAAACGCAAACGGTACACCACCTTATTATCTAAAACGAATTTGAATAGTTTTGAACAAATTCTTAGGGTGACCAAGTTATACTGTCTTTTTTTGAGATTTTTCAAATTTTTTCTATCTTGAATCAGTTTTTACAATGATGCTGTAATTAATATTTTAAAGATCTGATTTTTGTTAAACATTACAGATTAAATTATCAATATGATACTATTTTTATAAATAATAAAAACACTTCATTTGCGTTTTATCCATTAATTACGGGACACCTTGTTTATACTGTTCTTCATTGGCTCAGATCAGTAGCTACATTCTTAAACTTAGGCGTTTCCAGTAAAATGCCTCCGAACTCGTTTGAGTAGGAGTCTAGATTTCTATAATGAATACGAGCAGGTATCCGCAGAAGAACCAAAGTCACTGACATAGCTCAGCGAGTCGCGAAGCTAAAGTGCCACATAGTTCGAAAAGCCAATGGACGTTGGGGTTCCTAGGTGCTGGAATGGCGACCCCGCACCGGAAAGCGCAGTGGTGGTCGACCCTCCACTAGGTGGACTGAGGACATCAAGCGGGTTGCAGTGAGCCGATGGATGTTGGCGGCTCGAGACTGTGGTATTTGGAAGTCCAGGCAAGAGACTTATGTCCAGCAGTGGACGTCCATCGGCTGTTAATGATGATGATGGTGATGATAGGACCGGACCTGGTGATAGATTCATTCCCCGTGGATTGGGTTACTATGGTACCCTAATTCAACGGGAATGGGAAATTATATTTTTTTATATGGCAAATATTCTTTGAAAAAATTAAACATCTATATGTTATCAATGTTTTGATCTGACTAGGTACTATCAAATAATATAGTAGCATGAACAGTGATATCACAAAAGCCTATCGAAATGGATTTCAGTTAGCAATTAAAAAAATGCACTTTGATTTAAGTATTTAAACTGTAATTTTTATATGCTTTAGACACGCAAACATGCAAACCCAACTCCGTGAACATTGGTAGAAAACAAATACTCATTTTTTACAAGAGTGTCAAAAAGACTGTCTTCAAAAAAATATGAAAAAATCCTAGTTTTTAACCGACTTCCAAAAAGATATGTAGGTTTTTTTTTATATATACCTACTCACACTCTTTTACGCATTTGTGAGCGATTTGAACGCAACTTTCTTTAATTAATAGCTGCCTTTTTGGAGAAGATTCTTAGCTAAGTAGATGATGATGATGGATGATGATAATTCATTAATGCTATTCCGAGTCATGTACTCATTATTTTTATTATTATAAATAATTTTAAATTATCATTTATGTTCTCAAAAAAAATTTGTAGTTTTTTTTTTTAATAGTGAAATATCAAGAGCACCAATAAAATTAAAAAAATTACTGCAAACAAAAATCCGTGGTCTAAGCCTTTAGAAATAAGCAGTAATTGAGTATTTACACTAAGTATTATTTAATAAAGAATTGCCCGCCCAATCACACTAGAGCAACATGTTGGGTCTAAGCTCAAGCTCACGCTACGAGTATGTCAAGTTTGAACTGAAATTAGCACCGTCTTTTTAAAAATCAAATACAGTACGAGTATAATTCTAACATCTTGTCTAAGAAGTCTATACATTCTAAGGAGTTTTCTCACAGAACAACAGCAGTCTCTCTTCACGAGTTGATCTTTAACGCACAAGTCGTAAGTCGTAGGTCGTAAGTCCTAAGTCCTAACTCGTAACGGTGTCGCGTCATTAACCTCGTCTGAAGGGCATAATGGCGCAGCGAGAGGCGTTTACGCGCTAAGCTCTTTGAGCAACGCGCAAGTTGCAACTAATTTACAATTCATCTAAGGACTCTGGTACCTACATACAATTATTTCCAGGACCTCTATAAATTATTTTTGCGCATACATTGTGTTCCGTGTTACGAGTAGAGCAAATCAAAGTTATCAATAAAATTGCACGATTGTAGCGAATATTTTAACCTTATTCTTGTAATATATTCATTCCTATGCTCGCTTTATGAAATGTAGTTTTAAATAAATCTACATTATTTTAAATTCTAAAATAATGTAGACTTAACACACTACTAACTAAATTGTATTATTTTATTTATAACTTTACGGGCAATATTTTGAGATTTGGCACAGTCAATAGAAATCAAAAACAAAAATTATTTCTTAATTATTATTTTTCTTAATTATTAGTTAATATTGTATTAACTTATTATCAAAAATATGTATTATGAAGATGTCTAAAAGTGGATAATCTTAACTGAGGAAAAAGTAGAGCACTACTACTACTATAAAGTAAATGCGAATGTGAGTTCGTTTGTATATTTGCTATGCGTAAATCATCAAATTTTAAATTCTCCATTGGAAAGCTACATTATTATTTTTTGACGGCCTCCGTGGCGCAGTGGTATGCGCGGTGGATTTACAAAACCGAGGTCCTGGGTTCGATCCCCGGCTGGGCAGATTGAGATTTTCTTAATTTGTCCAGGTCTGGCTGGTGGGAGGCTTCGGCCGTGGCTAGTTACCACCCTACCGGCAAAGACGTACCGTCAAGCGATTTAGCTTTCCGGTACGATGCCGTGTAGAAACCGAAAGGGGTGTGGATATTCGTCCTCCTCCTAACAAGTTAGCCCGCTTCCATCTTAGACTGCATCATCACTTACCATCAGGTGAGATTGTTGTCAAGGGCTTGACTTGACTTGTAAAGAATAAAAAAAATTATCATTTTTTTTATTATTATATTCTTCTTTCTTGCCGGTTTTTTTCAGTAGAACCAGCCTTCCGAACTGGTGGTAGAATCTTTACAAATAGTCAACTGACGTGTCAAAAGTGCTTGTAAACTGAGCCTACTTGAAATAAATGATTTTTTTTGGATATGCAATTAACATAGGCTATATTATATCCCATATGCCGGAAACGGGGACTAGTGCGCTAGTGTCGATATAAAAGGTGCATTAAGTACTAACCTGCAAAAAACACCAGCGTAATTGCAACAGTCATGTGGAAACTCTTCGTTCTCTCCAGCCAGAAGATAAATAGCCCCGGGCATATTTTAGACATCATTCTATACAGCAGTTGGTTCAGCTTCTTACATAACGGGAACAGAACTAGAGCACAGCATAGGTTCAAAACCGTCGCAGTACCGCGCGATACGCAGAGGCCTAACTATAAAAATTAAAAAAAAATATATTAATATTGTGTTTTTTTGTTCCAGAATTTCAACATTAGTCTTTAATGGGGATTTCTAAGAGTGTACAGCACGACAATTTTACGTCAAGGATTACCTATAGGCCTAATATGCAACCAACGATTATATACACACGAAATATTAGTGAAGGTATATGGACAAAATGTTACCATAAGCGACGCAGCTGGAACTACCGCTATCTCTTTCATGGTGTTGGAACAAAAGAAATGGGACTAGGACAACTGCGCCGATATTGGTTGACTTTCGTCTGTTTCTCTTCACGATATATGTTATTGGTCGCTTGATGCTTATCAACCTATATATACCTATCACTGCCGTCAATAGTCATAAACCACAAAAGTAGAGTTAAAATTACGTGAAAGTTTATTTCATGATGAATAAGTTCAAATGTGTTAAATCAAGCTGAAGTTGTTAAGTGTTAATAGTAAATTAAATTAAGGGCTGTTAATTAGCACAAGTGTTTTACCTCACACTTCTACCCTATATAATGAAATATTCTTATTAACTGACTTCCAAAAAGGAGAAGGTTCTACGCTTGGAAGTATGTATGATTTTTTATTATTCTATTTTGCTGGCTAAGTTCCTAGTATATAGCTACTATTAGACTTCAAAATATTAACATAGAATATACAACCACTAACGCAGAGACTTACCCCTAACATACGCCGTAAGTAATAAAACTGGCGACCATTTAAATAAAATGTAAAAGATTTGTAAAAAATATATAAAATTAATGAGATCCATGATATCTGAAACAAAAGAAAACATTACTTTTTACATTACTCTACAGAGTCAGAAACGATTGGACTTAAAATATAAATTCACTAATACAAATTACATTGTACCTACATATTTACCACACAATGTTTCATACGAGTTTTGAGTTATGACTCAAATTACACGAGTCAAGTAAATATTGCTACGCTTGTTTGCTAAACTTGGTATCGGTTAAAAATTATTGTTCCACGTATATTTGTGACGTGGTAACTATTTATGTTCACTAAAATACACGAGAAAACATAGGATGAAAAAAAATAATAAACCCTGGCTGAGTTTGTTGTGGGCTCAACCCTCGTACTTTATTTTAAGTTTTTGACTTATTGTTATCACCGTTATCTAATAATATTATTACCTGACGTTTCAAAAGCGCTTCTGTTATATACCAGAATTTTAAACTTCATAAAATACAAATCTAAGCACATCTGAATCTACGAATTATTTTAGTTAAATTTCCATGTCAGTTACAAAAAGCAGTAGTAGTTTAGACTGTGTAGTTACGTTGATAGTGTTACTCACGTTATGTTTATTTTAGAACAATCACTCACGTTTGAACTGAGCATATAATGGAAATTTAAGAAGGATAAATATAAACCGATCTATTTTTGGGTTTTCTTTTTGGGTTTAAAATATTTATTATTTCACTAAGAATTAACTCATTCACTTATGTGAAACTTACAGGCTAGTACATTTCAGTTTGAGCGTACAAGAAATAGTAAAACGTAGTAATAATAGTAGTGCTAACAAATAAACTATAAACAATAATATAATAACAAAATATACAGTAAGAATTATAACGTGATAAACAAAAATACATAATAATTCAATTTTTAATGACTATTTAAATCTCTCATCTATAAAATCTAATAGCTGCTAGTAATTACAAATTTTATTGAAAGACGAGTATCAGAGTTAGGGCGTTTTAAGCCAGCGTTATTTGGTGACTTTAAAGTTTATAAATTTGTATTTGCACCATACGGTACCTTCTACAAAGTTACAATATATTTATTTATAAAAAAACTGAAGAATTTGTAAAAAAAAAAAAAAAATGGGATGTATGTGCATAAATATTTTGAGTGTTGTGTGCGTGTCTGTGTACCTATTTGTAACATATTAAATACGAGTAGAAAGAGATTGTGTTTTTCTTGAAAATACACACATGACATGTATGCCGTGAAAACCACAATGTTTACAATTATTGGAAAACCATGAACTGGATAGACGTGTTTTCTGCCCAGTAAACAGACTTTATCTAAGGCCCAGAGACTTCTCTTTTAATACCGCCGAAATTCGGTTACTGTAGCCAAAAAATATAGCACGTACGTGACACGAACTAGTTTTCTTACTTACAAGTACACAGGGATTCATTAACATCGCTAGCCTCTAAAAGGACATGAATCCTATGACTAAGTGCCTGTAAGTGCTAGACATACCTTATTTTAAGGGTCCTCCTGTGGCCTTGAATATTTTCTCAGCCTATGCATCTACCTTATGTACCTAAATATGGTAGCAAATTATGATGGTTGATGACCATGGTTGCTTTGGAAAGTTGTTGGAAGGTACTAACCCTCAACCATCCATTTATAAAGCGTATTTTTTGATAGATTTTCCTTGGCATGATGTAAGAAATCATATTCCCAGCCAGTCACTTAACTTTGCGGCAACCCTCCGAAAAACATAATTAAAGATTATTGAATTAGTAACTTCTTATGGGAGGATAAACCCCTAGGTAACGCGTTACGGTTCCAATCTGTCTGCAGCAGGTTTAAGTTATCACTTCTGTCGAGTATCCCGAGACGCTTTAAATTAAGAAGAGAATAAGTACTTTAAGGGTCTGCGAAACGTAAGCGAAGGGTTGCCACTAAACTAAAGATCTAGAACTACAGGAGAAATTTTTTTTTTATATAATGATTTATTTATTTTGCTATCATCCGCGAAAAGCCGACGAATCCATGCGACAACGTCACCCAGGTCCGACAAAATACTCTCTAGTCTCTACGTACGTACTCTACAACGTGCAATTGCAATTGCACTTTGTTGAGTCAACATCTCCTGAGGATGCTCCGGTTTCGGGGTGAAACGTACGTAGAGAGTATTTTGTCAGACCTGGGTGACGTTGTCGCACGGGTTCGTCGGCTTTTCGCGGATGATAACAAAATAAATAAATCATTATAAATTCATGATGAATTTCCGCAAAGTAACGCCTGCTTCTATCCAATGTTTTTTTTTGTTTTGTTTTTAAAGGAATATTTATTGACAAAATTTTTAAATATCACCAATATTTCCGTTCCTCTCCAACTAGTGGTCATGATACCCTGTAGAAAATATCAAAAACTCCATTTTAGTCTTGGACAATTGAGAATCTATACCCCTAAAACATGCTACCTTTCAAAGCCATCACGGTAAAACTCTATAGTTGGCTACCGTATTTACATATAATAACATCGCCTGACAATCTTTCAGCCTTCAAAAACAAGATACAGGTATGTCTAGCTCTCGCAGACATTCGCTCTAGTAGACGACAAGACATGCGTCGGAAATGTAAACTGGCACAGCTAGACACTTCACAGCAGACGCTATTCAGCTACGCGTAGTCTATCTGCTACGTCTATACAACGCCTTTGACAACCCATCCATTGAACACAACTCATCTGTATTGAACACAAACCATCTGTATTGAAATCATTGGAAATGAATAAAGTCGAATAGAACGGAGATGGTCCCGCATTAATTTATGGACGTGGAACGCATTATCGGATTCTCATTTGCATGTGATGAACTGATGACAGCTTCCCTGTAATCTGTTACGCTCGGTCGAGTGAGGTGTGTCATAATGTATTGGTTACATCTACTTCCTATAATTCTTTGTATCAATGATTGACATTGAATTATAGAGCGAGATCATGTAATGGCCAGACCTCTGTCATTTTTAACCGAAAGTGATCAACAGGTAGAACATAATATGATGTTATTTTTCGCTTTTTAGTTTAGTTAGTACGTTTTATGTTTTTAAAGTCGGTTGTATTTTTTTATTAAATTTACACACCCACCAGCCAAAATACAGTTGCATAATACTTAAAAACATACTAATTAAATACATAATAATCAAAAAGTTTATATTAAAATGTATAAAAGGTTATCTTTTCTCTATTTTAAATGTTTACATACATTTAATTTTTCTTTTACAAAAAAAAATGTTAAATTCTAGATTCTAAACATAATTATTATAATAACGACATTCATAAATATTTAAAAGGTTACTTATAATATGTCTACAACATCATATATTCTAGTGAAACCCAAGACAAATACTTTTAAAGATTCCTCAGGTAATGTATACCACCTTGAAAAATGTGTTTTAGGTCAAAACTCTAGGCACGCACTGAAAAGTCGCACTTTGAAAGGCTTCTTCATATTTTAATACGACGACAAGCTTCGTAAACTTTTATAGAAGACAAGTATTTTGTTCACCTACATATTTATTAACTCGCCTGGAAGGCTTTTTCAGGTTTGTCGTAATCACGATGTTGTAAAATGTAGATCCCTGTGTGTAGGGACATAGGTATAAAGGCTATTCTAGAAGAACCTTGATTTGTTAATGAGGCTCATCCAGATTAGTTCAGCCGTTCTGGATTACTATAATATGGTGTAACTGACCCGAATGGTAACGTGCTTAGAGGTTTGTTTTTTCGGATCTAGGTGACATTAATCATGGATTCTTTGGTTTTCGCGGATAATAGCAAATTAGATTAATTACTATTCGTAGGTAATCATTATAAACTACCGCAAAGGCACACCTGCAATTCAATGAGTCTGTCTATTTACTCTTTTCTCGGAAAATACTAAATGCATTTTCATGCGGTTTTCACACGTAGATTCATACGCGCTTTTATAAATTGAGATATACATAGCAGATATTGTTTGACCAGACGTCGAAGTATTTGTCTGAAAAAAATTAATTCCACGCGAACGCAGATACGAGCGTTCACTAGTTGTGAGAAAAATTTGAAAACGTTGAAGGTACTTTGCTTTTATGTAAAATTAACCAAAAATTCGGGCAACGTACCGTGTCACCTAGTATATTTATGTATATGTAATTATGTAGGTATTATTTACTTAAATAACTTTCGTTTTTTACTATGCGACCAAATGAAATTAAGACAATTAGCCACGTTTGTTCCCCTGTGACATGTCTAACAGTATAAAATCTTTGCCTATATCTAATAATAAATAGTCAATCTAGGTACTCCCTCCAAATAGGGATGATGACAGTCTTTTAAATTGTATATAAATTAAGAGTATGCTATTAGTAAAGCAATTTTGTAAAAGTAACAGGGTATCTGCGATCATTACTTTGGGAGTTATAGGGATTTAAAGAGTCAGATTTGCGGCTCTGTCACGGATCCCTGAAAAATGCCCAAAACATACAAAATACAAAATGGCACGAACTAATGACGTCGTAGGCAATTAATGATCGTTAGATTTGTATGGGCGTTTAAACAAAACTACTATATCTTTGTTATTTGTGCGTTTATATTTATAGTTCATTTATTAAAAAATGTCACATTTAATGTAAGGAAGCTAAAACTGTATGAATTTTCATCTAATTACGATAAAAGATTTTTAATAGATTTTGAAATTTTATAATCTTATTTATTTTGCAAATATCCAGTCAATCTTTGCTTTTTATGTACAAATTAGTTAACATTGACCTTATTTACCCGAATTTATTAAAAAAAATCAATATATTCAAACCTAGTCATCATCCCCATTTAAGGACCTTGATGTATTAGCAAATTTTTCCTCATATAATATAAGGAAAATTAAACAAAACATTCATTTTGCTAAAATATCAAGGTTTCCAAATTTAAGGACCTTGATGTATAATTTTTCCTCATAAATACATAATTATTAATATTATACATAATTACATATACATAAATATATAATGCAAGCAAATACATAATTGGGCATGTGTGCGCTGTTTAGGGTAGCTAAATTCGGATCATATCATAATATATCATAGCATATCTAATAATATAAAATCGTTGGATATAAATAAGTACATAAAAATAAAATGTCCTGATTTGGACACGGTAGCCAGTCTGAGTCTACGCTGGAGATATTTAAATGTAATTATGGCTTTACTTTTTTTTACCTTATGGCTTTTTTTCAATTCTTTTTTTTTATTATTTACAAGTTAATGAATAATAATGAAATAATTAAAAAATAATCTAAGATCTAAGATGCAAAAACTCATTAAGAACCTGTATTACTAAAGTGAAGTATGTCTGACTATGGCAGGCTCATGATCCATATCTTACTATTAGAAAGGCATTTTTGTCTTTTCAGTTTTCATTTTCATACAGATTTACTTATTAGTGCACGATTTCACTACTCACCTTTTTTATAAGAATATTAGCTAAATGTCAGTCGGATTCTGCAACCGAGGGTTCTGTACAAATAAGTATATTTGCTTAATCACGGTGGTTGGTTAACGATTACCTACTTTATATCCATTTATTAGCTGAAAAATATAAAGCTATAAAATATCTTTATATTTATTAGCTAAATAGGATTTTTTTTAAAGTTCCATATTTGGATTTCCATTTTACTATAGGTACAGACTGGGCTAATGCTGATCAACTTAAATCATACAATGTAGATTCCGCAAATAATTTCGCCAAAAGAGAATGCAACAAAAGCAAAACTGAATAAAACTGTTCATGATTCATACGAGGCAACCCGTTCAGTCAAGTGAGTGACTAAAATAATTAATTCACCATACGTTGCTAGGTTGTTCAGCGAACGAGAATTCGCACTGAAGTTGTGACGTAATGTATTTATTCAACGCAAAACTATCACCACCACAGCTGACATCAGCAGGCTTTCTTGGAACTAAAGGGCACGCAACCGCTATTCATGATATGCCTATTTCGAAATAAACAGGAAAGTTAGAGTGTATGTAAGAAATTTTATTCGATTTTGAGTAAAATCCTGAATAAATACACCTATTAATATTATTTTTAAAATAATATTAATAGGTGAACAATAGGTGAATTAATATTATTTTAAAAATAATATTAATAGGTGAAAGAAAGAAATATCTAGCATATTATATGTAATATAGGTACAGTATTACCTACCTATAGGCTAGGTATTTCTTTTAGATTCTTGTAGTCTTTAGCTAAAGTTTAAATATAGTATATTTCCTTTTTTTATTTTTTATAATATTATGTAGTTAATATAATAGCTGTAGGTAGTGAATATATAGGTAATAACAGTTTCCTCAGTAAGTATATATAGTATATATATACATTTCTATGAACGGTAGGCACAGTACAAAATTATTTGATTTTCCTTTTCATTTGCTTTAAGTAATTAACATGATTTAGTCAAAGTATACTAACTCAAATAATAGCATAATCAAATTATAACAGAAATAATAAAATCCTACCTACTTAGCTATTCATTTGGTAGGATAATGTAGACTTTACTCAGGGTAACTTGCAGTGGATATATTAAAATTAAAAAATATATACTTACCAAATAGATGCGTCTCCTTAAAAACACACATAAATCGTATAAATATCGCGACATGTCGTTAAATTAAAAATAATTAAACTATTTTAAATTTAAAATAAAGCCGTCGTCAATTTAAACAATAATTAAGTATTTCCATAATTTGAAATTGGAACAACGCTTGCTCAGCGTTCGGTAATCGGTTTGATTACTTTCCCGCTCTTGTTTTTTTTTTCACTTGATATTTTTTTAAATTTATTTTAAGGTTAGAGTTCCGGCGTGAATAACCATTATAACGTGTTATGTGTTCGGAAAGGACGCGGGTGACTGCCGCCGTGCCGCGTCCGAGCACACGGAGAATAGGCTGAGATTTGTTAGGTCATCGTTTCGCTCCCCATGATTATAGTCCAGCTCCAGTTGTTCAGTATCAAATATCAATACCCATTTCATCTTTAACCGACCATGAAATTCGCGATTAAGTAATATGGGACTGCGCTGAAGGTCCTCACTTCAACATTTCCATTAAACAAGATTAAGGTAGTAATAGAGGTATCCTTTTTCAGGATATTTCTTATAAAATTTTTAGTTAATAAAAAACAATAATTATATTTGAAACTTATTTTAACGTAATGTAACTAAACATATTCTCTGTAATAAATATTGTCTATCTGTATTAAAGAAGTTTGGTTTAAGTCGCGTTGCATGAACGTGATCATGACTAAGGACCCCGGGTGAGTACGCTATTTTCTAAAGCATACTTCAACAAACCAATGTGAATTTTCTATATTAATACTTGACAATGTTGGAGACAACACAAGGTAAAATAGAATTCCTTTTTGCATTGCGCGTCAGGAACGACGAACTAAAACGACGTCAACGTTCAAAAATATAAGAATTGATATAACTTACTTAAATATGTATAGGAGTAGGTACATGTATGGGTACTTGAATAAGCAATAACTTTGACGTAAAATATAATAGAACAGGATGAGTGTATTTTGAAATAGGGGTCCCTCAAGGTATAATTATTGCTCCTTTTTTATTTAACCTTTTCATATTGTTTATATTAATATCCTAAAATGAGAATTACTTACGCAAGAAATCGCGTATAATATGTAGGTCATAAAATGCTGACACCTTTATCCAACCGACTAGACGAAATGTTACAACAACAACAACGAAAGTTATTTAAAAAAATAATAAGTGCCTAAATATTTCTATAGGAAATGTAAAATCCATATACACATGTAGGTACATCTTACTATATAAATGCGAAAGGTCATCACGAAATCTCGAAAACAGCTGGGTGTCCTGCTAGTAAATAATAATAAATATAGAATGTTAGTACCTAAATAGTGAACACAACATTGTGTGCACCCAGTGAAGTAGCTAAATTCAGATCACATAAAGTCCGTCGTTGTTCGTCAGTTGGTCCTATTAGTAAGGCGAAGGCAACTTTACCAAAACTTTTAATAGTCCAGCAAGAAAATCGAATTAATTACTCAAAATACACTTTTTTAACCTCCACTTCACTTGTGCATTCAAATTTATGAAATAAAAATAAAACGCAGGAAATCAAAAAAAACGAGAGCTAGATACAATACAATACGATTTTCCCGCCAAAAATTTCTTTTATCTTATCATACACATAGATTACAACAATGTGATGACAATAGGTCCGTTAAGACAACCAATCACATGACAACGTGATGACATTTCCCAAAAAATGTCACTATGACATAAGCAGCGTTGCCAACTTGTGAGGAATTTCCCAAATTGCGGGGAATTCCAACTCAATTTAAAAACCATTCCGTAAGTGTGATTATTCTTCTTTTGCTGGGAGATATGAATTCTGCACTTATCTATTCATGAAAAATATTTTATAAAATCAGTGTGATAGTCAATATATTTCTTTATTTCTTTAATTGGGGAATAAGTAGGAAAATGGAATATTTGCTTTCCCAAAAGTTGGGATATTTCACTTTGATTTATAGGGAATTGGGAAAATACGTAGTGGCAACGTTGGAAGCGATACGTCGCGTTTCGACTTCGCACTTTGCGTTTGCGATAGATGACGGATCGGTTACCAGTGTTGCCAGAAGGTTACTTTTGTAACCTTTTAGGTGTTTTTTGACTGCATTGGTAACTTTTATGTTACATTAATAAAAAGGTTACTTTTACGTGATATTTCGGAATTTTTAGAATTAACTTACAATTTCGTATATCTAAATCAGAACGGTCGTAAAATCAAGAAATGCGGACAAGTGCTCAAGAACTCATCGATATTTCTGTCTATTTTTCTTATCCCATGAGGAAGAGGCAAACAAGGTATTCGTAACAGGCAGATAATAAAAAAAAAAAAACAAAATTACTTCAGCCCATAAAGGCTGAAATGGTGGTCTAGCCATGCTGTGGAACGCAAAAAGCAAGAGTAGTTAGTGAAAAGGTTATTTTTTACACAAAAAGGTTACTTTTTTTAATATTTCGGGTAACTTCTCACAAGACCCAACTGGCAACACTGTCGGTTACGGCAAAAAATTTAACAAAAACATCAACAAAGTTTTGCCCCCAATCGCATTAATAGTTTGTTTCGCAAATTCCCGGAAAATAGAATAGACTTTTTGATTTCTAGAAAAAAATCATTTATTGCGATGGATCCACCGTCACCATGGAAAACTCCAAATGAAGTAATGCAGCTGCATAAACTGAAAAAACGCAAAAAAGCTTTACAGGCAAGTTTCTTGTACCTTCAATCGCGTTTCGTTTCTTAAATAAATCTCACATTTTCTAATTTCTGTATGTACCTTTAAATCGTACAATCTCTGAGTTTATCATCCACATGAGTTTAAATCGAATGTCTAACTACAAATCTCTATTTTCTACATAAGAGGGAGATCTGTGGCTAAGAACAACCACGCTGCTCCATTTTGGGTGGAGAGCTAAACTTTATGATCCTTTAGGAGCACTTTGTTAGAGATGTAAATAATATTTAACCTACAAATAATACCCGAGATCTCCCATGCTGAGCCACTGCTACAGAACAAGGCATTTATTAGACTCACTAGCGGACGCCCGCGACTTTGTCCGCGTGAAACCCGACTCTTACACTAAGTAATAAGTATCCTATGTCTGTCTCCTGGTTCTAAGCTGCCTCTCCACCAATTATCAGCTAAATTGGTCCAGCTGTTCTTGAGTTATTAATTGTGTAACTAACACAACTTTTTTTTATCTATATAGATTAAGGCAGATGTTAGACCCATGAGGCAGTTGCAAGTCTGTTTACAACTAGAAGTATCTCTTGATTTTAGCACATTGATTCTCTGGAATAATTGTTATTTGTTATTGCTTATAACTTTATTCAGTTTACATTACATTTATAAAGCATTATTGCTTATTACAGGATCGCATGAGCCAACCTACAAATGCAGTCACAGAAGAGAGTAGTCATAAACCAGTGGATCTAGATTTTTCAAGAATTCTTAATGGAGACAAAAGAAAAAATCCATTTTCTAAGTAAAGTATTATTTATTATAGAATGGCATACAATATTGAAATAATTGTAATTTATCAACCTATTTCAATAGCCCAAACCATGAAAAAGACCATGCCCCTCCTATAAGAGAGGATTTTTCCACACTGTTCTAATGCAGATTGAAGAGCTTACTGTGTAATATTTGACTGGAACAATCACTATCAAATGGTAATGTTCAAAAATAACAGTTTAACAAGCTCAATAAAGCAAGGGATTGTATATCGCCAACTTCCCAAGTCAGGACTGCTGTTGAGAATTTTTGGAAGAGTCAATATTTTGTACCTCAAACCCACAACTCACCCATAGCCTCATTAACTAAACACCAGCGGCGAAGAGTTCATGAATTCCCGCCGGGTTATCTTTTAAAATCTATCCACAAATATTTTACTGTATATAGATATTTGAGAAGCTGGAGTTTGTATTACACTATATGAATTTCCTTTTCTTTGGGACAGCTTACCTTCATCTAAATTCAATCCTTCGCCACTGCTATACACTACATATGATACAGTGGTACACAGCTGCAGCATTATAATGCACAAAGGCAAAAAATCTGTTTGAACTGCACATTAAAATCAACAGAAATACAGTAAATTTTAGTGTGTCTTTTCATCTAAAATTTTATTTATATTTCCTAGGACAAATTTGGAACAAAACAAAAAAGCAAAATTAGAAGAAACAACAGAGTTAGATCAATCAAATGACAAAACACTGTTTGCATTGCTAAAGCTTCCTGCCAAAATAGTAGAGAAACCCCCTTTAGATGTAGACAGTGAGAAACTGGCAACATTCTCAAACCTACTGCAGAAATACACAGCGGACCATGCGGTAGAAACAGTAAGTATAACAATAAAATTTGTAATTTAGAATCTTGAAAATTATTTTTCAGTTAGCACCAACTCTGATAAGCAAAGGTACTATAGCACAATAAAATTTTGATTAGGCTTAATTTACAAGAACTTTCAAAATGTCAGGTAAAAAGTGATAATAAATAGTCGAGAACTTGAAATCAAAGTTACGAGGGTTCCAAACACAATTTGGTATGAACTAAAAGATTGGTGCAGTGAACTAACAGATTGGCTCATAATGTGTCAGTTCGTAGATTTGTTAGAACAAGAAGTTTTTACTGCTAAAGATTCGTGAAAGCAGTTAATTCTAAATTGTTTAGTAGACAATATGGATAATCTTCACCTTATAGGAGAGTCACTTTCGGGTTTAGAAGGACCTCAAAGCAGATATACAGGTTGGTGACCTTTTAAGGATAATTTAAACTTTTATATTTTTGTTTCAGTACATAGCAGATAAGAAATATAAACATTTGACTATAGACTGGGCTTTAAAAACTAAAATAAGATTAATGTCTGCCAAACCTTTCCCTTGGACAACAAAACTGAAAGCAAGTGAGGAGGCATCAGGAATTACTGGGTATGGCATCAGCCTCTTTTCAAATTCCTAAATGGATAATCCGAATTTGAATTAATTTTTATAGTTTTAGATCAAATTGTGATTTATTTTATGAGAGTTCATTGCTCAATAAAAAAACCTATTTACAAAATTACTAATTATTTTCTATTTATAAAGTATTTTGACAAGATATTTGATTATACCTTGGATTATCACATAAAAAACTTTAAATTTCAACTAGCAGCAACAGCCTAGTTTTTTAGTTGTAGCAACATGAAAGAGTTACAAACAGACTTTTGTCATTAAAATATTAATGTGATAGACTCATTGAAATGTTCTCAGTGGATTTCTGTCAAAGATTTAAAAAGAGACCAATAATTTTTCATTCTTTGCTGGGCCCAGCATTTTATAAATGATCCATTATTTTGTCCACATTAGTGTAACTTATTACCTCAGACTAATTACACAAGGACCTGTCTCACTAGACATTACTTTTCTCTCAAGAATATGACCAACAAACTAATGTGATTATAAAAACTGTCTCTATAGAATCAATGTTTCATAGTTGTAATTGTGTAAACAACGGTGAACAACTTCAAGTTTAGTGTAAGATATATACCTAATATAAGGTTGTTTTTTTTTTTAAATGACACAGTTTTATTTGTGGAATTGGGTGTGATACTATTCCTTATGTATTAGTTATAACACAGTAATAGATAGTGTATGTATGTGTGTGTAAATAGAGCCATGATAGCCCAGTGGATATGACCTCTGCCTCAGATTCCGGAGCGTGTGGCTTTCAATCCGGTCCAGGGCATGCACCTCCAACTTTCAGTTGTGTGCATTTTGAGAAATATGAAGGAAAACATTGTGAGGAAACCTACATACCAAAGAATTTTCTTAATTCTCTGCGTGTGAAGTCTGCCAATTAGGTTGGCGTAGTGGACTATTGACCTAACCTCTCACAGACTCTGATGCCGAATATGGGTAGATTAGATTAACAAACAATAATATCAGTTTTAGACTAAACCAATTTCAGTTTAATTGACAGTTGCATAATCAAGTTATGGGCAAGTAAACTATAAAATGCACAAATTCAACATTTCTGTAAAATACTGTTGCCAAAATGATAGGTTTTTTATTAGACAAAATGCTACAGTTTCGTCCGTTGCCTGGACACTGCGTCCTCGTCGACCCTGGACACGTCGCCCCGCGCGCGCTTCCACCAGACGTGCCTGTACTGGCAGCACCCGCACCTGCCGTGGCTCACCATGTTCCCGCGCGCCGCCGGCAAGGTCGCCGCCACCAGCTTCATGGCTTCCAACGAGGAAGTCAAGAAGGCCCTGCTCACCGAGTGGACTGAGAGTTTCAGATCATTGTTTCAAGTGAGGGTTATTTTTTTCTTTTTTTACAAGTTAGCCCTTGACTACAATCTCACCTGATGGTAAGTGATGATGAGTGATGATGAGGCTGACTTGGTGGGAGTTGAATGAAAATCCACACTCCTTTCGGTTTTTACACTACATACGAACCGGAATGGTATATCGCTTGGCGTTACATTTTTGTCTGTAGGGTTGGTAACTAGCCAATTAGGAAAACCTGAACCGGCCCAGCCGGGATCGAACCCATGATCGCCGTCTTGTAAATCAACAGTGCATACCACAGCGCCACAGAGACCGTCAAAATTTTCATTTGTTTTTTTAATTTGTGTGTTTTACCTACATCGACTTACTTGAGTAATTATGCACGTTTTATAGACAAATTATAATCTCTTTTCTAATTAAAAAAGCAAAAAACAAATCAATATAAGATTGCCTGAAATTGTAAGCTCAATTTCAGTGGACGAAATAAGAAAATGATGACATTTAATTAATATAACCCAATAACTCATAAGTTATAAGGTACATAGATTTGAATTGTGGTCACACTCTTGCTTTGTTCTTACTAAGTCGGTTTTGTGTTTTCATGTTGTTAAAAGTGATTTCGTTAATCTACCAATATCTATTCACTACATTATTAGTAAGCATTTTTACTTAGCAAGGTAATAAATTGTTTATTGCTCTTCATAAACACATAACACTGTGTAAATGTATTAATCTGCCAATTTGAAATAGTCTAAATACACACGACACACACACAGCTGCTCCGCGCGCTGCACTGCCCGTACTTCTACGTGTGTGCGAACGCGTTCACGTGCGTGTTCCGCGCGGCCGGCCTGTGCGGCACGCCGGAGCCCGTCGCGTACATCGCGCCCACCACGCGCGGCTTCCGGCACGCGCTGCGCCAGGAAGGTACGCACTTGTGTACCTGCGTGTACAGAACAACACGTCAGTATACCTAACATGCGACCCACGACATTATCTCGTGAAGACAAATGGACCTATGATACCCATGAATAGCTGTTAACCTAAGTTTCGTGAATTACCTTGTAAGTTGTATACCTAGGTCCTTTTCATGAATGAAAAACTAAAACCTGAACTAAAATTGACGGCGCCTTACACAAATGACAATAAGACCGCCATTACCAAAAACAATGCGCGCCATTAAGACATTAGCGCTGCGTCTGGGGTACTTCTTTCATGAAAAAGACTATACTTATGTTATTAAAATCGATAAGATATTTTTTTTTTAATTAAAATCTACAGACGTAGAATTCACGATGCCCCTCCGACCGGACAACAAAAAGAAACTGAACACATCCGACGAGGAGCGCGCGCGGAACTCGTCCTTCGACAGCTGCTACGACACAATGGACGACGCGCGGACGGACAGGAACTGTTCCGGGGACGAGGAGGACCCGGACGAGTTCCTGTCGCAGATGGGTCTCGAGACGGACGAAATCAAGAGGATAAATAACGCGCAGGTCAGTTCATTTATTATTGACGGCTTAAAATTTTTTTAACCTTAGCGCATATTTCTCTGCATACTGCATACTCTCTTAATATAACTTTAATTTTAACTCAACATTAGTTTACCTGTCTAGAGTTAAAAGGGTTACTTATGCCAAACTTCAGTTGGAAGAAGGCACCTATTGATGATGATTGTGCTAAGTTTAGATAAAGCCAATGCTGGCTGCTAGTCCTATGATAAGCCAGCGCTGACTTACTCTTTGTCTCGTATAAACAGATTTTCAAGACGCGGGCGTGTGTAGACGCATCGCACCAGTCGCTGGCGAAAGTCTGTTAATGGTAATAACGCTGGCGGCAGTCCTTAGACAAGCCAGCGCTGCCCTCATATAAACAACAAGAGCCAGGCCAGCGCTGGCTTCTCCGAAGACTGACGTCAGCGTTACTGGCTTCGTCTGAGTCTTCTTCTTCTTCTTCTTTTCTTCCTGGGCCTTATACGCACTTGGCCACTAAGGTTTGGCCGTTGTACAGCCAACCGAGCTCGCTCCAGAAGCTTAGCAGAAGACGGAGTTGTTCTTACCCAATGCTTGTGTGATGTTTATGTTGAACTCTGGGCAGTAGACTCCAGTGCCTGTTCCTAAATTTGTTTTTGATCCATCTGTACATTACTACTGTGTTCACATTCGGTCTTGTTTCCGCGTCATCTATGATGATTTTGTATTTCTTGTCCAAAAAATCCCGTTGTTGTTTTCCCGTTTTGTCGCATATCCACTCTAATTGTGGATGATTTGCCTTTTCTTTCGTTAATAGGCTTGCGTGGTCTGTGTTTGTGTCTTTCCATTGCCCACTAGATTTTAGCCTGAGGGCTGTCAATACTGCTTCCTCTTTGATGCGGAGGTTGATTCGTCTGAGTCTTGTTTTTATTATCATTCATATGTTTCAGGCGCGTCTAAGTCACAACGTGGAGACCAGCGTGGACAGCGCGGCGGAGTCGCTGGTGCTGGTGCGCGGGGCGGACGCGCAGGCGCTTTTCAACTTGCTGCTCAACTGCAAGTCGCTGGTCAGCCCCAGCGGGCCCTTCGGCGGCGTCCCGCCCACGCTGCTGGCGCCCACGGCCTTCCACGGGGGCACGCTACAATCACTGAAGGTGAGGCGCTCTTCAACTTGCTGCTCGCAGCAGAGCGAGCAGAGTCCTGGACTTGTGAATGGATGTAGGGTTAAGGAACTCCTTGACAATTGATTAACACTCCCCTTCTCCGCTCGTGTTGTTCTCCTTGCCTAGCCAAGTTTGATAAGGTCATTATAATAAAGAAGATTTACGAAATTTTCAATTATTTGACATCTTTAATATACTGGGCGACCACATTTATCTGTACAGATAAATGTCATTTTGGTTCAACTTACTTGCCTAGGACCTGTATTGGTTGGGAATAACTTACTCGCTACAAGCTACAAGTATATCGTTGGCAGGTTCGAGAGAACGTCATTCACTCGGACAGCAAGAAGTACTACTCGATCGAGTTGCGCGGGCCCGTGCTGCCCACGGCCGTGCACGCGCTGTTCGACGTGCTCAAGAGCAGCTCGTGCGCGCACGTCAGCGCCACCTTCGCGCACCACGCGCCCACGCTGGCCTTCACGTGGGCGGCGCGGAAGCTAGCCGAAGGTTTGTTTCTTTTACGTGAATTGACATCTTAGGGGCCAAAGCCCATATCCACTCTCATGCTTAAAAAAAAATGCGTACGGACGAAGTTCACATGTCAGAAGTGAAACTTCTTTGGCGAAGTAATTTATAAATCTTGTTTATATTTATACAAACCTCTCGCTGTTTATACACTGTATAAAGGCTAATAATATTGTAAATAGATAAAAAAATCTGCGTTTTTTTTTTTGTTTTTTTATTCTTTACAAGTTAGCCCTTGACTACAATCTCACCCTGATGGTAAGTGATGATGCAGTCTAAGATGGAAGTGGGCTAACTTGTTAGGAGGAGGATGAAAATCCACACGGCATCGTACCGGAACGCTAAATCGCTTGGCGGTACGTCTTTGCCGGTAGGGTAGTAACTAGCCACGGCCGAAGCCTCCCACCAGCCAGACCTGGACAAATTAAAAAAATCTCAATCTGCCCAGCCGGGAATCGAACCCAGGACCTCCGTCTTGTAAATCCACCGCGCATACCACTGCGCCACGGAGGCCGTCAAATAATCATCATCATCATCATCATCACTACTAAAAAAATAAAAAAAAAATTCACCAATATTCCCATTCCCCTACATAGGAAAATCTGTTATAAGTGTGGATGGCAATAGTCTACTTTTACCAGGCGGAGATTGAACCTATAACTCTGTGTTGAATCCGACTTGTTGAGGCAGAGTTAATTTTCTGTTGCAGATGAAACTTCAAAAGAAAATGAACCAAATAACTTCGCGAAGGCCTTCAACAAGGAAAACTTATCAGACTGTGGTATCAGCGAGGAAATGTTGCAACTGTTTTGTTCGTCAGACTCCAGTGTTTTAAAATCATTAGACAGTGTTAAATATAATTCAGAAGACGACACGTACAGTTGGTGACATCTGCCATTTCTAGTGTTTTCTTGTTAATTTGTTTGTTACAACTAATGCCAAATTGACTGCACAGTCCATTTGTACAGTTCATTGAATGTCCTGTGATGCATATACTTAAAAAAAAGTGCCAATGTTCGTACACACGTTGCCATAAAACCGCACTATAGCTTGGCAAATTTAATCGTAACACTCCTGATGGTCCGCGCGGGCCGGGAAGAGAGTGTCCGGCTGCACCGCGCGCACGACTTCACACCCGCTCAGTTTTTCCCTCCGTCGCCCGCATATCATGGGAGTCTTCAACGAACTTGCCAAGCTATAACAGTCTGTTTTATTGTTGCCGTGTGAAACCGAACATTAGTTAATCATTAAGAGTTTTGAATGGAAATTTTTGTTCATTCATGAAACCAAAATCAACTGTTGTGCGAATCAAACGGTTTTTATTCCAAAAGTGAATCAAATAAATATATTTTTTCCTAAATCCAGTTGTTTTTCTCTATCTATAATATCCTCAAATTAAAACACAGTATTTGTTTACGTAATTGTATGATTTATTTCATTTTTGGTAAATTAAAAATAAAGATTTCACATGTCCACAATCACTTACGACATCAAAACATTATTCATACAGATCATTACGAAATAAATAATATTGTGAGAGTTCTGCTCTAGTATGACGTAATATTATGTTACCTAAAATAACTGCACTAATCACTATGTATCACTTCAAACCCAAGGTGGAACAGGAATCTTGAGAAGCATATAAAATGTTAAAATATTCGTCTAAGCGCAATGCTGAATTTGCTCACTGGTCACTGAAACAAATGCAATTTATTTATATTTGTATCATTTTGACACAATACTTGTATTTTTTTTAATTTTTTTTTTTTATTCTTTACAAGTCAGCCCTTGACTACAATCTCACCTGATGGTAAGTGATGATGCAGTCTAACATGGAAGCGGGCTAACTTGTTAGGAGGAGGATGAAAATCCACACCCCTTTCGGTTTCTACACAGCATCGTACCGGAACGCTAAATCGCTTGGCGGTACGTCTTTGCCGGTAGGGTGGTAACTAGCCACGGCCGAAGCCTCCCACCAGCCAGACTTGGCCAAATTAAGAAAATCTCAATCTGCCCAGCCGGGGATCGAACCCAGGACCTCCGTCTTGTAAATCCACCGCGCATACCACTGCGCCACGGAGGCCGTCAAATATATATATAGTCTGTTCATTATAGGATGGTGCGGGTGACAGGTCAACGCTCTGAAGTTTTGTATTATCTTCCGGCAATAAGTATGACGAATAATGTAGTATTTTTTCTTTTGATGAATATTTGTCATAATTATAATTACATTTATAAATATGACCAATATTCCCATGCCTCTCTAACTAGTCGGGAAAGACTGTATTAGGAGTGGGTACGACAATACACCAACGTGGCGGGCATCAAACCACCAGCCTTCTGTCATGATTCTGACCGCTCTTACTGTTGAGCTATTGAGGCTCTTTGTCTTAAATTGATTGTAGTATAATAATAAGAGGACTGGTCACTGCCCACTTAGTAAAACGTGGCACTTCGCGCAACGCAGTTAGCGTTTTGAAATTAAGAAATCGATAATCAATATAAGTGTGTTCGAAATTGCTATTTTTGCAAATATTATTAAAATATATTCATTCCAATTTATTGTTCGTTTAAAGACTTCATTTTAATTTAAAAGAATTTCCTCGTGTATTTAAAAATAAATCAATATAAAAATACTAGGACCTGAGAGTCGTTAATTTTTTCAATTCCATTTCTCATTAACAACCTCTAGTTACACTTAAGGAGAACTGACCACCAATCATATAATGAACACACAATGAAAATGTCAATAAAAATACTTTCAAGAATAATAATTATAATACCTAATAGGTGCATAATTCAAAAAGGGCATTCGTTTGGATAGTAAATCCATTTGCAAGATTCATTTATGTCTTCATAATAGTTCGTAAAAGACAAAAATATTAATTGTTAAAAAAAATAATTACAAAAATGGAATGAGGATTATATTAATTTACCAGCATGCTTTCAACTCCGCTAAAAATAAGTTCCATGGGCTTACGATTTCTGAAACAATAAAAGAATGAAAATTATACATTACTATTTATTTATATATAGACATTTTACACAAATTTTATTATCAAATAATTAATCTAACATGTAAAGTATCTTGGTTTATTCTACTACATTACTATGCAAAACTATAACGTTTCGGCGTTAAAAAGTTTGCATGGGACTGTACCTCAGACCAATTATTGTATAGGACCTGCCTCGCTAGACGTTACTTTTCTATCAAAGTAACGTCTAGCGAGCGTCATATCAACGATGTTATGCGATTATAAAAACTGTCTCGATAGAATCGATGTTAAATAGTTGTAATCGTGTTCGTTGGTTAAAGAGCTCCGTAAAAATACCTTTTTGTGTAATTGAATTGTGTAAAAAACGGGCAAAAACTTCTAGTTTAGTATAAGATATATACCAAACCTAAGCTTGTTTTCCTCAGAAAATGACAGACAATTTTGTTCGTGACTATGAGTGCGATGCAGGTCCTTCTATAATTGGTCTGAGGACTGTACAGTGTAACATAATGGTGTAACGTAAAAGTACAAAAATATAAAACATTTTTCATCCAATAAAAAGATGGGTGAAGGTCGTTTCTAATTCGGTATAATTAATATAAGATAAATAATTACACGTACGTTAGAGTTGGGCGTGGTGGGCTGTCCGGGCACGGAGTACTGCGGGCGGAAGTTGGTGAAGTTGGCGGCGGCGGCGGCGGCCGGAGAGAAGCCCGGCAGAGCGCCGCCCGGACCGAACCCGGCGGGGAACGTGGCCATTTGAGCTGAAAAATAATATGTTCCATCATTATCAGTTTATTTTAACGACCAAATAGAATGCCAAGCCTCCCTCTTTATGTAAAGGAGATATGGAGGAAAGACACACCACTATATAGTTTATTTTACTAGTTATAAAACTATGATACTCGAATTTAGAGACCGCTTCGCACACGTGATTTTGTCGGAACCTGCCAGGGTCTTTAGCCATGTGGCATGACGATTCTCTTTCTACAAACGCTTTGAAAACTAACAAAAATATGGGTTTAATAAATGGATCTGATTAATAACTTTATCACGATACCGTAACTGTCACTGTCGATAACAAATGTCATTCCCATACATATTTTATTTTTTAAAGCGTTTGCGATTGTAGAAAGATAATCGACGCACCACAGGCCCGGACTATAGCTTGGCAACTTCGTTCGTAACACTTCTGATGTTAAGGTTCACGGGGCGGGGGGCGTGTAGCAATGAATGAAAACCCGCGACTGATGCACGTCACACCCGCGCAGTCTTTCCGCCCGTCGCCCGTATATCATAGGAGTGTTATCAACGAACTTGCCAGACTATAGTTTCAAACCTATCCACGTTTTTTAATACTGAGCTTGTTAATGCAACGCGGCGTAAACTAACTTCTTTTGTACCACAACACATTGTACTCGTGTGTTGTGCACACTGAAGGCGTACCTGCGGGCACGGGGTTGCCGGCGGTGGCGGCGAGGCGCGACAGGATGGACCGCTCCGACATCTGCAGGCGCTGCGCCACGGGCGGGATGCGCGCCAGCGTGGCCGGCAGCCGCGACACGTCCGACTTCATGTCCGACAGCAGCTCCTCCAGCTGGTTCAGCACCTGAGGCGACCAAACCACACAATACACATCAGTCTGATACATTCTAAACATTAAATACTAGCAGACACCTAGCGGCCAGCGACTCCTTGCTGAGGTGCTGGTGCGACTCGGCCAGACACTCCACCTCGGCGAAGCGCACGTTGAGCGATATGGCGGGGTCATCACTCACCTTGTGCAGCACAGCGTTGGCGGGCTTGTTGCCGGCCAGCGACTCCTTGCTGAGGTGCTGGTGCGACTCGGCCAGACACTCCACCTCGGCGAAGCGCGTTGAGCGACATGGCGGGGTCATCACTCACCTTGTGCAGCACAGCGTTGGCGGGCTTGTTGCCGGCCAGCGACTCCTTGCTGAGGTGCTGGTGCGACTCGGCCAGACACTCCACCTCGGCGAAGCGCACGTTGAGCGATATGGCGGGGTCATCACTCACCTTGTGCAGCACCGCGTTGGCGGGCTTGTTGCCGGCCAGCGACTCCTTGCTGAGGTGCTGGTGCGACTCGGCCAGACACTCCACCTCGGCGAAGCGCGCGTTGAGCGACATGGCGGGGTCATCACTCACCTTATGCAGCACAGCGTTGGCGGGCTTGTTGCCGGCCAGCGACTCCTTGCTGAGGTGCTGGTGCGACTCGGCCAGACACTCCACCTCGGCGAAGCGCGCGTTGAGCGACATGGCGGGGTCATCACTCACCTTATGCAGCACAGCGTTGGCGGGCTTGTTGCCGGCCAGCGACTCCTTGCTGAGGTGCTGGTGCGACTCGGCCAGACACTCCACCTCGGCAAAGCGCGCGTTGAGCGACATGGCGGGGTCAGCACTCACCTTGTGCAGCACAGCGTTGGCGGGCTTGTTGCCGGCCAGCGACTCCTTGCTGAGGTGGAGGTGGTGCGACTCGGCCAGACACTCCACCTCGGCGAAGCGCACGTTGAGCGATATGGCGGGGTCATCACTCACCTTGTGCAGCACAGCGTTGGCGGGCTTGTTGCCGGCCAGCGACTCCTTGCTGAGGTGCTGGTGCGACTCGGCCAGACACTCCACCTCGGCGAAGCGCGCGTTGAGCGACATGGCGGGGTGGTTGGGGTCCTGCGTGAGGTTCAGGTACGCCGCGCGCCGGAGCTGCTCCTCGATCACTAGCGCTTGTTCCAGCAACTAAAACGGTTTAATGTGGTAATTGTAGAGTAAACCATTACATAGTTGACGGCCCATAAATAGCTAGCAAACTCTTAATCTACTATCTGGAATCTATGGGCTTCATTCATCATAAAAGCTGAGTAGTACAGTTTTTTCTCGATCAAAGAAAGAAAATTTATTTCCTGTTCTTCACATATGACAAGTTGGGTAGCTCGACAAAAAAGCGTAACAAACAAATATAAGAACAAAAGATCATGTGAGACAACTGTAACGTTTGCAAGGCGCTGTTAAAATAAATTTCAATAATCACCTTAAATCTCCGCGCTAAGAACTTGTTCTTGATCTCCAGGAAGTTGCCCTTGCCGACGTCCATCTTGAAGGGCTCGTTGATGATCGCGAACCGCAGGTCGTTCTGTATGTCCTGCCAGCGTCCGTAGCCGTGCGTCACGATGCCAGCCAGCAGCCAGTAGTCGTGCCGCCTGTGCCAGATCTCGTACTCCCTGCCGGGCGCGGCCGCTCTCTCCTCGTTCAACCACAGAGTGTGCAACTCCGTGAAACCTCCATCCGCGATGTTAAACATGAACTTGCGGCGTTCCACCTTCAAATCTTCCTCCTCCTTGACAAGTACGACGTCATCATCGTCTTCGTCTTTTTTCTCATCTTTGGGCTTGTCAGACCCCTCCGATTCCGTCTTGTCACTCTTAGCGTCCTCCTTTTTATCCAACTCCTCTTTCTCCTCTTTGATTTTAGCTTCTTTATCCTCGGTCTTGTTTTCATCTAATTTATCCTCGTCTTTAGATGGCTCCTCATCTACCGACATTCGTCTCTCTTCTTTTACTTCTTCTTTAACACTAACATCTTTTACTGGTTCTTTGTCGTCCGGTTTCTCCTTTTCCTCTTTAACGGCACTCGTGTCCATCGGTTCTTCCTTATCTTTGCTATCTTTGGATTCCGGTTTGTCGTCTTTCGCGTCTTCTTTTTCATCTTTTTCTGAACCTCCAGGGGTAGGTGCCTGACCAGAGGCAGGTGTAGTTTGTGTGGGCGCGGGGGACGGCGCCGCCGATGTTATGGGCGTGGCTGATGAAGGAGCCGGGCTCGGCGCAGCGCTTTCACCGCCTGCGATCTTCACGGGTTCAACTGGTTTTCGAATCAACTCAGGCATACTGTAGTATCCATTGATGTGTTCAAATTCTTGCACCTTCTTCCTTATGAGACTCATAACACCGATCCTCGTCAACACGTGTTGTCTCGATAAACCTTCTCGTGGGACGCCGTCAGCAAACGTCTCGGCATTATCCGCACCAGGCTCACACAAATGTCGCATAAACAGTGACACGTAAGCCTTAAAATTACGTTCTGATTTTCCTCTGAGATCTCTCACTAGCCATTGTGAATTAAACGCGTCCTGTGGCGGCATACCATAACGCATGATTGCGTTAAGGAATGATTTCCTCTGTCGAGCATTAAAACCGAGAACCTCAATATTTCCACCCACCCTGGCGAGTAAAGGTGGTAGAGGTCTATCTCTTTCTTCTCGTCTTTCAAGACGTCTCTTGCTACGGCGACTGAGGAGATCTCCATTGTCATTCTTTTCATCGAAATCGTCATCTTCCTTATCATCTTCACTGCCATGAGAGAAATCTGAGTTGTAATCTGATCCATTTTCTTGCCAAGTAGAATCTTCTCTATTTTCAGTTTGAGCAACACTACCGTCATTATAGTTGACTTGTTTACGAACTCTTTTGCCTTTGCCGAGAGTTCGGGCCTGATCTTCTTGATGCTGTTCATAATGGTGTCTAAGCAGTTTGATCCAGTAAGCCGGGTCAGTATTTTCAGCTTCTTGTTTAATAATTTCAGTATCGACTTCTTCCTCATTATCTCCTTCTTTGGTAGAATAATTGGCGACTTTGAAAGAGCTGAGGTACTCGTTGGCCCAAGATTCCTTTTGTTCAATACCTTCCTTCGAACGATCGAGTAAGTCTCCAACAGCTTTGTCGTCGTAATGAATGGCTTCCTCTTTGCCCTCTTCTTCTTTAAATAACTCTTCTGTACCAAATCTTAGAATATCATCCAGCTCTTGCTTAGTAAAGTTAGCCCCTTTTCCGCCCATACCCGGACGCACGACCAAATGAGTCAACATCATTTTCCTTTTAGCTACTTGCGTGACTCGCTCCTCGACACTGTTGCGTGTTACGAATCGATAGATCATGACTTTGTTCGCTTGACCGATACGATGAGCTCGCGAAAACGCCTGAATGTCGTTATGTGGATTCCAATCGGAATCATAAATAATAACAGTATCAGCGGTCGCCAAATTGATACCCAAACCGCCGGCCCTTGTCGATAGAAGGAAAACGAATTGTTGAGCCCCAGGAGCATTAAACCTATCAATAGCCTCCTGTCGTATCGTACCGGTAATGCCACCATCGATTCTTTCATATTTGTACCCCTCGCCCTCCAGGAAATCTTCGAGAATGTCCAACATCTTTGTCATTTGAGAGAAGATGAGAACTCTATGCCCTTGCTCTTTCAACTGCCTCAACATCTTCGACATGAGCACAAGCTTTCCTGACGCTTTAACCAACGCCTGTGTATCATAGTTTCCATGAGGGCCGAGCGGTGCCTCCTCAGCTGCCACGGGGAACAAATAAGGATGATTGCAACATTTCTTTAAGTCCATCATCACGTTGAGTAAAGATACGGTCTGGCCGCCGCTCTTTGGATTCAATGCCTCGAAATTTCTTGTCAAAATATACTTGTAATATTTCTTCTGCATTGGCGATAATTCGACACGTACAATAAATTCAGATTTTGTGGGCATGTTTTTCAATACATCAGCCTTGAGACGCCGCAGCATATGCGGCCCCAACATTTCGTGTAATCTTTTCACTTGCTCTTCCTTAGATACGTCTGCAAATTCGTTTTGGAACGCAGCAAGATCACAGAACTTATCTTTGTTCAAGAAATTTAAAAGATGGAACAATTCCTCAAGGTTATTTTGTAAAGGAGTTCCAGTGAGTAATAATTTATAGTTTATGTGATACCCGGCTAGAAGCCTAAAGAACTTTGACTGGTTACTTTTTAATCTGTGAGCTTCATCGACTACGAGCACCGCCCAGTCAATGGAACCGAGGCATGTCGAGTCGATGGAGATAAGTTCATATGATGTCAGGAGAACATTGAACTTGACTTGAGATTTAATCTTCGAAGGCCTTCCACCTCTATTTGCACCATCGTCGAATGTGAGCTCATTTTCCCGTATCACAGCTCTAGAATCTTTGTCACCCACATAAGTGATGCAGTATAAATCTGGAGCCCAGAGCTCGAATTCTCTCTCCCAATTGATGATCGTCGACAGAGGCACGGACACTAAGAATGGCCCTTTACAATGACCTTCCTTGAACAGGGAATACAGGAATGTTACAGTTTGAATAGTTTTACCCAGACCCATTTCATCGGCAAGGATTGTGTCGATTCCGTTACCCCACGAATACCGCAACCAGTTCAGACCTTCTAATTGATACGGATGCAGCTGCATTCCAGTTTCGTAGACAAATGCGGGTTGATCTTCATACTTCTTGTTGAGGTTGGTGATGGGGCGATCTGGCGGTGCATTATATTTTCTTAACAAGCCACTATTGTTTTCGTCGTCATCGACATTGTCTTTATTCCTGCTCTTGCGGCCAGGCTTCTTACCTTTGCTGCCTTTCGATTTACCTTCAGAAGTGATGTGTGCGCGCATGTCCTGTTAAAGAAAAACATTTTTATTCATTCGACTTTTCAAGCCTATATTACAAACCAGGTTTACTAGCCAAAAAATATGATTTTCATTTCTTTATCTGCTTTAACAACAATCTTATTGGTTCAGTCAACAGGCTAAGACAACTAATGCGGAAGTTCGTCAAGCTCTCAAAAATAGGTAAAATATTACCTATTTTTGAGAGCGTTTTCATTCAATGTACACACTCATAAAATTGGAATATTATATATATTACCTGATAATACTCAATGGCGTATTTGAGGCCGGCAATGTCTGCATTCTCAGACTCCCACGTGGCCTGATCATAGGACAAGTCCCGCCATTTCACTAAATAATAAGTAGTGCCATCGCGAGACGTGCGATGGTTTATCACCCTGTGGACTATTAGCCACTCTGGTTTTACGCCGTATCTAAACAGAGAAAATATATTTTAGTCCTAATCAGATTGAAAAGTAACGAATTCTTCAAAAGACAACATTCAGATGTTTAAAGTTCTGCGTTATGCGTTTATAGCACAATGCAGAACGTAAAACAATGAACTTCTTTCTATCAGTGACAGGCTTTAAGAGCTATTCTGCCGTGCTAAGCGCAAAAGCGGTATCTCAAAAAAGAAAATCATTTATTTGACTTTTGTGCTATCGAATAGCTTAGAAAAATATGCAGCTAATGTTAGTTCATTATACTATCACCTTATAGCGGTATTTAATTTTAAAGTATAGAAAACCCATTCAGAAAGTTTTTTATATCTCACTTTTATCTTAAAACTACCTTTACATAACTTCAATTATCACAAAACTTGCAGTCACTGAGATACTTTTTGTGCTTTTGCGCTTAGCACGGCAGTATTAAACATAACAATTTTTTTATAATTCTCGCAGTCTCAATGGCAGCTATAACATACACTTTCCTTATATATTTTTATGTTAGCTAACCTGTAATATTTCTCCTCGAGCATCTTTTCATCGGAGTCCTGTTGTTCCCGGCTTTGCTTGACTTTGAGCCGTTTGAGCCCTTCGCGCTCTTCAAGAAGCTCGTCAAGTTTGGGCGGTTCCTCTGGGTCACACTTGCGCATGTAGTAGCGGTACATCAGCGGGTGGAACACATCCAGCTAAAACAACAGAAGGTAATAAGTACTCGCGCGTTAAATGAAGGTAGTTGCCGAGTCGCATACTAGATGGCGCTACTAGTAGTTTGAGATAAAAGTGTATCACGAAAATTATCTATATCCATAATAAAAAAATAATTTTTATTATGGATATGGATGGATTAGAGATGATCTCGATCAGTTAAAGTTACAGCTACAAAGCATTTAAACAATGTTTACCTGTATTTCTGAGATCCAACTGCAGTGCCAGTATGATCGCTCGAGCCATTTGACAAAGAACTCTCTGGAACGCGGCGCTTTCGACTTGGAAGAGTGCTCTTTCCATCGCCATGTTAAGATCTTTGCCACTTTACCCTCGAGAGGTGGACACTGGAACAATCAATTTCGTCATTACACCCGTATTCGGTTCACTGTTGAGCACGAGTCTCCTGTCAGAATGAGAGGGGTTAGGCTAGTCGTCCACCACGGTAGCCTTAAGCGGATTGACAAATTTCACACACATAGAGAATTAAGAAAATTCTCAGGTATGCCGGTTTTCTCACGATATTTTTCCTTCACCGTTTGAGGCACGTAATATTTAATTTATTAAAATGCACTGACAATACAATCAATTTACCAAATCTTATATTAAAATCAAACTGAATCGAAATCAATCGAAAGTTATTATTATGAAGGTGTTTTTGCCTAGCTTTACACCCCATAGCTAAAGTGATATGCATAAAATTTAGTACATACATATTGTCAAAGTAAAACATTCAAGTATCTTTCACCCACCAAAAATGCACTTTTAATACAAAAATTTAACAAAATAAGCAATACAACAATTCAGACATGATCAAATATTGAATTAACAAAATATATACTTGAAATCAAGTAAATAAATATAATACAAATAAATAAATAGAATAGTAAGTATTAGGTATTTATTTATTTTCTAAACATTTTATCAAAAATAAAAGGTTTCCGAGGGTATAGTATAATAACTTAATAATAAAATAAAATAATAAATAAGTAAAATAAATACATTAAGTCCTTTATCCAAAGATTGTCTGGTAGATATTGCTATAAGCAATAAGACCGACTTTGCACATACCAATTGTTTACAGAATTTTCTTGTATTTTCTTTGGTATTGTTTCTCTTTTGTGCAATAAAGTATATATAAATAAATAAATAAATAAATAAATACACTTACGCTACATCGAGGGCATCTCCACTCTCCATCCGGCACTTCTTCTAGTGGTGGGTTGAGACAGAATCGGTGGTAGGCAGAGGGACACGAATCACAGCAAAGCAATTCACCTCCATCTTTGCAAATCCTGCCAATACATGATAATGATTTAAAATAATTGCTTAACTAAATTATGAATACTAATTTATATATTTTCAAATTTTTCTTGAATCAGTAATTTTTTGTCTAACGAAAGATTTGTTATGTAATATAAATATTATAATTATCATTTATTGCAGCACACTATAATGGTAATTATAGAAAGATCAATCTAAAATATGAATTTGGTCTGATGTGACACATACAGCTTGGCAAAAAAGTGTAGAAACGAAACTAACTTTTTTTACTATAGTTATTTTTGTTTTACGCCACCTGATGATGTCCTTAAGTTTTCCTAAACCGAAGGTTGCCTGGAAGATATCGCTAGTTAGCGATAAGGCCACCTTTTATATGCTGATCTCTTCTTAATATGTTTTTATTTCACTTGTATGTCTTTGTGGTGGTGTGCAAATAAAGTATATTTATCTCCACTGCAGGACGTAGGCCTTTTGTAGGGACTTCCAAATTGTCTTGTCTAGACCTTGAAAACTGATGTGTTTAACCAAACAACTTCTTGAACTCTCATGATCTCTGAACTGAGACAAGCACTGACCTGCAGAACTCTTGGTGTTCATCATCATCATCCTGGTCCTGGTTGCCTTCAGCCTCGCAGTGCGGACACGACCAGCGCCCCTCGGGAGTCTCTTCCAACTCTGGCTCCAAACATACCAAGTGGTACGCCCGAGGACATGTGTCACAGAGTATTATTTCACCTCCTTGTTGACATACCTACACAATCATTATATCATTATTAACTTATATTTAATATGCTCCACGCAGGAGATAGTGCACAAGTGTGTGCGCAAGCACAGGTGCACTCTCTATACCAGGGTTTCTCAAAGTGGGGTTCGCCATTTGACGGCAGGGGGTTCGCGGCCAGATTTACTTAATGGTGGCTTGTTAACTGATACAGAGTCAGAATGAAGGTTAAAATTGTTCAAAATTACTCCTAAAATTGAATCCATTTGCGACAAGAAACAAGCACACCCATCACATTAGTATTACAAAGACATATCTTTTGGTACCTTATGTGTTACCTTTTATTCAAATGAAAACCTTATTTTAATCAACAGTATTTTTTTTTTGCGGTGGGTTTTCCCAATAGTTAGTAAGGGGTTCGCTGTCACTTGGAAATTTTAACCGGGGTTCGTGGCGCCGAAAGTTTGGGAAACCCTGCTCTATACCCTCACTCTTATAGTCCGATGGGACGGCAGACCGACACAACCAGTGAAAGATCAGGCGCAGGACCGACGGTTTTACGTGCTCTCCGTGGCACGGGGGTGTACTAACACCGCCAACTTCCTAACTCCAGGCTGCTATTAAGATTTTTTTTTGTAAGAAGAGTCCCAATAACATATTTTTTTTTGTTGGTCTGACCCGGGATTCGAACCCTGGACCTCATTGTCCGTAGCTAGACCAGTTAACCACAGGACCAATGAGACAGTTAACTTATATTTATGTATTACTTAGACATCTGAAGGCACGGCAGTGCCTCCGCCAAGTTGAGCAAAAATAAAGCGGCACGGCCATACTATATACTTTTCTCAAAGCAATTCAAGTCAGTATAATTTACAATAGTTAAAATAACTACAATTTCTTTTATCATTACAATCTCGTCTCAAGATATGTGTTGGTGCACATCTTAGGCCTACAAGAATGAAAAAAGTTTCCATGACGTGATAAGAAATATGTCACTCAACGACAACTCACTTCACAGTAATCCTGATGTTCGTGTTCTCCTTCTGCGCCGTCCGGGAATTTGTTTGTGGTCTTCATCTTCTTCTTCTTTTTGGTCTTGTTACCAATTTTGGTTTTAGCCTTCTTTTTCGGCTGCTGCTGCTGCAATAAAAATGCAATTTCATTTTATAAAAGGGAATGGGCACCTGGCAATTTACTTATATCTAAAAAAAATTAAGACAAATGTCATTGTCTTTTTTAAACCAACCATTTGGTGTATGAACTATCAGCAGGTGTGACTGCAGTCAAGAGCTATCTTGTCATTAAATAAAAAAAATAGGTTTAACATTTTCAAGCCACACTTACCGATGTGTTAGGATCATCGTCCTTAGACTGGCCAGCCTCTTCTGCGTTGCTGGAGACAGCTTTGGGCTCATCCGCCTCAGCCAGCATTTGCTCAAACTCTGCATCTGAATCTGAGTTGGCTCCTGCGCTACCTTCTTGTTCCTCCTCCTGTAAAATTATATCATCATGATTATTGTAACGTCCTCTGTGGCGCAGTGGCATGCGCGGTCGATTTACAAAACAGAGGAGTTTTGTAGATGTAGAGTTTCTTAATCGGTCCAGATGTAAGCTATAATAGGTGACTTCGGCCGTGGCTAGTTACCGGCAAAGACGTACTGCCAAGCAATATAGTGTGCCAGTACAAAGTCGCGTTGAAAAGCAGAGTCGTCAGTTACTTGAGCTCCATAGCTATGCAATAGGAGCAGAGAGGGATCACATCCCTGTTGAGAAGGGAAGCTACTAGTAGCGCAATGCAAATACGATGCGCATTGTTTCTTAGATTTCAATCTAATTATTCAATCTAAATATTCAATTCAAAAATCAGTTTCGGCTGAAAACTGGCCGAAACTACAGCCGTCACCGAAACTATGGCTGAAGCACTCGATTTCGGTTTTGGCCGTAAAAATACTAGTTCAGTCGGACAGTAATCAATAAGTAATGTGAGATACTCAATTTAAGTACAGCTGCCCCCCCCCCAAAATTCAATCCTGGCTACGCCCATGTATGTGGCTAATGGAGGTGTTGATCATTCGCAATACTCTTTTTTTTTTTAATAAGCAAGCGCTAAGCTAGCTAGCTAGGCATCACGCCTGATGGTAAGCGATGATGCAGCCTAGGTAGAATGCGCTTGCCTATGCCGATGCCTATTCACTCTTGAGTTGAAGATACCCATGTTGTAGGTGGTGTGGAAAACGAAAGAGCATTCCACATCTTTGAGAATAAATAAATTTATCTATACTAAAGCCATACTCGAGGAATACTGTTTACCAACAAACATATTAAAAATGAGGGTATAAATCGCTAGACATTTCGCACCTAATAATAATTATAATTAACTTGTTCTTAAAGTATTGAAATTAAATTTGATTATTAAGCTTAAAACAATTAAATATAGTTAATACATTTTGAATAATGTGTTATAAAACAACAATACATAATTTAAAATAAAAAAGTAATGAAATGACATGCGTTTTCTACCCTCATTTCTAATTTTTTTAGAAATAGGAAGGCTTTAGTATAGGCAACCCATGTGCAATGTGTCAATGTGAATATTTTCTATTATTTACAAGTATTTCTTATCTCAAATAATTAATAGATGAGGGTATATATTTCTAATGCCGGATCTTAGACTATAATGGAGGTGACGATCAATCGCAATACTCACACTGCTGGTGCGTTTGCGCTTGCTGAACTTGATCTTGAGCGTGGGCACCTTGGGCTTGCGGCCCGGCTTGCCGCGCGGCGTGCCGCCCGCGTGCTTTGGCTTGCGGCCGCGCTTGCGGGGCGCCGGCGTGCCCTCGTCGCTGATGCCGTCGTCTTCCTCCTCTTCTGGCTCGTCGATCGAGTCTTCAATCTGATCACATTCAATTAATAGATTGAATAGTGTAAATCAGTGATTCCCAAAGTGGTCTAAATCGACCCCTAGGGGTCTATGACAACCTGCAAGGGGTCTACGTCAGAGAAAAAAAAATTGGGGGTCCATGAAATGAAATTGTGGATCTTAACACACACTGATAGTACCTATTTACTTACATCATACTATCTTATATCTTTATTATTAAAGTATCAGGTTCATCCTTCTCACTAAAAATATTGACTTATTGCTTATGTTATTTTATTTATAGTTTATTTTATGTTTATTTAATGTTACATATATTTTACATAACAGATACAAAATTTGATTTTGAGTAGTTTTAATCTAAATTCAATTAATAAATGTATAAATTAACATGTGTTTTATTTTAAGCTCTTAACACTAAACTTCACTACAGTTACAAATATACAGGAAATCAATACCAGGTAAGTAGGTGGTCTACCGAACACGGAAAAACATGGTAAGGGGTCTACAACACAAAAAAGTTTGAGGAACTCTGGTGTAAATGAACTATAGTTGATATCAAATATTAGAACACTTTTACATACAGAAACTTTCTTGTCAAATTAATTACATATTTGTTTTTATAACCTTTTCAATTCTAAAACTTTTACAAAATAGATACATAAATATCATTATGGAACCGACAGAATTTGTAACAAATTAGACAGATCATGCATACCAAAAACACCCATTCTACTTACAATGGCCAACCTCAGTGGCCAAGTGCGGAAAAGGCCCGGAAAAGAAAAGAAAAAGTCACCCATTTTCAGTTCAGATGCCAAATTATACCACAGATGACTATATTCACTATAACATAGTGATTGTATTACATTTACATTTTAATATAATTATTTAGAGCTATTGAAGTTAGTTATTTATTTACTAATTTATTTTAAAGCCACAAAGTTTTTGGTTCAAGATTTTTTTTTTTTATTCTGTACAAGTTAGCCCTTGACTACAATCTCACCTGATGGTAAGTGATGATGCAGTCTAAGATGGAAGCGGGCTAACTTGTTAGGAGGAGGATAAAAATCCACACTCCTTTCGGTTTCTACACGACATCGTACCAGAACGCTAAATCGCTTGGCGGTACGTCTTTGTCGGTAGGGTGGTAACTAGCCACGGCCGAAGCCTTCCACCGGCCAGACCTGGACAAATTAAGAATCCTCAATCAGCCCAGCCGGGGATCGAACCCAGGACCTCCGTCTTGTAAGTCCACTGCGCATACCACTGCGCCACGGAGGCCGTCAAAGATTCCATACAACATAAACTTACATCAATGTTATATATATTTTTTTGAGGTTATGTTGCACGAATATGTATTAAAACTATCAATATTACCTTCGATTCTTTAGGAGTGCGTCCAGTACGCTTTGGCGCATAGTCGGAAGCCGTGGATGTGTTGGTGTTCTCCTCCGAGCCCAAGTTCTGTGTGCCGCCGTCCAGGTGAGGGTTCGTCTCGCAGAAGAGGCGCCACTTCGCTGCCACTAACATCATCAGTTTGGACACTGGCACCTGTTAACGAATAAAAACAATCTTTCAAAAAAAAAAAAAACAATGATTTATGTTTTAAAATATCCCCTTTGTCTTCACGGCCAGTTTCTACATCGCAAGTAACAGTCAAAGTAACGTCATAAATCAAAAGTGACGGTTTCATTCACTGAAAAATAAAGTCTTCTTTACTACTTACTACTTTTACTGTTACTTCAGCTTTATATGAAGAAACTGGCTGTTAGAGTATCACACTATGTTTGTTCCTCTTTTATGCTACGACTACTGAAGCAATTTGGAATTGAAATACTTTTCATCCCGGAAAAATCTATGGTTCCCGCGGGCTTTGTGAAAAATTTAATTCCACGTGAACAAAGTCGCGGGCGTCCGCTAGTTGCTGTATAAATTATGAACTTATTGAACTAATCTATACTAAAATTTATAAACCTATTTGGTTGAATGCGCTAATATCAGGTATATCATTAGTTTGGTCACTGGCAGCTATTAACGAATAACAACAAATCATAACACAATCCAAATGAATTAAAAAAAAACCAATGAGTTTTCAACTGACATCAAAAAAAGGGGGAGGGTCTCAATTCGACGCGTATGTTTTTTTTTTAATGTTTGTTACCATAACTTTCTCATTTACAAACCAATTTCGAAAATTCTTTTATCGTTTGAAATAATATACTTCCAGGTTGGTCCTATTTCATTTTAATGAAAATCGGTTCAGTAATTTTAAAAACCGATTTTAAAAAGTCAGTTAGGTCAGAATGCTATAAGACGATTGGTTAACCATCTTTTGGCTTCGAGTCTTGCTTTATAAATCTGGATTGTATACTAATATGTACTAAAGTTATAAAGCTAAAGAGATTGTTTGGCTGTCTACTAATCTCAGGAACGGAAAAAAAAGGAATCAAATTGAAAATTCTTTTTATTTGGGATTGGTTGATCACCCAATTCTTCTTATCTTTACTCTGACCCAATCGAGGAAGGCTCTTTTAAAAATTAGGTTATAATTGTCTATTTTATATTTTAAAGAGGTAAGGATTGATTGTATGATTGTTTGCATTGAATAGGCTCCAAAACAACTAAACCAATTTGAAAAATTGTTTCATTGTTGGTAAGCTACACACATCCCATCCCCATCCCCAAGGACATATTCCTACGGGAACAGGAACTACGCTGGTAAAATATGCTATAAGTTTACACAATTACGAATACTAAATCTATAAAAATCTTAATACACGGTAGGTTTTTGTTTGTTACGTTATCAGGTGTTAATTATTAATCATTTTAGATGATCTCTCTAATCTCAGGAATCTAATCGCTAATCTCAGGAACTGCTGGTCCGATTTGAAAAATTCTTTCTGTGTTAGACAGCCCTTTTATCGAGTAAAGCTATAGGCTATATTATCACCTTTTTCCTACGGGAACGGCAACCACGCGGGTAAAACCGCGCGGCGTCAGCTAGTATAACTATAAAAAATAAGATACCTTGGGATTTTCTTTTACAATCAGCGGGCGCACATGCTGTTGGAACAACTTGTAGCTGGTCAAGTTCTCCAGGTCAGCATCAGAGTACTGAATGTCAACATCCGTCAGACCAAAGGAGGTGCACACTTCTTCCACTGTGGGCATACCTGTTGAACGAATGGACGAATTAAAACTTGACTGACATCATCATTAGCAGCCCATTTTCGGTTCACTGTTGATGACTCCATGTAAGATGTTTTTCCATCCATGGGCCTATAATGTATCTTGTGTACCATTTTATTAATGAGTCACTACATCGTTTTTCATCTTATTTTCGTTTAAGTGATCATCTAAAATAGTTATTCCAACGAAATAACCTTAACTGCACTATTTTACATCAAATCGTAATGATTTTTAGTTTCTACGAATGATTATTTCAACGAATTTGACCAATATCATTCCTCTTCCCCTCCAGTTAGTGCTAGGAGTGGGCACAGTCCAGCAGGCGGGAATCGAACTCACAACCTATCAGTGTTGAGTCCAGCCCCTTTACCATTGAGCTAAACTACAAAGGCTTCAATGAAATTGAAAAAGTTAAAATACATACAATCTGCTATTTTGATTTTATTCAATAGAAGCTGACCCAGTGGACTTTGTACCAAACAAAATAGCTGAAGTAGCAATCCTATAGTAAATAAATAAGCAATTTCAATATTTTCAACAAGTTGGCTGTCCCTTTAGATGTTTAATGTTTTTCTTGCATTGGAGGAGACAAAAAATATTTATAATAATAATAGATTTTGAAATTTTATAATCTTATTTATTTTGGAAATATCCAGTCAATCTTTGCTTCTTATGTATGTATATTTTTTATCATAAAAATCACTATATTCACACCTAGTCATCATCCCCATTAAGAAAATGTACTGGTGTGCAGGTTTACTCACGATGTTTTTCCTACACCGTTTGAGACACGTGATATTTAATTTCTTAAAATGATTAATCGTCAAGGAATTCCTTAACCCTACATCCAGTAGTCACAAGTCCCTTTGCTTGGTGTCTTTTACACGTTTGTCTTTACCACGCGATGGACCTGGTACCTGCAGGGTGAATCCATGGAATGCTTAGATATTCGTCTCTCTCTCACACAACTGAAAAGTTGTAGGTGCATATCCTGGACTGGATTCGAACCCACATTCTCTTGAATCGGAGGCAGAGGTCAATTCCACTGGGCTATCATGGCTCTTATACATACACATTTCTATACTACTCGTAATATTCTATAGAGGTAAAGTGTAATCTAGGGGGTAATCTCTGGATCTACTGAACCAATTTGGATTTTTTTTATTTCATCCCCGTAGTTTTTTTATTAAATTTTGTACTATTTAGCTTTTACAGCTAAATTAAAGAACAGATTTTTTTATATTTTTTCAACTAAGGAAAGCAAAATTTTTAACGAGTAACGTAGGCCATATTTTATCCCTGTATTCCCACAGGAACTATGCGGATGAAATAGTGGGGTGTTCACTAGTATTATAATGTTACAACTAAAATTTGGCATCAAAATAAACAACAATATTTGTAAAGGAAAGGAACTCATATCTCATTTCTGAAATTTTCTTCATCTACAAGCACATCTAACTGGTTGCAAGCTACTGCAATTTTGTCATCAATTTTAATTTCCTATCTAGACCTCCATTGAATGGTCCAGATATGACTGGAATGGATTCATCTAAACAATCAACTTAATAAATGATCATGTATATGTAATAAAATTAGATTAACTGCCTGCTAGACACCTACACAAAAATCTGTCCATTATTTCTCAAACAATGAAAGTACAGACAATAAAGTTAAAACCAAATATTATAATTGTACAACCGTATTATATTTTTATGTGATTCATACCTTTAGCTTAAATATTATTAAAGCTAAAGTTTGGGGCAATCTCTGAATCTACTGAACCAATTTTGAAAACTATTGTACCATTAGAAAGCCATTTTATTTGGGAGTGTCATATATCTCGATATCTCGATATTCTCACGGTAAGGGGAACTACGCAAGTGAAACCGCAGGGCTTCGGCAAGTTTTTTTTTTTGTTCAAAAAATGCAATCAGTAAAATTTTCGACCATCTGTCTATCGGTCTGTCTGTCTGTATGTATGTTTGTTATAGAAAACTACTCGATTTTAACGAAACTTGGTACAATTGTACTTCATACTCCTAGGCAGGTTATAGTATACTTTTCATCACGCTACAATCAAATGGGGCAGAGCTGTGAAGGGAAATGTTGAGAAAACGGGAGAAGTTACTCCATTTCTACAGCGATACTACTGTAAGGACTGGATTAAAAAGGTCTAAGGGCGGTCGTACTTACCAAATCCTGAATCAGAAGGTACAGAAGTGGAAGTGTTGTGCTTGCTGCCGCGCCCTTTGCGGGACTTCTTGCTGGACGACACAGCGCTCAGCGCGTAGTCACTGTCGCCTTCAGCCTCCACCTCCGCCAGGCCGAATTCATCTTCCTATTTACAGATACAATACATATGTTATTGCATCTAACATAGTGCGCTTTGCTCGAGTCTCCTCTCAGAATGAGAGGGATTAGGCCAATAGCCCACCACGCTGGCCTAATGCAGACTTCACACACAAAGAGAACAAAGAAAGTTCTCTGGTATGCAGGTTTCCTCATGATGTTTTTCCTTCACTGTTTGAGATACATGATATTTAATCTATACCAATATTATAAAGCCGAAGAGTTTGTTTGTTTGTTTGATTGAACGCACTAATCTCAGGAACTACTGGTCCGATTTGAAAAATTCTTTCAGTGTTAGATAGCCCATTTATCGAGGAAGGCTATAGGCTATATATTATCCCCATATTCCTACAGGAACGGGAACCACGCGGGTGAAACTGCGCGGCGTCAGCTAGTTTATTATAATGATGTACACATGCCCCGGACCAGATTCAAACCGCAATCCGGAGAGGCAGAAGTCATATCCACTGAGCTATCACATATCACAGCTCAAATAGTATGGTTTTATCTTAATTGAAGATTAGATCCTCATAATCATTATTATCAATCAATTATCAAGGGAATATCCACTGATTATGAGGCTGATCTATAATTGCTGTGAAAAGATGATTCACATATATAAACAATACAAATAATATTATAGTAAATATCAATATAGTAAACAAATAAGCAATTTGAATCTTTTCAACATTTTGGCTTTTCCTTTGGGTGTCCCATTTTTTTCTTGCATTGGAGGACACAAAAAATACCTGTCTAGCAACTTTTGAGTTTTAATAACAATAATATATATATAAAGCAATATTGTTATTAGCTATTTATTATTGTCTAAGAAATATAAGACTCCAATGATGAGACAAAATTTCAAGATAAAAAAGATAAAATTTATGATATATCTGAGACTGATACTGAGAGATAAAGAGATAATTCTTAATTACTGGGATGTACCCATTATGAAGAATACAATATAAATAAATTGTTTACTTTATTTTTTTCTGTACAAATATGCAAACATCTTATAAAGTGACCACTGTTATATTAAGCAGAACACAGTAAAACATGTATAGTATTATAACGCCAGCCACACACAGTCAAGTATACATTTAAGTCTGCAGCACACTTAGGGATATGGACAGCAAAAAAATATCAAAACCATACTTCACATAATATTTTTTTTCACTGCCCACATTTTCTAGGTATGCTGCAGACTTGATAGTGAGTGGTTGGCATAACACATCACCTTCACCTAACACTAGTTAAGCCATTATGTTAAAAGAAGAAGAAGAATACTTTATTGCACAAATAATTAAAAAAAAAAGACAGTAATAATTAATGATCTAAACTTAGCATGCAAATGTGGCTTTATTGCTATAAGCAATCTCTACCAGGCAACCCCTGACGAGAAGACTTGTGAAGATAGAGGAATACAATAAAATCCTCGTAAGGTGGAATACAATAAAAGTATCTAAATACAAAATGGAAATTTTGGCTTTTTATATGAAATGAATGTTTTTGAGATGAATATTATATTTGTGATAAATTAACTAACAAGTGAAAGTAAAGTAATTGTCAAAGTAGAGCAAAACAGTTTTTATTGTAATTTATACTTACTTCTTCACTATCATTCTTTCGCTTCTTCTTTTTCTTTCTGCCTTTTTTCTCTTCACCTCTGGCTTTTCTTTTTTTACCCTTCTTTTTCTTTCTGCCATCTTCGGGAGAATAGTCGTCATCCTCCTACAGAAACACAAGATAGTTTTTAATTTCAGAAGAGTTATTTACTATTGAAGAATTTATAATTGTTTCATTTTCATTCTTTTTCATGCTTGGTTTTTTCAACTATAATGAATTGTTCAGTATAGTTAGACAAAATTATACAGAGTTGTAATAACATAACTTAAGTTGAAATAAATAATGAATAAAATTAGAAGAGGAACGTTAAATAACCTAAGCAGTATTTTATTATTTTTTATTAAGCTTTGACCAACACCTTAAGAAGCTTTTGTTTAACTGCTGTAATTATACAGAATGCAAAAATTCTTGTGAGAAGGTTCCTCGCTCTAGAACCTAGACCACTGGTTGCTTAGGCACTCAAATGTCCTGCAGCGGGAGTTGGATATTCTCTAATTAATTTTTAATAGTGTTTTGTATTATATTAAAATTGTTAAAAATTTAATAAAAAAAAACAAATAAATAAATGAGAGAATTGTTCACTATATTATGCCTTCGAAACTAAATTTTGGAAAAAGCTTGGAAAATGTTGAGACTCCATTCCTGAATTATTTCTTAATATATACCTATAAATTTGTATGGAACTCATTTGGCGAATTTAACTTGTACATGTATGGTTTTTAAAAGTACTGTTTCCTTTATGTAGTTCTGATAAATGGAGTGGAAAGTAGCTTAGGAAAAGTGATGAGATGCAACACTAAAGCAGAGAATAACAATACTCCACGAGACCTTTGAGTCACTAGTTGTTTAGTGTCTTAATGAATGGTGTGTTTAAATGAATTGGTATAATCATTTACCAATGCAACTAATATTAAAGAAGCCATGAAATTATGGGTACTTCTAGAAGATAAAAAATCTTCTGCATAATTTTGTTGAGGTTAAAACATTAGTGTGAAATGAACCATTGGTGGAATCACCTTGGGTGGAGCTTCATCACTGTCGCCGGAGTTATCATTGTGACCCTCGCCTTCCTCTACGTCCTCGTCGCCTGAAACAAATATTTAGAAACTCGTCAAACCAGTCCTCTTGACTGCAGATGCGAACTCCGTTTCGGGCACATGAACGGCGTGATCAGTGAATAGCGCGCGCACTCCTAGATGTAAGGTCACTAATCCCTTTGTTTGGCGGCGTCCATTTTGTTAAGTAGTAATGAGGGATAATGCATGTTCTTTTCTGTCACAAACTGCCACATAAAAATATTTACACCCCGACCATAACAAATATACACAAAACCAACAAAACCACGTACCACTGGGGATCACTTCGATTTGTTTCATTGGCTATTGAATACACTACACTGGATGTGCCGAATTTTTTCAAAATTTTAATTGCTTACCGCACGTAAACATATGATACCGCTATTCGCGGCTTACCTATGACATGCTATGACTGTAATTGACGCTTTACCTGCAAAAGATCCATCTACTTCATCATCTGATGCCATTTAGAATACAATTTATCACAACCGAAACACAAATTGAAGATTTCCAAGTTTAGAAAAGGTAAAGGACGCGCAGTTTTTGCGACAAATGGTAATTAATTCAGAAATTGATGCCGCCGTCACTACGCTACGACGAACGAACTAGCAAGAAATAGCAAGATTTGTTTTCTCTTTCATACACGTCTAAATATACAGCTTAAAAATGAGATAACGGCAAGATGCAGGTTAAAAGAATATAAGGAACCCTACAGACTACACTGCATTAATTTTTATGCGATATTTACATGCTATTTATTTGTTTAAATTGTTCATCAACAAATATTCCGAAATTCTGACTAATTAATTACCAAATAGCGGACACCCGCAAATATTCGCGAAATGAATAATGTTACTAAAATAGGTACGCAAAATCATTTGAAACTTCGTTACATTAAAGCTTTTATACTATATACAAATACACTAGTTTTTGTTTTATTTAAAAATACCAAATAGTTATAATTTTACATGCATTCAAAGTTCTCATAAATATCGACTCCCGCTAAAGGTCGCGATATTGTACGTGACGTCATCACACAACATTTGCTCACCTCTTATAGACAATTTCGTACTTCTGCCTTACCTACTGACGAAGTAATGGTTAAAATTTTTTTTGTGTTCATTTAACGAGGAAGGATATAAGCTACATAACATCAAGCTACAACCAATAGGAGTAAAGCACCGATCAAAAATGTGGCCAAAACGGGGAAAATATTGTTCGGTTGTCGGCTAGTCTTCCTAATAAACAAATGCGAAAGGTCATTCTCACGAAATTTCGAAAATCACTTGACGTTGAAAGATAAATTTTGGCAGGGAGGTAGTCCATAGTTAGTAAATATCTGCTAATAATGGATTTTACAATAAGGCCGGATCAAAGAGTTCTAGAGATTCTCACAAGTGTGTATGAGAGTCCTTGATTTTTATGCTACAAACTTGTTTGGCAGGGAGGTGGTTTATATAGTAAATTACTAAGTATCAAAATTGGTTGGGGGCTAAATGAAGGGTAAAGATTTCTTACAAAAGTAACAAAAATGCTTGCTTAAAATAAATATGACAGTGACTTAGCCATGGACTTAACTTAGTAGGAACTTAAGTAGGATGTTTACAACTTATGGTTTTTAGCACACGCATAACCCAGGAAAAAATATATTGCATTTTTTCGATTTCTGTTCTGGCATTTATTTTATGTTTTTTTTTCGGGAAGCACCAGATTAAGTGAGATTGTGGATTATATCTTACTATTTTTTGTTTTCACACGTAAGGGGTCCCTGTAGTACGGGTAACGAGGGCCCCGTATCATTAATACAGCTGATACGGCGGTAGCCACACTCCTAGGTAACAGACAGATAGACAAACAGACAGACAAACGGACGAACGAACGGACGGCCAGACATACGGAACATAAATATGTTCATAATATTATAACAATAACAAGATAATGTGTTTGAATGGTCGAGAAAAAGGAAGCTGTAAAACTTGATACAAAATGTTGTAACTACATGGTACGACCATGCAATACTTAATATATAATTATAATATACGTGGTAAAACCATGCAATAAATAACCTAATTAATTGAAATAAATGATTTTTAATTTATTTGTAAAGACAAAAATATTATCTTGTTTGTGCCTGCACGTAACCTTTGTCGCACTCACGAGATCGATTACCGACAATATATGTCTAGGAAAATCATGAAAGATATAGAATCTTTTCTATATATTTTTTAAGAATTGCCTAAAACGAAAAAGAAAATTTTCTTTTTTGAAAACTTGTGGTCGTGAGCGCGATCGTTGTGATCGCTTAGTAGAACGTATTCATAATGTTCCTAGCTATTTAATAAACAATCAATACAAAAAAGCTAGAACGCAGAGCGGCTTTTTTTATTTAATCTGTTTCTGAATTATTGATTGTTATTTTTTTTTCGCTGTCAGTGTTCTTGTCAAATATCACCTGTCACTTTCTGGTGTAATTGAAATTTGGATTGATTATTATTTATTTCGGAATTCGTTATCCTATAAATTGATTTACTGTTTGATTCGGACTAGAATTTAATTATTGGAAAATGATTTTGTGTGATTTAAAAGGATAATTTTAATTTGCCCAAACATTTGCCAGACCGTTCTATATATCAGAAGATTCATTGGATGTACTTGGTGACTACTTACTTTAGAGTCCAAGTTGTTCGCTGAGGTGGAAATATACAAGCTTTGTCTGGGAAGTGGGAACTCTTAAAGAAAATAACATGAATGCGCTGTTAGATTATGGTACATCGTCAAGTGGAACAGAAGACGAAAGTGGTGATGAAAAGTACGTTAATTTTCGCTATTGACCAATGAAATGTTATTGACCAACATCAACATAATGTTACTGTTATTTTATTTTAGGCCAAAGAGTCCCAAGACTGATGATCAGTACGACGCTGAAAAGCCCAAGCTTCCAAAACCAGCGATTGGTGAAAACAGTCTCCACACATCAGTGTTTTCAAACCCATTTGCTGAGGCAGAGCTAGCCAAAGCTGCAATACTAGAAAAACATGTTAAAATGGTATATGTTGACTTTCTATTAAATTTTATACTATTGACTACTATCACTCCAGTTGCTATAACAATATTCAACTCCAAATGTGTACAAAATGTATATTGTGCAGTAATTTCTGGATCATATATTGTTATGAAAATACTTAAATAATTCAAACTGTATGAGAAAACATTAGTATTGTTTCAAAACAATATACAGTTAGTTCTTTAGCTTTTGTAGTCATCTGATAGTAATGTGATGTTATATTGATAATGCATTTAAAACAAAAGTGCAATAACTTGGTATTGATATTGGTGGCTATTATTAAACTGTGATTAGTTTCCAGTTATGCTCTCTAGTAATGCAACTAATTATGATTATTAGCCTACAATCACATAAGTAATTGAAAATTTAATTTTTATGAAAATCATACTTTGTAACATCTATTCAATCTTGTTTCTTTGTTTATAAATATTATGTATAATGAAAAATTAAAATAAAAAAACGTTTATTCATTAACTAAAGTATTACATACAATATTAGTTGCAAGAACCTATGTACTAGGTAGAAACCTGTATTACCGGGTGCCCCGCTCATCTACCAAGACACAATTATTTGTAAACAAATAACATAGTTACATACAATAGTGTATATGTGTATGTATGGATATGTGTGTATAATAAAGTGGAGTTATTATAAAAAGAAATAATATATTAGATTCAAAATTGGCCCATCAATGTATCCAATATTACATATAATCGTCAAGTACATAGGCCATGAATGTTAAGGTTCCAGGTAAAGACAATGCCCAAATGATCAATGGCAAGAAGATATGCTGGAACTACAGGAAGGGTAGGTGTCGTTTTGGTCACAACTGTAAATACGCACATGACTCAGATATACAGAAGACTGCAGAGGAAATGGATGTGGAAAAACAGGTACATTTTAATTTCCTAAAATTTTGTAATGATCAAATTTGGATGCACGTAACACCTAAATTGAATGCTAATATTGAGTAGTAATTTCAAATCTGAAACAAAAATGCAAACCTGTATGATCATAAAGTTTCACTTGCATAGATCCTGTCCCTGTGGAATTTTCTTTTTTTTTTTTTCTCTTGTTTGTTGGTCTATCGGAGATCAGTCTCTAGACCATAATCCAATCAAATGACTTTTTAGTATGTCATGTAGTGTATGATCATAAAGTTTCACTTGCATAGATCCTGTCCCTGTGGGAATGTCTTTTTTTTTCTCTTGTTTGTTGGTCTATTGGAGATCAGTCTCTAGACCATAATCTGATCAAATGACTTTTTAGTATGTCATGTAGTGTATGATCATAAAGTTTCACTTGCATAGATCCTGTCCCTGTGGGAATGTTTGGATAAAAATACTTTGTAATCTATACTTATTTTTATAAAATGGTAAAGTTTGCAAGGTTGTAGGTAATTTAAGCATCTACCGAATCAAATTCGAAAATTCTGTTACTGATAGATTGCTCCTTCATTGAGTTTGTGCAAAATTTTATCCAGGTCTGTTCTAGAGTTATTTTATTATTGGTGTAACTAACCCAACTATTTACATATATTAATTAGAGAAATTATTAACAATAATAACCTGGACCAACCAGCTACACAGACACACACACCTATCTGTAACACTTATGTATGAATGAGATTGACCCCAAAATCGTGGGTTTTGTGGACAAATAAAAGTAAAGTGAGATCAATTATAAGCAATTTGGCTGGAATTAAAATTATAATACAATCATTCTTGTGTTTTCAGAAGTTAAAATCAATTGTATGCGAGGGATCTGGTACAATGACTTCTGCACCACCACCACAGCTTGAGCTGGAAGTTTCCTCACATACACATGATGACTTCTGGGAGGGAAAAGCTGGCCATAAGAAAAAACGGCCTGGCCTATCTCAAGGACTTGTGCCAGGCAAAAAGGTCATTAAAATGTATAAAGAACAAAAGCTCAATGATGTAAGAAAATAAAATATGAGAAATATCTGTTTTTTTTTCAATATCCTCTTCGTCATTGCTTTATTAAAAGGAGAAGTTCAACACCTTCAGTTGATTTAGGAATTTATAATGTTAACTAGCCGACGCCGCGCGGTTTCACCCGCGCGGTTTCTAATTCCCGTAGGAGTACGGGGACAATATAGAATAACAAACTCTTCAGCTTTATAATATTAGTATAGATTCGCTCTACTAGAACTTTGATTCTGTGACAGAGATGGAAGAATAAAGCCAGTCGCCATGCTTGCTTGATGCTTCTACCACCAATCAGCATTGCTGTATTCCAATCTATTATATAGCAGGATTGTAGCCTATTTTTTTCTCATAAACTGTTACTGTATCTGGCAATCTGTCATTCAACATTGAGCCATTCATCGGTTGGTTAAAGATTATTGTGTCATCAGGAGTAAGTCCATTAACGATTCTCCTAGTAAGCTGTTCTAGCTATCTTTCGAACACTGTTGCACTTCAGTCTGCAGACTCCTTCCAAATTGTTTACAGTCATCGCTAATTCGCTAGGTGCTCCTGTTAAATATTACTGTAGCACTGTATTTCCTGATAGTACTATAGACTAATGTGTGTAGTCTTTAAGCAACGAAACTTAAAACCATACTATTCTTCAAGTGGTAAGCTTACAGCTTATAAGTATATTCAGCATGCACTTTATCTTACTCTAATATAGGCATTGGTATCCCATGTAACATTGGTAATCTGTTTATTATTTTTTATTTATCTTAAGTTTACTTCTTCTTCTTTGTCGTTACACTCTTGACAAAGTGGTCTTGGTCGTCATTTAGGTGCGGTGGCAAGTCTCAAAGTTAAGTTTACTTAAACCTACTTATAAGGCACGCTGGTGCAATACCTGTCAAGTTATCATGTGTCATACTCTTACGAGTCTGCACACAAACCAATGGCCAACGAATCTCTTCAATGTTCAAGCGCTACATCATCATAGATTGCACTAAAGAGAAATTAGTTTACAACAATTTAAATTAAAAATATCAGTGAGCTATGTTTGTTGCTAAATGAAAACTGAGAAAAAAACAAATTCTTCAGGCGCACATTGTCTTTATTCAAGGAAACTAGTGCTAAAAGGTAAAACATGCAATTTTGAGATTAATGTCTAAAAAGTATTAACCTTTTGTGTAGACTAATGTTTCTCAATATAATGATTCTTGTGTAAAAAAATTAAGTACAGCATTTTTGTATCACATGCAACCTTATAAGGATTACTTATTATTTCCATAATTTTTTAAGCTGAGATAGCTCTAATAATATTAATTAACACAGCCTTTTAACAATGCTGCTACTCATTAGATGCATCTCTACGATAGTTCATAAGCAGACATGTCTGTTACAATCATTCAGAGTCTAGAAATGACCGGTACTCTATAAATTACATTTTAAGATTTCACTTATAAGTAAAGGTACTATTTAAATTCAAAAATAATAAGTAAATAGCATTTCTACATTTCAATATTATTATTGCTCGCTAATTTTTCTTCAAAGGCCACTACATGATGCTATAAATGTATATGTGATAAGATATTTTTCATTTACAAAATTATCATATATGTATTTCAAAATACACAAAGCTTCTATTTGTACGTTTATTAATCTTTAATACTTTAAAATCTGATTATTACTAGTGAATAAACAACACTGAGGTGTGAAATTTCAATTGAATTGTTTATCTTACAAATATGGTAAGTTGGTAATTAAATTATGATCCTTATAAAATTTTGACAAAATTTTTCAAAACATTTGCAAAAAGTTTGAAAATTCCCTACTGTGCAAGGACTAAATCTCTGAAAAGAAAAATATAAATCAGTTAATATTATAAACTATGCTGTTTATAAGTTTCTATAAGAAATAATAGTATGAGTAGTATGAGATCTGGCATAAGAAATATATACTCTCATCTGTTATTTATTTTACTGCTTTCATGCCGGATCTTAGTCCATTAAAACCATAATTTACACACAAATGTGTTGAAAAATTTTGTATGAAGGCTGATTATGCACCATTGGATTTTAAGAAGTAATGCAGCAATAAATGATTACACATTTATTTAATTCTCGACTGTTTACTTCAAAATCCAATAACGCCAAACTACATGGTTTAAAAAATCGATCAAAATTGACTTTATAATAAAAACTTTGCTACACTGCAACAATACCTATTAATGTATTTCACAGCAATATTTTAAGTACTATATGACATGCAAAATGTATTCAAAGAATTCAATACTGCATAAAAAGGCACAAACTATATTAAAATTATTAATTATACCTTTGAATAAATAATGAAACATTTCATTAATTATCGGCAATTTTTTTATTGACGCATCGCATTTTTATCAATATGAAAAATATTTTGTAGTTAAGAAATACTATAAAAATAGTTGCTTTATTTGGCATATGAATTAATACACAATATTATGTAGGAATATACATAAAGATCAAGTAAACTTGCGATATCATATTTCGATTTCATTTTAAGTACTTAAACTACAGTTATACCTACGTATAATTTAAGATTTGGTGTACAATATATTGAAATGTTATAAAATGGAATTTTATATTATTTATAGAAGCTGACCCGTCAGCCTGTCATCGGTCCAATGACCGCCTAAAACGTGTTGCATACAAAAGTGATAGTGACAAAAATTAATGTTTTTAGCTATTTACGCATTATGCAGTTGACAAATTTCTAAATAGGTGGTATATTAAATTCTACAACATCCCATCATAAGCCTGCAGATCAAACCACACCACAATTTCAAACTCGATAAAGTGACCTTTTGCAACCACTATACAATACGGATGTTACGAATGTTCAACTCTGAATATGATAAACTGGAACATTGACTTAGCTAGTTTTGATCCAAAGCATAATACTTCAAACTACCAATTTTCCAGCATAGTCATTATTATAACATTTACACGCGCTAGCATTGGATTTAGATGACAGCAACTCTAGCATAGAATAAAATCGACTAATCGAATTTATTAATACAAGTTAGAGGTGCTCAGTTTACATTCAATTCATATTTTACATAGGTATGGAGGTACTTCGACTTCATCAACATCAATTTTAAAATATTTGACTCCTATAACGATCTTCGTAACATCCCTTGCTTCCTAAGAAACCGCCATACCAAAATAACATACTTCTTGAAAAAGAAAAACCTTTCAGTACTTTTCGAGATAAGCGGTTTAATATAGAAAAGAGGTGTAACTTTGCCATACAGTGATAATGATAATTTCCTTAAATATATAACGTAACTAAGTCGGAAATAAAATTATACTTTAACAGCATCTTTTTTGGGAATCTTTGGTGATACACCGTTGGTATTCTTGCAATTGCCTAATTCGTTGGCATGCACATCTCCATTGAACTGGTCGTGACCATTTATTTGGTGGTGGCCATTCATGTGGTGGTGACCATTCATTTTACTGTAACCATTGACTTTATCTGCGCTGTGTCCGTTGACTTTATCTGCACTGTGGCCGTTGACTTTATCTGCACTGTGGCCGTTGACTTTATCTGCACTGTGTCCGTTGACTTTATCTGCACTGTGGCCGTTGACTTTGCAGGCGTGCCCCCCGTTAATCTTGCCCCCTTGTCCATTCGTTCTGTAAGCGTCATGCCCGTTCACTTTCTCAACGTGTCCATACAATTTACCGGCGTGGCCATTAGCCTTGTCCGCGCCGTGGCCATTGGTTAAGCGTTTAACTTGCCCTGACAAACCAAAATAAGGCTTTTTTACATTCCAACATTTATTTTACACTAATCGAAATCTGGCGTAATTGTTTGTCACTAGAAACACAACCGTTGGTAAGTGTCCACAAAATCTCCCGGACAAATAGTCGTCTAACGCTTTTAGTATATCACAGATTACGAGCGTCCCAGAGCGACAGCTTTCGCATCTGCAAAGTTATCACGTGTTTAATCCACATGGATCGCCACACACTACAGGATATGCAACGCTATGACAAACACACAGAGTGCAGGACGCCGGTGTCACTAAACACAACAACGGTACTCATCTAACACATACTACACTAGAATATTGTGTACTTTTAGCATTGTCAGCTACGGAAATTAAAAACAAATACGGGAGTTTCGTTTCTAGTCTCAAATACAATTACGCCAGTTTTTATAATAAGAGTAATATTGATGTAGAGGAGATCGTACATTACAGTCAAGCCATGACATTTTTTCATTAGAAATTAATATTCTGAATTTATCAGCTTAAAATCAGCAGTAAAGAATTAAATAAAGTTTTACTGCAAAATAGTAAAAGGTAACCCAAATTGCTATAAATAAAAGTTATATCAAAAACCTGAGCAATAAAAAGGAATTGCATTTTCATGCTTTGCCTTTGGCTTTTTTGAAGACAGAATATTTAACTGATGACAGAATATCATTTTTTTCTTAAGCGATTGGGGCACTTGAAAACATCTTGGTTGTATTAAATCACGATAAACATAAAAATTTAATTCTATCTATAATGAAGTGTTTTGAGTTAAGGTCTCGAATTTGGAAAAATAAATTAATTATATGTTATTTCATTTAATTGAATATGTTTTATTAAAATTACATTTTCATAATCAGTTAGCACGCATTTGCAGTGCTAATAAAATGCAATGCCTTTCTGTAATGTAAGATCAGCCATACACATGCATAGCTTTTTGAAATATGGCAAGATACCATTGTTTTGTTATTCAGTATATCAATAAACATAGATAGAAGTTGTTACATGAAAATACATGCAAACGTCACATAAATAATAAAATATTTTATATTCTTGCTATGTAAATACATATATACGAAAGAAATCTCTAAAATTTTAAGGTCTTCAGTATTTAATGTAATCTTTGTTTGAAATTAGTGTATATTTTTAATTATGTGAATCAATCACAAGCAATTTTATAGAGTATCTTTATATCAGAATATTCTGTTGTGAAGAATAGTGTAATTTTTCGACCAACTAATTTAGAGATTTCTCAAAAGCTGGTTTAGCATCATTATTAGATCAATAAAGCTGTTATTTCACATAGAATGATATAGATCACATCAGTAAGTAGATTCAGGGCTACTGAATATTCAATCAAAGATTCAGTCAAAATTTTATACTTGTAAGTCCATTATGACAAAATGACACGTATAAGTACAAGCTTTGACACAAAAGGATGATGACAGTTTTTTAAATTGTATTTAAATTAAGAGTATGCTAATAGTAAAGCAAATTTGTAAAAGTAACAGGGTGTCTGCGATCATTACTTTCCGAGCTACAGGAATTTAAAGGGTCAGATTTGCGGCGCTGTCACGGATCTCTGAAAAACGCCCCATACAAAATGGTACGAACTAATGACGTCGTAGGTACATAATGATCGTTAGATTTGTATGGGCGTTCAAACAAAATTACTAATATCTTTGTTATTTGTGCGTTTATGTTTATAGTTCATTTATTAAAAAATATCACATTTAATGTAAGGAAGCTAAAAATTTATGAATTTTCATCTAATTACGATAAATTTTTTTAATAGATTATGAAATTTTATAATCTTATTTAGTTCGCAAATATCCAGAGAATATTAGATTTTTATGTTGAAATTTAAATAAATATTAGATTTTTATGTTGAAATTAGTTAAAAACCTAGTCATCATCCCCATTCCATATACATCCATAACTCATTACTATGTGAAGGCACACCTTTACTAAGGTGAATGACACAGATATCCTCATTTGGTCATAACCCATCTATCTGTAATATTTATATACCAGTTGCTCAGACATATTGTTATATGTTTACAGGAAGATTTTTTAGACTGTGCAAATTTTTTATTTTTGGTGAGTTTATATTGTATGTAGAACATTTTTTTCTATGAGAGTTCTGTTTAATGTAATGTTATCTTTGTGCTAGGCTAAGTATAACAGGCTAAGGCCATTGTAATCAGAGAAAAATTCAGAGGAGTCTATCTGGTAGATATTATTAAAAATTGATCATACTTTTTTTAATTTTTAAACACAGCCTTGATAACACAGAAGATATGATAAAATAATCGTATTACACCAATTATATCCATTCGCTGTTATTATGATCACCACTGTGTATATGAGTGTGTGTGTCATAAGTGTATATGAGCAGGCAAATTGATAATGTCCATACTAAAGGCAAAATATTATTGCTAAGCAACTTCATATTATGCAGTCTGTCTGTCAATTTACAGATAAATAGGTTACTAAAAATTATGGGTAGTTCCATATTTTGATCTTGGAATATGATATCATCAGATAAATAAGCCTAGTTTTTGATTAAATGGACAAGTTTTTTAACCAAGTTCATAGAGGCGGTAACTTTATGATACAATTATAATTTTTTTTTTTCGAATAAAGAATTGTCAATTTACGAGGCAATTGCTTTAATAATATTTTTATGAAAATAAAATAAAAAAACTTAATATTATTGCAATTGGAAATAAATCTCCTGTAGGCCTAGGATGCACGCCATGAGATATCTCTTGACCAATAGCGATATCGAATCGCTCTTTCGTAGCTATGGGACGAAAGAGAGAGAGAGAGAGAGAGCTATTTTTCGATTTCGCCGATATCTCTCGACAGTGTCTCAATATATCATTTCTTATATCTAAATTACATTACTGTGGAGGAAAACGAATTATATTTATTCTTAACCGATGAAATCATATTCCGCAGATAAAAATGGAACTACCCACAACAGCAATATTAAACTTACAATCACAGTCAGAGCCTGTGTAATACTTGTTGGAGGTCTTCCAGTCCTCTTTGAGGGACAAGTTGTACATGGAGTAGGCAGGGTCTCCGGTCACCTCCTTCTCTATAGTGAGGAACTTTGGTAGCGAGGCGAGCAATGCGTCTTGGTCGTGAGCGCTGTACGTCTCTAGTAGGATCAAACCGCGGCACCTGAAATATTACAATAAGAAATTAGTTAACAAATTAAACACTGATATATAGAAATGGTTTTGGTGTAAGTTATGGTTCCTACTTGTAAACCTTTAAAAATATTGTCATTGGGTCAAATAATACTTTTTATTGCCCTTTATTATTGTTATTTTTTTTTCATAATAAAAGTTTAAATGTAATTTTCTAGAAACCACAAAAAATATATTTTTTTTGTTATTTACCTTTTATAGAATATTGCCTCAGTTTTGATATGTTAAATAAATAATAAAATTATATATGTAACATCAATTTATTGAGATATTATATGTAAATACAAATAAATCATAATAAATCTTCTTCAATCTCTGTTAATTTGTAGTTTCCCGTTATATATGTTAATATAATATATATTATGCGATACCAAAATATATACATATTCATGTTCCAGAAGTAAAAATTTAAATACATAAATAATAAATACATAATATATTTTTATATAGATGATTCTATTCTGTCGTTGTGAGTCGCATATCATTTAACATTTCATATTTATTTTATAAATTTTAAAGGTTTATATACTTAAGTTTTGTATAAAGTCTTTAACTACTTCACATTCCATGATTTAAAAATAGCCAGATATATTTTCATCTACAAAACGAATCACTGAATTACCAACCCATCTGACTACAAAACAGATTCAACACAAACCACCACCACCCACAAATTTACAAATAACACAAACAACACATCACCTGGGGTGCGTGGGCTGCCTGTAAATGTCCAACTGGTAGTACTGGTTGTTGTAGATGAAGCAGCGCCGCTTCTTGAATATGGTGAAGTGGGCGTCGTCGCGCTGCGGCAGCATGTTGAGGTAGTCGCGGTGCGTCAACTGCGTACGCACTTCCACCGACTGCCCCGTGGGATGGAACTTCCGCACCGTGTGGATATACGACCAGTGGCCCTTCTGGCCGCGTTTCCGCAACCGCACTTGCGCTTTGCGGAAGTCGCTCTGCAAGTAGTTGTGGACGACGTCGAAGTCCTGGAACGGCGGGAACTCCGCGTCGGGCAGCATGGGCGGCTTGACGAGGAACTTGCGCTTCTTCGAGTTGACGTTGAGCCGGTCGCCGGTGTCGATGCCTATTCTGTGGCACACGCACGCGAGCAGGCGGTTCATCTTCTTGTCGAAGTCGGTGGAGTTGTCTATGACGTCGAAGTACGGGTGGCCGATCCACGCCGCCGCCGCGTTGTAGTCCAACTCTCGGGCGAATTCCACGCCTTCGGAACGGCACGCGTGGTCCTGCGAACGTAAAACAGTAATGTAACTAACGTAGACTTGTGGGTAGTTCTTTTTGTTCCAATGGTGGATTCTTTGCCTGTTTTAGTAAGTTACCTTGAATAGTGTGACTTGTACAAATGAAATGCGATATTTATCAAGTGACAATGTTACTTCTTTGGTCAGACATAGCCACAGTTACATATCTGTTTACCTTTTAACGGTAAATGGGACCTTGGAGCAAAACATAGGGTACTTTTGACCCTAAAATAAAAATAGAAGAGGGTGAAATACGAAACATAATGTGATTCAAGAATTTTTAAATTCGACTCCTAAAGTGGTGTAATATAGGTTTGAAATTTTACATTGATTTCCACGCGGACGAAGTCGCGGGCGTCCGCTAATATATGTATATCATCGCTATCAACCCATATTCGGCTCACTGCTAAGCTCGAGTCTCCTCTCAGAATTAGGTCAATAGTCCACCACGCTGGCCCAATGCGGATTGGCAGACTTCACACACGTAGAGAATTCAGAAAATTCTCTGGTATGCAGTTTTCGTCACGATGTTTTTCCTTCACCGTTTGAGACACGTAATATTTAAATTCTTTCAGACTTGAAAAGTTGGGGGTGCATGCCCCGGACCGGATTCGATCCCACACCCTCCGGAATCGAAGGCACAGGTCATATCCACTGGGCTATCACTGCTCTTAGTATATGTACATACCTAATAATAATATTGACAGCGCGTCACAAATATATCAGTTATTAAAATGCCATGCACCATATCAATCAATCGCTGATAGTCACGAACTGATAATATAAAACTGGCAACCGGCCAGCGGTCGCGAGACTGGTGACACGCGCTTTGTTCTAATCCCCACTGTCCACCCATCTTCACTGGCTACTTTACTATCAGTACTAAGGACACGATATTTTCATAAGCTTGGCACATTGGTATTGCCTTGGGAGGGCCCCTGATTTGATTACAAACATTGACTTGCCTGAGTATGTATGGGTCAAATCTTGGAAGCAATTTTCAACCGATTTCAATAAAAGGTAGAGGTACACTATTCGACGCGTATGTTTTGTTTTTTTTTTAATATAACCACTAAAATTGGGAATGAAAAAAATGTACATGTTTTTTTCTATTCTAAGAACAATAAATTCCAAATGATAGAAATGACTTGCTTCACTTCACTAGTTGGCCTAGGATGGGCTGGAATGGATGGGATGGTTCAGTCATCAGGCGGTGAGTCGGAACACCGTGGTTTAGTCGGTTGAAGTCCGACATAACATTCTTGCCCTCCCCGTGGCGAGCCAATAGCGGCGGCATAGAAAACATTTATCTTTCGTCTCATTGCAACGAAAGAGAGCGCGACATTTTCATCCCGCTGATTTGGTAGATGCTCATTGGTAGTAATATGTTTTTTTATTTCTCTACACGAGAATCTATTTATATTATTGACACGTCCTAAGCCTGCTACTAACACACGTCTTCGCTTATTGGAAAGGTAATGAGGAATACAGGATATATGCAGAGAGCCCAAGAATATTCAACAATAATTACAAAAAGTCTGTTCGTTGATGACACTCCCATCATATGCGGGCGACGAAGGGAAAGACTTCGCGGGTATGAAATCATGCGTGCGGGAAGTGAGGTGCTTCAGTTGGTTTTTCATTTATCGCTACACGCCCCCCGGCCCGCGCGGTCCATCGGGAATATTATGAACGAAGTCCCCGAGCTATAATAACAATATTATTGTTACTTATTGTAACAATAATCCAAAATTGCAACAATAGTGCAATCTGCTATTATTGAAACCAGGATATCGGATTCCAATCAAGCCATTAATTGTAGTGTTATGAGACTTATCAATCAAACCTCATTAACAAAAGATAACTGAAATACGTATTTTTGTTTTTATCAATTGCTAGTTTGCAAAAAGTACTGATAAAATTAAGCTGTTATTGCAGACATTGCAAAATATCTCATGACGACGTCATAAATAGTCATAATTAGCCTCAATAGCATTGCTAGTTTCTCAGACCAATTATAGAAGGACCTGTATCGCACTCATAGTCACAAACAAAATTGTCTGTCATTTTCTGAAGAAAACGAGCTTAGATTTGGTATATATCTTATACTAAACTAGAAGTTTTGCCCGTTTTTTACACATTTCAATTACACAAAAAGGTATTTTTACGGAGCTCTTTAACCGACGAACACGATTACAACTATTTAACATCAATATTAAAGAGACAGTTTTTATAATCGCATTAGATCGTTGATCATATACTTTGACAGAAAAGTAACGTCTAGCGAGGCAGGTCCTATACAATAATTTGTCTGAGGCTAGTTTCGATCCACGCCGATCGATCCAGTTATTTTCTGACTAATTGGAGGTGAAGGGGAATATTAGTTATATATAGAAAATATATGGCAAGTATTAAAAAAAAAGTATTGCAATATTACGATACTAGCAGACGCCTGCGAGTCCCCCCGCATGAAGTTAAATTTTTCACAAATCCCGCGGGAACCATGGATTTTTTCAGGATAAAAAGTAGCATATGTGTTAATCCAGAGTAAAATCTATTTCCATTCCAAATTTCAGCCATATCGCTTCAGTAGTAGCGGCGTTAAACATCCATATAAATTTTCATCTTTATAATACTAGTAGCCCTTGCTACTGGATTAAATAAATGGCCAACCTCGATTGTTTATAGAAGTATGAAGCAGAACAATACTTGTAAAACAGTACCTTTAAGTCGGGACTTTTTCTTGGGCTTTCAACACAACCGAACCAGGAAAATTTATATCTTTTAATGTCACCGGAAAGTCCCCAGTTCTTGTAAAACACAACATCATTATAAACACAACATCATTATTGACAAATTAAATTAAACTTATAAAACCCAAATTGTTTTGTTTTTGATAACTCTTATCATGCAAAATAATATTTGACTTGTTACGTAATTCGTCCTCATCTTCTTTTACGAGGATTATGGAATTTGAATTAATCATTTTCTTTTAAATAATTCCATATTCGGTAACAAATATAACTGTCGTATATATGTATGTAAAAAAAAGTCGTGTTAGTTACATTGTTTATAACTCGAGAGCAGCTAAGAGTAGGGATAGGGTAAGGGTAGGCGACCACTTGACGTACAAAGTTGAAATTTGGCAGGAAGGTAGTTTATAGTTAGAAGTTGTCCTAAGAAACGATTTAGCGATAGGGCCTGATTAAGGAGGTCCAAGGGTGGACGAAGTCGCGGGCGTCGCTAGTCCAATGTGAAGATTATATATTCAGTAATGTAAAGGTACCTCTGTGGAATAGAACTCCTCGGCGCCGTTGGCAGCGGAGACCATGTGCACGATGTGGTTGTACCGGTTGTCCCGCAACTCCACGCTGTTCCAGTTGTTGGCGCTCATCATAGCCTCCCATTTCTCTTTAGATATAACTGGAAACCATACATAAAAAACATCATTATCGACCTTTCAGGGACCCATTTTAAAAATACACAGGAAGGAATGTTAATTTTATTTTCTAATTCATATTTTTATTTAAATTTTCTTTTACCATAGATTTTCAAACACGTAAGCTTTAATAATATATTACATAACTTCAGGTAAGCTTTGAATCCTAGTTTAATAACAGTAGCCATCATCTCCTTTACCGTATCCCACTTAAGAGGGGTCGGCATAATATGTCAATCTTCTGCATTTGTCTCTGTTACTCGTCAACAGCTCGTCATCCACCCCCTTTACATACATGTCCTCTTTCACACACTTAAACCATATCTTCTTTGGCCTTCCTCTTCTCATGAGTTTCATCCCTCCGTTTCCGTTCAGTCTACTTACACGTCTTGGTCCACATTGCCATCGTTTTCAAAAAGCGTTTTGTAAAAGTTTCTGTATTGTAGAATAGCAATCTAAAGAATAGCATTAAGTAGGAAGAAGTTTACCATAAAAGCCAAAAACCATTATTATTACAACATGACTTCACGCGCTATCTTTTGATTGGTGAAAAATGTGAATAATATAATATGTACTCGTTGGTACATGGAATTTTACGAATAGACGCATCTGTTGGCCAATTTTAACGCCGCAACGTCCTATACTTTAAAGCTAATATTTATCAGGCTATTTAAATTTACGAACCCGATATCGCGTGCTCCAATTTAGCTAATCACTATAATATTACGTAGATACATAGGTATATGTATAAATCGCGTAATGATATTCGTACAAACTTTGTATATAACTTCTAAATAAAAATGATACATGGACAACGATATCACAGTAAATACGATATCTACTCGTATTACATAAAAGGTTTTATGCAGATCATGTTTAGTCGAGTCAAGAATATTTTTTACGACAGTATAAAAATAAAATATCTAAGTCAATAGTTATAAGTATTGTTAAATTATCTGAGACAAATTAAACTCAATCGAGATACAATAGTTCGCATTGAAGTGTACTAGCTTAGTCATTGCGACCCTTTTTCCAACTAGGTAAGTCCTAATAATCCGTCCTGATTAAATCTGTGCGGATTAGGTCTTTCATTAATTCAATTACATAAACTATGAATACAACATGTACATTAGTATATTTAGAATTTGTTTATGAAAACTCAACGAATAACAATTTTTATGAGGTGAAACGAGAGAAAAGCCTTAGAAGGATGTATCGTCTTATTACTCGACTGCAAGAAGGGTTATGTTTTAGAATATTGCAGTATGTATATCAAATTCATTAATCATCATGAGGATTTCAAAATGATATATCATGGCCATATTAAAAACCTACAATCAGAAAATGTTGTTCATTAATCGCTATACAAAATACGCGAGGTGGATGAAGGTGCGAGCAGGTTAGGCAGTCGGTTTTTATTTTTTTTTAAATATTTGTCTTAAAATCATGAAACCAGTGTGTAGTGTCATAGCTTAACTTATACCTATAGACAGCTAGCTCGCTGTAGAATAGAATGAAGGGAACACGCCCTTTTAATACATCACAAACGATCTTTTCACCACAATAAACCTTTTCACCACAAATAAACCTTTTCACCGCAATAAACTTTTTCACCGCAATAAGGTACACATCAAAGTTTCAAAGCTGTTAGCATAAACGAACTTGTGATTTTTTTTCATTTATTAATATTTATTCTTTTTATATTATTTACATAATACATCATAAAACTAAGCCACAGAATATATTTTTACTGTTACTAAGCCCAACCAAAGTGCAACATAAAGTTGAATTTCAATCGATAAAATGCAGAATCAATTTCATACATACCTAGATCACAAAATAATGCAGCCGATTACTTAGTATTTTAACATTTATTGCTAGTCAAGTTTCCAAACAACTGCGCTATTATGTAAATTTGCAACGCAAACGGTTATTTCCTTTCTTTGAATACTTACATGCAACGTCTTTCAAGAATGTCCCATAAACAATGGGTTAACATTATCAATTGTGGCGTGTCTTTGGTAACATTTTAGTGGAAAATTACACGTTTTCAGATGCCACGAAGTTACGTCGGTTATTATTATCGTTGATAGGGATAATATCGATAAAACCGTAATAATGTTTATCATAAACATTGTTTTGAAACAGAATGTATATAAGGTAGCGATTATATGACAGTAGGTACTAATCTCAACAAATGCCTAACATACCGTAAAACACACTACAGTATCTATTTGATACGTATTTGTACCTATGTAGGGCTGACAAATTTCGTTTTCAACTATGAAATGGACTTTTAAAATGCAGAATACTATTGTATTGAAGATGTATATTCGTAATTGAAAACACGGCAATGCGATTTCACGTGGTTTATCTCTTGTAGTACAAATTATTTAATAACTAAATATAATTTTACAAAAAAATTAGGTATTCCGTTTGTTTTGAGTAATATGTTCAATCAAAAAGTAAATTTAAAATGTATGCCAAAAGGTTGAAAAAATGCAAAAAATAAATGCTTAGCTACTTGGAGGGTTATTAAAAACAATAAATCGTATACATCTCATGACAAGCAAATTGAGAAAATTAATTTTATGAATCGAGAAGTTACAAATCCGACAGAAATAGCTCAAATATTTAATGATTACTTTATTGATATTTCTAATAAATCACGATTAAATACGGTTAATGAGAGCTTTAATCATATTAATTTTAACAAATGCTCATCTATGTTTATGTACCCTGTCACACCTATGGAAGTTTTCCAAATAATAAAATCCCTGAAAAATACGCAAAGCACAGGTTATGACGGTATAACAACAAAAGTGGTAAAGGCGTCATCACTATATATCTCTGAGGTTATATGTCATATTATAAACATATGTATCCAGGACGGTAAATTTCCACTATTTAAAAAAAATAACAGAAGTGATGTTAGTAGCTATCGACCCATTGCTTTAATTACGATATTTGCGAAAGTTTTTGAAAAAGTAATATATAATCGACTTTATAAATACCTCGAAGAAAATGCTATCCTAGTGAATGAGCAAAAAGGGTTTAGGAAAAAGAAGTCAATAAACATGGCAATTTATGAACTCCTTAACAAAGTCATGACTTGTATAGATAGAAAAATACCTATAGCGGCATTGTACATGGATATGACAAAAGCTTTCGATTTTGTGGATCATAATATCTTGTTACATAAATTATATAGATATGGTGTCCGAGGAACTGTGTTAGATCTCTTGACGTCTTATCTCACTGATAGATCTAAATTACTGAAATTAGTAGAATATGTCCTAATAACTTAACAGAGATATCTTATAACTCAACATCCCGTTGTGTTAAGTATGGTGTGCCACAAGGGAGCATTCTAGGCCCATTGTTATTTATTATATATATTAATGACCTCCCTTCAGTAATAGCTCAACCTATGGTCCTTTTTGCAGACGATTGCACAATATTATATGAACGTCATAATACATTATCTTATGAGGATGATATAAATACATCCTTAGATCAAGTAATTGATTGGCTTGTAAAAAATAATTTAAGTATTAATTTGGAGAAGACTAAAATTATGAATTTTAATTGGGATATCAACAAATAATATCAATCATAAGGGTATGCAAGTTAGCGAAACAGGTGAGACTAAGTTTTTAGGAATAATTGTTGATAGGCATCTTAGTTGGAAAACACAGGTTGACAATATATGTAAGAAATTGTTTAAATTTTCCTACGCGCTGTATAAGTTAAACAAATCAGCTAATATTGAAACACTGCGTATTGCTTATTTTGGATATGTAGAATCAACTCTGAGATACGGAATAATGTTCTGCGGTAATTCAGTCGACAGAGAAAGAGTTTTTAAAGCTCAGAAAAGATGCATCAGAGCAATAAGGAATCTACACTGGACAGATAGTTGTAAACCCCATTTTCAAGAGTTACAAATCTTGACATTTCCTTCTCTGTATATCTTTGAAACAGCAGTATTTGTACATGCTAACCTATCACTTTTCAAAAACTTGAATAATAAAAGACGTCCTCTAAGGTTGTGTGGACAAGCTGCAAAATCAGCACAGTTTCGGAAAAGTGTATTTTGCCAATCAATAAATATTTACAATAAGTTGACATTTAATATAAAAAATAATTCCAACTTGGCAAGGTTTAAAAAACAATTAAAGATTTTTTTAATAAACAAAGCATACTACTCCATCAAAGAGTACCTTGATGAATAAATCAATTGCAATTGATTTCAAGACTTATTATAGTCTTACTATACAAATACACCATATTAATGACTAATTTTTTTTTTTTTTTTGCAATTTATCATTTTACTTATCTTTGACATAAACTGACATTATATTGACGTAAAGGCATCATTAGAATTATTCTTTAAAATATTCAATGTACCTACTAATTAATTAATCACTGTACAAATAAGTGTGTGAATTGATTATTGTAAATAATAATGTTTTTATAATGATATTGCAAGCTGTAAGGCGGAATTTGGTGTTTATTTCAATAAGATCTGACTGTAACCTGAATTCGCAATAAACAAATTTTGATTTGATTTGATTTGATTTGATGTTTTATCAAATGCAAAAAACATTTATTCTATCTAATTCTGAAACAGATAGTGCGTTTAAACAGATACATTAACTTTTGTTTCGCTATATTCATACAGACTGTGCGTGTGCTTACATATAATAAATAATGTTTTTTTTAATTTTTCAATATTGGTTCTTGATTGAGAAAAATTGAAAAAAGAAAACCGTTTTTGAAAACTCTATTGCTAAAATTACAATAAAAGATATTGGCAAGCATTCGTATCTGTTCGTTTCTGTTATAGTGATTACAATTACATAATTATGTTTACGTTTATATATTACCTATTTATTCCATTAGGTACAATACGTCCCGTCTTTTTAGAAACCATTACAAATAACGGATTGCGTTGTTTTATACATACTCGTAACTACTATTGTAATATTTCCCGTCCGTGTGTCTGTGTGGAATTCTGTTCCGACCCTAAAGTTATTTATAGGTATATAAATATTATTTTTGAATTTTTAATTTAATATTTTGTAAATATAATCTTGAAAATATGCTTTACGTTTATATGTCAAAAGAAGTATTTTTGTTTGCCAGAAAATTTGACCATTGAAACAGAAGGAAGTAAAATTTCCATCGAAATCGATAAAATTCTTGTTCTTAGGAGGTTCAGATTAACCAGATAATCAAATATAAACAAAGTTTTAAAAATTGGTTATCCGATATGAGGGTATCGATATTTCCATTAGTAAAAATGCTGGTATTTGCGAAGAGATGTTTCAATTTATTTGTAAAGATTGAAAAGTAACGACTACAACCGTAACAATCCGGTATTTAGTGGATGAATCTCGAAAATAGATACCTAGAGTGTAAATGATAATGGTTTAGTTAAGAGCAAAAAAACGTGACTACACGTCACGTTGATCTGCTCAATTTGTATATAGATAATAATTAACTATGACGTCTGGTTGTATATTATATGACAGCTTAAAGCCGGTGTGATATTTGTTTACTTGAAAATTGACGGCATTATGACATTTCTCTCGTCTATTTTGATGAGTGTGCGAAATAATTTAGGAAATAGGTAAATATAAACGGGTTAATCAAGTCCTTTTACCCAACTACGGCAAAGCCAAGAGGGTAGGGCAGTGGATACAGTGGGTGCGACCACGGCTCTACCATGACCATATTTGTACCTATGATTTTTTTTATTTTGATCGATAATATTAACTTGTTCCACTCTTTTTAGACGCCTATTACGTAGTCGGGTTATAGTTTTTAAACTTCATTTTTTTGTATCTATTTTATTGCATTTCAGGATTTCTATCTGAACCTTCTTGTTTCGACCTTTTTATACCCTTTTTTACGTAGTCGGATTACCTATAGTTTTTAAGCATAATTTTATTACTCGCATTGGGGTTTTCCTAATTTTCTTTTCCCTTAAATTAACCTTGTATTAGAACGATTATGTAAACCATCTGTAACAACTCCAACAGTTGTGAATATTGACGAGGCTAAAAAGTTTATATGTACGAAGCTAAATAGATAGAGCAGTGGATATGACCTCGGCCTCCGATTCCGGAGGGTGTGGGTTCGAAGTGTGTGAAGTCTGCCAATCCGCATTGGGCCAGCGTGGTGGACTATTGGCCTAACCCCTTTTATTCTGAGAGGAGACTCGAGCCGAATATGGGTTGATAACGAAATAGATAGATAGAATATACTCATATATGTTAGGTAAATATATGAGTATACATGTTTGGTAATTAAAACTTGTATCAAACTCACATGCACTAGCGTCCATGGCTCCTCGGTCGCATATAATCAGGCAATTCCTTTGACATGTTCGCCCCAGTTCGAAGAAAGTGTTCTCAATCTGAATCATAGTCTTGAGCAGATTCTCTTGGAACTTTGTAGCTGCAACAAACAAATAATTCACTTTAGAACAAAAGGGTTGTTTTCAACAACATAAAGTACGAACGCGCAAGGAAAAATTCTCCAATAATAAGACCACGTCATAAAAACGATGAATTTTTAACGAAACTATGCAGGAAATTTATCTAAGTCGATTTTTAAGACGTAATTTTATTTTAATCTATAGGTACCTATAGACTTGAATGCCGTAAGTTGTGATATCTAGTATGTCTTATACTAGAATGTCCACCAGATGGATTTTTAAATCTCAGATATGTGCAAATTACAGAAGTTTTTTATGGATAAACCACCAAATAACTCGTATCGAAAATTATTTAAAAGAAAATAAAACACAGATCAAGATTTTTTTGACCTTGATGTCAACTACGAGTATCACCCTGTAGATTATGTCGTACTATTTACAGGACACTCTGTATAACCAACATCATGCAGAATTCTCAAGTAAATTTAATTGGGTTGGATATTCGGTAGCTAAGATAAGCTGATATACTAAAATTATAAAATACGTATACGAAATCGTACACGATGACACAAATTGTGAGATAGCACCTAACGAGCTCTACACAAAATGTCACAAATAAAATGTATAAAGGACGTGCCCTAGCTTACTTTCAAGAATTATTCCTTACTTTTACAGGATTTGGAGCCGAGCCAAAATTAGTGGACGCCAGGGGTGAAACCTATAAAGACGACATGGTGAAATGTACTAACGGCTTTTTTGTTTGTCTCCAAAAACCCTAAATAGCACACTTAAGCAAATCACTCTTACATCTTTGATATGCGAGCAAATAAAACTATCACTTTATTGTTAATCCAAATAGTTCAGACAATTAAAAGATTTTCATTTAGATAGAAGCTCGCTCCAGTAGATATAACAATGGCAGACGTTGAACATTCAATTAATTAACATAATACTTTTATAGAATTAATTCATTACTTAGTCTAGATCTAAAATAATTTATCTAGGTTCTCTAGATCTAGATTTTATATTAACTTGATACAGTTATTGGAATTCTAAATTCGTTTATTTCAAGTAGGTTAGGTCTAGATTACTAACATATTAGAAACGTCGTTTTAACATTTGTAAAGGCTCAACCTTTGGTTCCAACCAACCACCCCAATTGGTTCGGAAGGCTAAGAAGATATAGAAATAAACTCAACATTAGCTCTTCTAAAACCAAATACAGTTATTTTTATGATTCACCACAGTACGTTTATAAAAAAAAATTGCAAATGCGGTAGTCATTATATTATATAACGTAAAAAAATGTTAAATTGCGCTAATGTATTACCATAATTTATCACTGACTGTGCGGTCTTTATAATTAAAATCTAGGTATTATTGAAACCAAAGACATATCCTGTTACATACAGTAAGACAACACCGACTAAAGAAGACGACGCAATTGTATCCAGTACCTACCTATTGCTTAGCGGGCCGGCATGAGGTTTTCAATTACATTGCATAACACATATTTACTGAACATACATATTTATCATTATACATCTATGGCTCAGCGGGAAACCGTGATAGCCCAGTGGATATAACCTCTGCCTATGATTTCGGAGGGCGTAAGTCCGGTGGTCTGTAGCATGCACCTCCAATTTTTCAGTTACGTGCCTCAAACGGTAAAGGGAGTATCGCATCGTGTGGAAACTAACTTATCTGAGATTTTTTTGAATTCTCTATGGTTGTGAAGTCTGCCAATCATTAAATGAAACAGAAACTTCATCCCTAATCTATTCATAACTCAATATACACGCTAAATCCACACGAAAATCGGCATATTAATTTATGAATTATACTAAGAATAAATAAAAACAAAACTTGAATAGCAGTCGTTTTGGTATCTATATGTATACATTGGGTATGATTATACATATACCCATGGCTCTAATTATTGTTTATCCTTTTTATTAGATAGTACAGAAGTGTATAATTATCTACATGAAGTGGGGGTAGGGACTTTTAAGATGACAATCATTAGGGGGATAACTGGTACAATAGATACAGTTATTAGATAGCAAAATATAATCTATTGAACAGCTTTGTAAAGGACTCTTGTATTAATTAAATTACACTTGACAAAACAGTACTTATAAATTATCACATACGTCTGCTTTGCGTTTTAAATTTTTTATACACGTGTGAAATTATGAACAGGGTTAACGCCTTGATGTGTCACTCATTCTGACTTTTGACACATAATATTTTGCCGTCACATTGTCGTCCCGTAGACGTACGGGTGGCCATGATACGCGTAGCTAAGTTATTTTCAGCGTCTGCCAATGAACTTGTGAACAAAGTCTAATTTTCCCTTTTCATGGCTTCAGGAAAACCTCGTGACGGAAGTCGTGACGTATAAAAAAGCAAATTAGTCGAAATGAAAAAAAAAAAACAAATTGGCAATCACCGGGGCGCGGTCAACTGCGAAAGCAATTTATTAACTAAACATACTCGTTTAAAGTTTTTAGATGACGATTCACACGACTTGGCAGTGGATGGTGGTTCGTAAATTGTCTTTTTTGATGTAACGCTAGACTGACATCTCTACCTAAATTATAGCTCAGGCAATAAAAATTTTAATATGACAATTACGCAAGAACAATGGAAATATAGTCGAAGCTACTTATGATATTTATATTGAAGAAAGAAGTACATTATTTATACATTTTTATATCTTTTATATTTTGGTGTAGTCATTGTTTTTGTGATTCGGCCAGGGATAGGCTATTATGCAATGCTTATTTCTGCTGCCAAGCAGGACTGCTGTACTGCTGCATAGGTATGGTTTCCGGGGTAATTACAGATAGGTACACAAGACCATCCCATCTAAGGATAAGGCAAGGTTAGGTTTCTTGCAAGTTGCATTCCCATCGAAGTGTTTTTATAAGCTAACTTGTCATAGAATAAAAAAATACGTTAGCTAAATAACTGTCTTCACAAGAGTTATGTCATATTTTGAAAATGCCATATTATACGTGCACGTATACCACAGCGTGAATGTCCTTTTCAAACGTATGAAATGGCTTGGTAAATAGAGACGTAAACATTACTTTCCCATTACACCCCGGGCAGCCAGTCGGTGCGTACAGACTACAGACCTATACAAACATTTGCTATCCATCAGCGAAGTATCTCAAGGCAGAACCAACGCAATAAAAGCGCTGCTAAGCTCGTTTTATAGCCGTGTCTATTGTTATTGCTTGCGGTGAGGTTTATTGCCTGACGTACGCTTGGTTGTCGACACTTGTGTACACCAAGGTTAGGATTTCTGCAAATTGTGAAAGGTATTAGAGAATACTTAAGATAAAGCCTATAAACAGCTTCATCAATCATTCTATTCATAAAGATTTAGCACTCGTATCATGGAATGTATTCATATTCATGTACCTATACAATTTTCTGATATTGCAAGTTGATTGAGCGTACATTCTCTTTGTACAATCGCAAACTCTTAAAAATTCAAAAATGTGTGGGAGTAAAATTCGTTATCGACAGATCACGAGAAGATATCGATCGGATCAGTCATATCCATACATTTTTTTTAGTTTTCGAAGCGTCAGCGTCTGTAGAAAGAAAATCACGTGCCACAATTGCTACAGGCGCTGATCTTTCTAGTAAAATCATTGCTTACTAAATCAAATTAATATAGAAACTACGTTTCTGCTTACTAGATACATTCGGCTGTTTTTAGTGTCTCTAGTTTAGTGTCTCTACTACCAACGTACCTACCACGAATAACCTCGCAACCCTTATGCTAGGAACATTATCTAAATGTCAATGTAATTTCATCGGCAAATATCACATAAATATCGTACCTTTTACATCAAAACGGCACAGAGCACGGTAACAGAAACAACCCGAATCTACGAGTAAATCGATATGTTTAGATACCGCATACCGTCTATTTCCTGCATTACAGATATCGATTGACAGTTTGCCCTTTATCTTTGTACCGTTCGACAGGTCATTGTCACTTCCAGCTGATAACATTAGCTACACTAATCCAGGTAAAAGCTCACTCCTATACTATTAGAATAGCAGTGTTGCCAAATGGAACTATAGTTAGCATTGAGCTTCATCTCATTTCTCTTATCCCACTAAAGTGGGGACGGAAAAAAATGTCAATCTTCTCTATTCGTCTCTATTATTCATCAACTCATCATCCACTCCTTTGCACACGTGTCCTCTTTCACACACTCCAACCATCACTCCTCTTGTGTCCTTTCCACTTGCAAATTCGACATTTTTCTAGTAATATGACTTTCATCCCTTAGCATTGAGCTTCAAATACTGAATTGTTTCATTACTAAGACTTCGCTCGGGTTAATGTACGAGTAGATTTTGATTAATTTAAAGCCAGACAATCGTGTGTTTACCATGTCGGGTACGTGAATATTTTCTAGATGGATAAGTACTATATGTCCTTTTCTGTATCTTTGACACCGTATATTCAAAAATACATGATGTTAATAGTTAAAAGCTTTGAGCGCGAGTATTACGTGAAAGCAAAACAAACAAACTCTCATTATAATACCTAACTAAATTACCTAGAACTGTTTAAGTTGAATGAAAACCTCGTTAAATTTTGCTACCCTTTCTGTCTAATGTCGTATCGCAGTTAAAAATTTCAATGATTATATTATTGTTTGACTTCAGGTTTTCAGTCCAACTAGGTATTCTAAAACATACTTAGTGCATAGATTCTGGTCAGCACGTAAGTAGTTATTATAATTCAAATATTTTAATTGTCATGTAAGTGGAGATAATAGAGGACAAAGTAGGTACTTTGTTTCTTGAAAAATTATGCATAATCCACGTAAATATATGTCCTATGTAATATTATATACGATGAATAAACATAAACATGACAAGAGGCCGATAGAGGGGAGATAACAGCAAACAGCCATGAACTTGATAATAACTCTTTATTATACTGTGGCGTGTTTTGACGCAATTATTAAGTAATTGTGACGTAACGTAACGCAACGACACGTGAAATCGTGTCTTCTTTTGTGTACATTTCAATCTACAAGTCGTAATATTATTTTTTATACAATTTTACAACACTGGGTCTTGTATCCATGGTACACAATTCTCATTCTACTAACGCTAACGCTTCGAAAACTATAAATGTGTTAGGTTTAGGTTATCCTTGTAGTGGACTTGTAGTATTAAAATTTTCCTAAAGAGGTTTCCTTGGTTTTGGAGAAAATTAAAAAAATGAGTGATAATAGATTTTTGGAAAAACAAAGCCAAACAAAGTTCATCATCATCATAATCGTCATTAGCGACCTATTTTTGACTTGTTTCTCAGGTAGGTATGCAGAGCTCCTCACGATGTTTTTTTTTTTCCCTTCATCGTTTGAGAGTTTCATTTTGTAATTTTATGAACTTTGTTTGATTTGATTTGACAGTTTGATCAACTTGTACTTTTAATCGAATCGGTTGCGCAAGCAGGCATTCTGCGGGAGGTAAACAATAACGCGCATAAATATCGTGAATTTGTATTGGTAAAAGAATTTTCAAAATCGGTTCAATAAATCACAGGCACCTATGCAAACATATAGAATTATAGATGGATAAAAGGCCCAATAAAAATGAGTAGAGAAGTGCACTGCTGATTTACGAGTGTCGTGTAGATGTTTGATCAACTTGTAGGTACTTAATAAATCCTTCTAAAGCCTTCGTCTATCCTATACGAAAAATTATTAAATAATCAGAAGATGGATTAAAGGCCCAATAAAAATAACAGTAGAGAAATGCACTGGTGATTTACGAGTAGATGTCGGGGCAATAAATTCTTGTTTACCATCAACCAAAAACGATACGATCAAAAATTGTATAGAATCCAATTACTTTTATAATTGAAAGTCGATAGGTCAGAGACATTACTTTCTAACCAAGGTCGTGCCCGCTCGCTGTAAAAGTTTTATGAGTTTATGAATAAATGTATTAGGTTCGTTCGCGATAGGACACAAACAGATAAATTGAATTGGCAATAATACAAATTAACTTTTTTGATTAATTTTCACAACGATGCAAAAATATCATATGAACGAATATGAAATAAACCTTGCCGGAGTTTGTTGTTTGGCTCGGACCGAGGCGCATTTGGGATCCTTGTAACTTTAATTTTAAGTTTTCCACTTTAATATTACCACCATTAAAGCATGACGTAACTTGAAGTTACAAAAGTGCTTGTAAACTAAGCCTAATTGAAATAAATGAATTTTGAATTTGAATTTACGTACGACGGTAAAAAGATTTTTACTGTGGATATTTTAGTCGACGGACCGTGGTCAGTGGTCACGACGGGAATGAAAGCTGCTGTGACATACGAAGTTTTCAATGTAAATTGTCATGAGCAGAATCGATCTACTCTCTTTCTATATATCTTTGGTGCAACTTCAGGGACGTTCTTACGCACGCCGCAAGGGTATCCTTACCACAGGGTTAGAACAAGCACGTACATATGGAAGAATCAAACCGCTTAGCCACGCGTCAAGCGGTGTTAACATGCGACCAGAATTAGACAAAATATGGTCCAATAGCGGCGGAATTTTCCCAATACATGAAAGAGACAGTGGAATATCCGGTTGCACCGCCATTTGTTGAAATTTTTTGTCTATTTCTGATTGAGATTTTATCTCGTTGGTCGCACGCAAGGTTGGAGATCAAAAAGTTCCTGATCACACTAAAGATCTTTTCTTTCGTTTAGACGCCTGTGAACCTAACTTTACACCTCTCTAATACTTTCAACGCCAAATCGTCTTCATCATCGTAGAAAGACTTCCCATATATTTAATAAACCTAACAGACAAGAAAAATTTTCTATTGGTTCAATAAATATCCTGTAAAAAAAAAAACAACCTATATGTATAAGACATGTCTACATTACTAACTTAATTTTAAGGTGACTTCAATTAAACACTACTGTTTACAATGACTGGACTATATAATACACTTTTTGTACTGTATGTTACCTAATCGTAATGTTTTGACTACTTCGCCAAAGCGCCTTAGTGGGTCAAACTAATTAAAATCGATCCAAAAAAAGAAAAACATCCACATACTGGTTTGTTTTGAATTAAAGATAAGAAAGAGACATCTCATGTAAACTAACAACGCACGATTACGTTCAATTTACACGTCTTTCCTCATGATAAAAGACAGCGTAAATAAGAGTACCTGCAGTATACATAAACAACAACTAAAGGTCAATATTTACTGACTGTTGGTAACTAAGATATGCATATCTATACATTCTTTGTATTATTTATAGCGCTTGGCAGCCATCACACCTGATGGTAAGCGAAGATGCAGCTTATGGTGGTTCACGCTTGTCTAGAAGGTGCCTAGTCACTCTTTGACTTAAGACTTTTACGTACGGTATTTTTTCCATTTTTAAAAGGACTATTTCTAAAACATGTCGAAATTCTAAAATTTGATAGGTACTCTACCGTACTGAAATGTCCATAAAAACATACATCTACTCATTTTAAACACGTCATTTCCTTCCGCCCCTTGCTTACGTGTGCCAATTTGAAATAATGCCAGTGGGGGACAACATGAAATAACAAAAATACAATTACGCGAGCAAAAAAAAAACAAACGATAATATAATAATGAGTTTTGTTTTTATTACTTACTCGTATTTACAAGTAGCACGCATGCATGCATTAAAATGCCACGGAAAGATATATATTTTCCTGACCGTACAAAAAGCAAAGTTTTATAACTATTTAATGATAGCTAAACAACGCGTAAAGTTAATATATAAACATTCAGTTTTATTTATATAGAAACCTAGCAGATGCCAAATGTTGTGTGTGGAAATTCCTAATTTTAAAAACTATGCATAACTTCCCATATTTTTGCATTTGAAAGTTGAATCTGCGAAAGCCCTTTCTTAGTGAGCAATCAGCAAGTCTAAAAAAGAAACTGCTCTCAAACTTCAATTTTACTAAATTCAGTAGTTTCGAGATGGTGTTGATATTATGTTAGACAGTCAGTTTTCCTTGTTTTATATCTAAGCTGGTAAAAGCGTTCTGACGCGTTGCAAACAGAGCATTCGTGTCATCGGGGAATAAATGAGCTGCTCGTTCTTCACTTGAAATCCAGACTAGCGCACTATTTTTAAGTAA